>NC_031480.1:6025420-6357421 GCF_000006565.2 Toxoplasma gondii ME49
TATGCGTCCATCTTGTCAAGTATTCATGGGCACAACTTGGCACAAACAAATCTCTCTAGCTACATCTGCAACTATTCGTGCATACGTTTGTCCAAAAGCATCCATAAGTCTGTTCGTACGCATTCGCATGCAGACATACCAACTCAAAACGACCTGTGCATACGTCACATGTCTCTGCGAGTCACGATGAGGCAGCTAAAGGCGTAGCCGTGGCATGGACAAGTGATGAACAAAAATGCCTGTTGGAAGAATACAGGCATGCTAGAACGACCACGCACCTGAATGCATCGTCCTTTTTGCTTATCCATGCGCGATTCGAGAACGTAGCCTCTTGCTGCCCGTGCATGCGCGCGGCTGGCGTCCGACGGAGGTCCCGCCCCATACAAATGCGGCATATCCTCTTGGAGGAGAGTGAGAGCCGCTTCCAGCTGGTCCAAGCCTTCTCCCGTCTTGGCGCTGATCGGGATGAACTGCAGAAATGAGACTCAGACGAGACAACACCATGAGAGGGGGACGCGACCCCACAGCAGCTCCAGGAAAACGCAGACAAACACACCGATCCAAAAACAAAAGCAGAGAAAGTACAGAACAGCCCTGCACCCTCAACGTTTCGCAGAGATGCTCCAGATTTGTGGCAAAGCAGACAGAACCACTTTCTAGAGGGAGAAGAAATGAGACACAGCAGCCGATCCAGAAAGCTTGAGGAATTCGTGGCAGGGACAACCAAGCAAGCGACCGTGCCCCCCAATAACTCGAGGTCCCGTTAGACCACAAGCCTGTCCAAGATTACTGCTCTAGAAGAGTCTCTTTGCTCACCGGAATGTCTCCTCCAGCATCGTCGCTTATGACGCCGAGATCCGCAAACTGTTTCTTCACTCTGCATGCGCACAACAGAAGAAAACACTGAAACACATGAACATTGAGACACAATCGCGACAACAAGCCTCGTGAGGCCTGGCGGCCTCTTGATTCTCCAACGAGGCTGCTCGCTCTCGACAGCTGCACCTGTGCATGAGAAAACAGAGAACCGACGTGGTTGTCTAGAACCCCTGGCGCCTCTCTTCTCTCTTCGTCGCCACACGCCAGTAAAAGGGGAAATCGCGAAAGCCTTGCTTGGAGTCTGATTTGGTAGATTAATCCTTGCACATCTCTACGGAAGCCATGTGCAGTCTGTCGGTTTCCACGCAGATATCCACGCCGCCGCGCACACAAGTGCCTGCTTTGGGATGTGACCGAGCATACAGCGTTCCCGCCGGAGGCTCACCTCTCAATGTCAGCTCCTGGTTTGTCTACTTTATTCAACGCAACAATCCAAGGCGTCCCAGACTTTCGAATGATGTCCAAACACTCGAGGGTTTGCGCCTTCACGCCCTCATCGGCTGCGACGACCAAAACACACAGATCCGTTGCTGCGGCACCGCGCTTCCGCATCGAAGCAAATGCCGCATGGCCTGGGGTATCGATGAAGGTAAGTCTTTGATTCTGAGAGGCGAGAACCAGACTTCCTGAAGACACCGCCTGGGTAATGCCTCCAGCTTCAAAGTCTGCTACATGCGAACTGAAGAAGAAAAAAAGACACACACATTAATTCGCCAGCGAACGTTTAGAGCGTGACTGTCCCTATCACACACACCCACCGGAAAACTGTATTGTTCGCAGGTGTAACACAACCATTCGGGTTGCCATCTCGGGGGTACTCTTCGTCACACGCAGACGGAAGGTAACCTGGAAAAGGCTGTGAGGTGCTTCCAGCGACTCTTTCTGTTCCCTCCACGCAGCGGATGGCACTGCAAAGAGCAAATGGATCTGAAGGAATGGCACAGTTGCTCAAGAAGGGAACGTTTGCGGTGGCGACACAAGCAACGGGAGCAGATGTGATAAGCATCCTGAGGAGCGCTACTCCACCTGTTCGAGAACAAACACAGGCCAGAGATTAAACGGGAGAAAACGAAGCAGAAAAAAAAGGCAGGCGTTGAGCAACCAGCCAGTAGCCTGATACGACAGCACACAAAATGCGTCAAGATCGAGAAGCAGAGGCAAATACGAGAAAAAAGGATATCCAACGACGCCGTCCAGTTTGCCAGCCGGAGGAGAGAGAAAAAACGGTGTTCTTCTAGCACATCGTCATCGTTTGGCCCTCCGTTTTCAGGTGGAGAGCACCGCGTGTGCCATTTCGCCCTGTCGCCTTCCTCGTTTTGTCTCACCTTCGGAGCTTATCAAGAAGAGTTGTTTTGCCATGGTCGACGTGGCCAAGAACGGCTACGACAGCCGGGGCGCGGTAGTCGCCGCGCTCTTCTCGAAGTTCCCCCCGTGTTATGCGGAGACAATTGAGTTTCCCTAGTTCGTCGCTGAGGAACTCTGCCTCGTCTTCATCTAGGCGAGTGCTTGACGTCACGGTTCCTCTCCCCGGCGTACCCTCGAGGAGCAGCGTAGCGACGCCGAGCAGGTCGGATTCGGGAACCTTTAGGTGTCTTGCCAAAGCTCCGATAGTCAGGTCCTTAACGTGAAGAGTCTCCCAGTCTCCTTCCTTTCGGGGCTTCTCCGTTGTTTGTTTCGTCTTGCTTTCCATCTTCTTTGCCCGCATTTGCTGCTCCACGAATCCGAACGCGGAGCCACCAACGATCTGCTCGCCATGCGCATCGCCGAGCCATGCCTTTGGTGAGTCGTCGGGTCGACAAGAGGCAGCACTCGGGAGCGAAATGGAAGAACAGTGCGGCGCGAACTCAGGCTCGACAAACGATTCGACATCGGCCAGACGTCGCGCCTCTTGCTCGCGCTGGATCGATTGCAGCAACTCAGCGGTGGACTCTGCTGGCTTCCTTTCTGTCGCGTCCGTTCCCTGCTTCACTGGAGCTGCCTTCTCCAGCTTCGCTTCGACCGCGCTTGCCCCAGCTGTGTCCTGGACAGGCTTTCTGTCCCGGCCAGGCACCTCTTTTCTCGGGGCTAGGGCGTTGATGCTTTTGATCTCCCTCGGCGCGGGCGCCTTCCTCGCCGCTTCGCTCCTCACCTTTTCTGGGCGAGGCGGCCTCGACGCCGCAGGCCTCTGCATGTCCCAGAGGGAGATCGAGGAGCCGTCATCCAAGGTGCATGTGTTCTCCCGCTTCAGCGCATGCATGGCGAAATTGAGGGTCGCAATGTCTTGGCGGAGCCCCCCGAGAAAGCCAGGCACGTTGAAGAATGCCTTGACCTCTACAGGGTCGCTGTGCCCCGGCAGTAGAATCGGCGGCAACCGACCGAGCACCCGACGATGCGTCAGCAGAGCCTCCAGACGCGCCGCCGGCTCCTGAAGGGAAAGAGGCAAACTGCCTTCTGGCAATGAAGCCCCGTCTGGCGAAGACGTTGTTTCGGCTGAAGAGTCAGCCTTGGACGAAGAAGCGGCCTCTGGAGAAAGTGCATCCACAGGGTGAGGTTGTGAGGCGGGTGACCGCTGCACGAACGCCTGCGTCCCTGCCTGTGCCAGAGTCGTTGAGCTGCCATGGGGCTCCTCGGGGGTCGCTCCGCCTCGAGCGGACATCTTGGGGGTCGCCCCGTCTGGATGCAGGGCCTCGTCGCATTCGAGAAGAGCCCCCGCATCCTTGATAATGGCCAAGCAGCGGGATTTCCCGAAGCGGCTGTCTTCCGCGAAGAACCGAATCATGCTGCTCGCCTCAGAAAACGCTTGTTCCCAGCTGTTCAGCACCGGCCGCACCTGGCTGACGACTCGGTTGATGTCGGCCGGCAAGACGAGCAAGTCAACATTCAAACTCATCAGAACGAGGCCCAGAGCTCTCTGGCACTCTTCGACCGACGCCACGCCTCGACCGCCTCGATAAAACTTTGTCACCTCCTTCACTCCCTGGATCTCGCCGTACAAAAACGTCAGCCAGCGAAGGTCTGGTGCCCGCGGGTTCCACGGCGGGAGGCTCGGCGGTGCGCGGAAGCCTCCGGCGGCCCGCGGCACCGGCCAGAAAGGCGGGACAGGAAAGAGGTCGCCTCTGAGGCTCGTAGGAGGGAGGGGGCCTCTGCCGCCAACTGGGCCACTGGCTCGTTCATTGGGGCCTCTTTCTCCAGGTCCGGAATACCCGAACGCGTTGCCTGGGCTGTGAAGTCCTGGGAAGTGCCCCCCCCGACTTCGAGGACCCAGCAGCGTGTTCCACCCTCCAACAGCTGGGCCAGGCGACCCAGGAAACGCTGACAACGGAGGGTACGGACTCCAGGCGCCGGGATACGGCGCGGGGACAGGTTCTGCAGCCGCTGTCGCGAAGGCGACGTTCTTCCAAACCTGGCTGTCTGGCTCGAAAGACGGAAAGGCTTCTGGGGGCTCCACCTGACCTAAGACCTTCGCCAGGACGCTCTCAGCCTTCTCGGGACGGAGTTCGTCGCCGCGAGAAGGCTCTCGCCCTTCCACTCCACTCACAAGTGTCTCCTTGGGGCCCATTTGAGGCAGCCGCTCGCTTGCTCCCTGCTGGCTTCGAACCGCTTCCGGGGAAAAGGCGAGGCATTGACGCAGGCGTTTCTGGTGGTCCGCCACGCAAGATCGAAACGCCTCTTCCTCCTTGAGAAACTCCATCTTCGCTGCTTCAGCTCGCAGAGCAGCTGCGGAGGCGGCGTCCCGCGCTTCAGCCGCCTTTGCACTCGCGTCTGCCAGAGTCACAGCAGGCGAGGAGGCCCCAGACGGCAAAGCGACGGAGGCAGAAGAGCAGCCTCTCTTCAGAGGTCTGGGATCCGCTGGGGGATCCTCGTCGCGGGATGGGGAAAGAGAGTCGCTCGAGCTCGACTGAGGCCTCGCAGCTGGGGTATTGGAATCCTCCGCGCCGACAAGCTGTGGAGTAGAAGAAGGCCGAACCCCCCCTTGGACAGAAAGGGTCAGGGCCTCGGCCGCAGCCGCCGCGGCGGCCTGCCGCGCTTGCGAGGCTTCTTGGTGTGCCGCTGTCGCCGCTGCATACAGAGACACGAGGCGCTCTTGTGCGGCCGCGAGGAAGGGCGGGAGAGGCGACGCAATCTGTCAAGAGAAAAGGTACACAGAATAACTCATAGAATGCAGTGCTGATGCCTCAGAGGGACTGGCATTGGAAAGGAATGGTATGAAGCAAAGTCTACTCCGACAGGGAAAGCGGGCCTCTCGCTTCTAATTCGAAATGGAGAAGAAGCCGAGGAAAACGAGGGAGAGAAAAAAGGGTGTGCAGGACACCGAGAGCGAGTGGTGGAAGGCAGAAAGGCAAGCAGAAATGATGTTTGAGACCGAGCACAAGGCTTTTGTCGTCCTCTGTCGCACACCCACAAGAAAATCCGGAAATGTGCACAAAACACAAATTCTGGATGCGTTGTATCGTGGGCGCGTAAACACCAAAGCAAACGAGTCACATCGAGGTTCCTCATACAGGCGTCAAATCAAGAAACGCACGCCCTCTAGATGCAGTCAAAATTTAAAAAGCAAACGGTGTAGAGTTCTCGAGTGCTTAGAGTTTCTTTGAGTCTCCTCACTGGCTGTCCGGATGTGTCTCCGTCTACCGCGCGTCTGTGCTTCTCCCCCCAGGCGCCCGAGCCACAAAGGGAGTTGCGCATCCACTCATCGAGAGGCGGCAGCGGCGACGAGAGGGCCTCGGCGAGTCCAGACTTGGGCGCTTCGGGAAAGGCGACAGAGCCGGAATTCAAGCGAAGAGCGCGGGGCACAGGCACCTCTCGTTGGTCTTGTTTTTCCTTCCCTGTCTCGTCTTGGTCGTTCATCGTCGCCTCTGATGTCCCTTCTTTCTCGACGGAGCCTTCTTGCTCTGTCTGGCTGGTGGGTGACAAGCGACGCAGCTCGTTGCTCTCGCCGTCGGGTCTGTCGTTCGACTTTGCCTCTTCAAGCGCCTTGACAGAGGCTGCCTCCACCTCCTGACCCTCAGCCGAGACGCGCTGAGAACGAAAACTTTCCCTCTCCTGCGAAAGCGAGCTGCGCCCGCTCTCCTCACCACGGACCTGCGAGTCTCGGCCTTCCTCCAGCTCTTTTCCTGGCCCCCGCTTATGGTCTGGCAAAGCCTCGGCACTCTCTTCTTCTCCCTCACGTTCTTCTCTCCCGCGATCCGGAAAATGCCCTGCATCTGGAGGCGAAACCGCTTCGGTTTTACCCCCCTCTGCATGCGTACTGACCTTCTCTTCCTTCCTATTCCGTATGCTGGGCGAAGCGTAATAGGTGCCCTTCCCTCCCATCGCTTCTTCTCTCAACTCGAAGGAGACCCGCCTGTGTTTCTGCCCTATTTCGCCTCCTTCTTCGCCAGTGATCCGAGCGCCGGTATCGCTGTCTCCTGTCTTCGCTTTCTTCGTCTCGCTCTCCCCGCTCTCCGTTCCCTTCTGCTCGCCGGCCGCTGGGGCTGCACGACCTAACAGAAAGTCCCCCTCAAGTTCTCTCACCAAATCGAGGCCGAGGCGCCCTTCGAAGGCTGCGCCGTCTCCTTGCCTAAGCAGACGAAAACGAATTTCCCTAAAGGTCCGACTCGGAGGCCTCGCCGACTGCTGCAGAGTCTTCGCTGCCCTGAGAGCTGCGGCGCGCTCGGCGGCCTCTGCGCGGCGCCTCGCGGCGCGGCGCGCCTCCTCCAGCAACGCGGCAACTTCCTGAGGATCGTCGCCTTGCTTGTTCTCGCGGCTCGACTCACTGACTCTGTGCTCGTCTACGAGAGGTCCCGCGAACGGCCGGCAGACCCTCTGACACAGACGCAACAGGAGGGAACGAAGAGGCGCGAAAAACGAGACGGAGAACACCCGGAGGGGAAGGAAGGCGAGGAAGCCGAGAAACGACTTGACCAGTCCGGGAGGTGCCAAACGCGAGGGAGAAGAGGCAGTCGAAGAATCGGAGGGAGACAAAGGCGAAGAAGACGAGGACTCCCGAGAATGGGGAGCAGGAGAAGAGTCCTTCGGCTCCGACGACGCGCTCGTTTTCGTTTCTCTCAGTCGCTTGTTTCTCGTCAGTCGATGTGTGAGTCGCGTTTTCGCTGAAAGAAGAAACTGCGGGTATTCGAGAAGAGAAGAAGGGCAACATTTCGCTTTGCAGGACTCTTCTCCGGTAGACGCGTCGAAGGCCGATGCCGCCGCTGCGACAGACGAAGACGCCTCGCACGAGGAAGCAATGGGGACCACTGAAGAAGTCTGAGTGGAGGATTGAGGACGGGTACGGAGAGAGGAGCCTTTTTTGTCTGCGACAAGTATCGGGGAAGACAATGCATGTTCAGAGTAGGGGAAGTTCGCTCTGGAGGCGGGAGTGTGACGACGCGAGAAGAAAGCAAAGAGCTTTCGCCACCCTTCGATGAACCGTCCTCCACGTTGCGCGAACCTTTGTGCTTCTACTTGCTGTGTTCCTCCACCCTCACATTCCTGCGTCTCCGTCTCGCGGTCGACTCCGCCCGTTGCCCTGCTGCTGATCTCCTTCTCTACCTTCCTAGACTCGCTGCCGCTGCTTCCCTCCACTCTCATTCTGTTTCTGTCGGGAGAGACGAACATTGCCTGCGACTCGTTTTCTCCATCCCGGAGGCCAGGCATGTCCCCAAGAACTGCCTGCTTCTCGAGCTGCTGCTCGGGAGGGGCGCTGGTCTGAGGCCATTCGGGACCTGCTGCCAGACGCTGCGCAAGGCGTTCTCTCTCTTGCATGCGCCACTCCCATTCGGTGTGAGAGGAAACGATTTTGCGTCGAGACGCGACGCTGGCACGAGGCTCCGGAGGCGCTGCGGAAGGACTCGGCTCTGCGTTTCGTCTTTCGCCAGTCCGAGAGACGCCGAACCTCGCCGCTGCATGCGCCGCTTGCGACTTCAACTGCGTGGAGCACCCGACGCGCGCGCGAGCAGACGCCAAGGCGGGAGAACGCGGAAGGGAGACAGAAGAGACAGACGAAGAAGGGGCAGGACGAACTGCGCGATGAGTCGGCCGGGCCACAGGTCCAGCAGCCACTGCAGCGACGGCCGCGGCGGCAGCGGATTGCGCATCTCGAGTATAAACCGAATTCCACGGCTCGGACTCGACCGGCCCGGAAGGGAACAGCGGCTGACGAGAGACTTCTGACGGGGAAGCCGCGGGAGACGATGCAGGAGATGAAACGGAGCAGAAGGAAGAAGAGAAAAGAGAAGACGACGAAGCGGAAGCAGCAAAGGAAGAAGAAGCGGGAGGAAGGCGGGACGAGGATTCGAAGCGCGAAGAGGAGACAGAGAACGACGAAGAGAGACGAGAAGCACAAAGAGGCGAAGCAAGCTGCAGAGGAACGCGCGCGCCCCCAGGAGACGAGGACTGGAACGAGGAACAGAGGGAAGAAGAGAAAGCAGACCAAGCTGACAAAGAGAGAGAAGAACGGAAAAGGAGAGGAGAAAAGGGAGAAGTGAGGGATAGAGAAATGCTAGAAGAGGGATAAACGGGGAGAGATAGGGAAGAATGGCATGGATCAGGAAGAGAAGACAAGATCTGAACATCGGATGCATCAATTTCTCTTCGGCGTCGAAGGCGAGGCTGGGCTGAAGCCGATCGCCGGAGAACAGGCCTCCGACCAAACCACATCATGACAATTTGAAGGCAAGATGGATCACTACTCAGAAGTGACGCGCCTCAAGTGCTGGCCGTCATCTAGGAAGCTTGACAACTTACAAGAAGACGAGGAGAATGAAAAAAAGAGAAACAAGGCAGAAGAAGAGCGGGTCTGGGCTGTTCCTCTGCATGCGCTCTGGGCAGCAGTTTTCCGACTTGCCGTTACGAGGCGGGGGAGAATGACACCCCAGGAGTCCCCCGCAGGTTTGTGAGCTGTTTAACGACAAGTGGAAAGAAGGAAATTTCTGTTTCTCTCTTGCCGTGGAGTTCAAAATCTTGCTTGAAGGAAGGGCACACCGCGCATGCATGCACAATTCGATTCCCGCCAGGAGCACATGCAAGAAAGAAGACGAGACGGGGCCCTCGCGATGCGTGCGAGGCGAAGAACAGGTGACCTCTGCGCTCAAGTGTCTCTTTCGAGAAAATGCTCGCAAATGTTTTCCGAGTGTTTCCTACCTCTTGGAAAAGAGAAATCGTGGTCCCTCTCGAAAGTACGCACAAGATGAGTTAGCCTGATCGCCGTTTTCCCCAAGACAGCAAAAACGGAGATATACTAAAACCAGTAGGCAAATGATACGCTATATCCAATGTATATATATACATATATATATATATATATATTTATATGTGCATAGAGGTACAAATAGCCCACATGTATATTTGTGCATATCGTATCTGCACACGAATCCATCAAAGAAAGTCTGGTGTCCGGTGTCTAAATATCTCTCCACTTTAGCATTCCCGTCAGGGACCTCGAATCCCCAGTCCCATGGATTCTGGGGACTCGAGCATGGAACTTCTTCACTCAAAACCACCAGCAGAGACAGTCCTTGAGACTCTTGCCTCCCACAAACGAAACTGCTCTTCACCTTCCCCTGCAGACGGGCACCTCGGAGAAGTGACCCTGATTTTTCGGTTCAAGCTCAACTTTCCTACAGAGGCAGATTCACTTGGTTTTTGGAGATCCAGGTTAAGTGGTTTTTAAGCGGGCTCCATCGATACGAATGTCGCACCCTTTCCACGACAGAAAAGAGGTTGCTTTTCGTTGTTTGTCGTCTGCAAGCGCTCCGTGCGTGCATCGCGCGTGCCTTCACCAGTGTTCTGTCCTCAACTTAACTTCGTCTACATGCACAGTGGAAATCCACCGTTTGAACGGCGACTCTCTGTCCAGCAGTCCACGGAAATCTGCAGCGTTTTCACAGGTATAGAGTCTGTGAAGCTCTGATCAGTTCACCTAGCCCACACGACCCAGATGTTGGGGTGCAGCACACTGGTGCAAAGGTAACTCATGCGCTCCAGGAGCGCAATCCGGAGAGGACGACAGAGGCTCCTGAACTTTCTTGCAGCAAATGCGGTACGAACAGGAAAAGGATGTCGTAGGCCACCACCCTACGGGGCTGCGATTTCAGGAGCCTCCGTCATTGAGGGAATTCGACGTCGGATACGTTCTGCGCGTGAACTCAACTAATCCCCGACCTGCTGACGACATTTCGAGTCATGAACTTCTGACGAATCAACAGGTGGAGTTTTTCAACCCAAATCTGAGAGAGTAATCCCAGACTGAACGATGCGCAACTTTTCTCCCGCCGACTCTCCTTGCGCGGGGGCCGACTGTTTCTACAGAGACGACGCTGAAGCGAGGTGCCCGGGTCTCGTGATAAAACTGACTGAACTACTGTGTATCTGGCCTCGGAAAGACGGCAGGGCGTCCTGCATGCAACAGCCACTTGTCGCCGATTCACATCCGCATGCTGGCCTCTGAAACTGAAGAGTGCTCCGTCTATCGCGTCGACTCCTGGGTCACACTCATGCGCGCGCAAGCGATCTGGTCTCGTCTCGGCAGACAAGATTGAAAACCTTCACTCGTCTTTACAGCAAGTCGCGCCGCGCAGAATCTCCACTGGCTTAAGAGCAAGACAACATTTCCCGTAGACACGCCCTTTACACAGCGACGAACGCATGCAGATATATACGTCGCCGGTGCGCGGGCAGCATGCGTTCTCTGTGCATACATGTCTAATGCATGTACATACCGATATTTATATATATATATATATATATATGGTTATTGACGTACCTATAGACAGATGGATACAAATGCGCGTATATATATAGACATGCATATGGTTTCAAGGGTGTCAAGAGACACGCAGAATCCGGTCGACGCTACGTCCCCTCCGGATGGAAATTCTCTCGTTTAGATCGACTTGGGAAGCAGCTTGCGCCTTTTTGCTAGCGTCGTGCATTGGCGTTGAGCAGCAGTGGCAGGATGGGCATTTAGAATGCTGCCTGCACAAAGCGGTCTCCTTCGTATTGTTTCATGCAATTCAGTTCACACAAAGAGGATACGAGGAGAAACTTTCTGACGTCAGACTCATGTTTGGGAAACGGTGTGGAGCCTCGCTGAGCAGAAACGGACGTTCTCCAGGGAGTTCGAAGGGAAGACGTTTCAAGCGCTCTCAGCCTTTCTGACCATCGCAGCGAGTACATCTCGACACACCGAGTCGACCTGCTCCAGGTTAAGGCCTGCCAGCCGCTGCGTGTGAATGCTCTTGAAGGCAGAAACGACTCTGAGAGTAGCGGGGACATGAGCCAGAGTCACGTCACTTTTGCAGGCAATTTTGCAACGGATGCGCGCCGTTTGAGGGAGGAAAAGACGCGGAAAAAGAGCGAGGGCGGAAAACAAGCAAAACGCGCAAGACCTGAATCACCCTCCTGCGGTGACGCGAGATGGGATGCACCTCCTACGGCCTTTCTATCTCCTCAATCACACGTATACGCCCGAATCCATGTTGCCAAATGTAAGAGCTTCTCATACTCGAAAAGCATCTGCATATATACGTATACATACATATACATATATTTACATATACATATATTTACATATATATATATATATATATCCGTATGGAAAGATAGAGACTTGTAGATGTAGGTGGTGGCATTTTGCACAGGAGGAACGGAACCTGTAGGTGCATGGGTGTCAGTTTTCGTGTACTTGTGGTTCTTTTCACACGCACCGAGACGCAAGCTTTTGCGCAGAGTTCTGCACTTACGGAACGGAGAGACGTTCTCCACAGGTTTCACGGGCATGGTCTCCGAGTTTCGCCCAAAAGCAGTCGGCCGCCTCGAGTTCCTTGCGGAGGTCACTGACAACGCGCATTCGCGTTGAAGGGTCCTCGAGCTGTGCAAGGACGTCGACAGTCGACGCATTCCCCTTCTTTTCGAAAGCAGTTCTCTCGGGAAGAAGCGGTGTTGTGTATCCTCTCGAAGCGGGAGACCTTCCGGACGCTGGCGCTACGGAGCTCCCGGGGTGGCCTGGCTGCTCCATGGTTGCCGAAACCAACTGGGTGGAAATAAAGAAAAGGCAGAAGTAGAAGGAGAAAGAAGAGGGATGAGGGGAACGAGGGAAAGGGAGCAGAACGGAAGAGGAGGAAGACAGAAGAAGAGAAGAGGAACGGAGAGAGACCAGAAATAAAAGACACGGGAAGCTTTTCTCGGAGGGTGACCGGAAACGACAGTGGAGGAGGACTCACCGCGAGACACGAAAGGCGCCCAGGTGCCCCTTTTTCTCTTGACGAACGGAAGAAGCGACGAACGAGGTACAAAAACGACAACCGGGAGGAACACGGTCGAATAAAAACTAAGATTGCACGGTTTGTGTGCGGCTTCTCCGCTACTGCTTCGCAAGCTACCCTCAAACAACGCACGACACTGGCCAGCGCAGCTCCGGTTCGCAGGTCGCTTTTCAGACGTAGAGAGAAAAAAGAAGCAGGAGTAAAAAGGAAGAGGCACGCAAGTCAAAACGCCTGGCAGCTGTTTGCGTTTCGAGGTGTGTCGCAAAATCAACGAGAAACCCAAGCAGCACATGTGCACTTGAAAGAGGTTCGATTCAGGACCGCCTCCCTAGCAGATAGAGAGGTGACTATTGACAGGAAGGGTACCGCAGACTTCTCTTGTTTACTGGACTCGTCTACCAACGCAATGCGGCACACCGTTCCAGTCAAAACGGTGTTCACGAGGTCCGTCAGACGACTCCGAAAAAGAATGTGTAGACAGGGTCCTCGGGTCTTTTCTTGTTTCCAAAACGCGGTGGCGTCTTGTTGGCTGTTCCGTGGCGCGGCGAGTGCCTGTCTGAGGAACGAGATCCGCCTGCCATTTCGCTGCCGGAAGTTCAGCGTTTACAAGAGATCGGCGCTCTGGCGCATGCAGGCCGCCCGCAGACAACTTTTCGCGGAAGAGCTCCGGCTTCACGAAATGATGCAACTCCCTCGACCGGGGACGCCCCGCGTTTTTCCGGCGGTCACTTTGCAGCGACGGTTGCCACAATTTCCGTTTCTTTTCCGGTTATTTTTCGTCCGTTCGAATTTGGTGAGGACGCTTCTGCGGAACTCTCCCCACACCCGTCTGTCGAGACAGCACCTCCTTCGCCTTCGCGTCACTCCCGCATTTTGTTCCCACCCGCCGTTCTCGGTGTGTCGGGAGTTCCGAGTTGTGCGCTCCTGCAGCATTCAACTGCAGAGAATCCTTTCTTCCGGGCGACGCAGGTCTGGTTCCGCAGCGCGCAGCGTTCGTCTCTGTTTTTTTGCCCTTTTCTGTCGGCCCTTTCTCCTCCGTTTCTCCACTCAAGATGTCGTTCCAGGACTGGACGCCCGTGAGCTGGAATAAGACTGGGCAGCGCCAGAAGGGCGTGACCAAAGAGCAGGAAATCAACCAAGCTCGCAGAAGAGGCGAGGAACTCGAGACAGAGAAGAAGTGTAAGTTCCCAGTTTGGAGAAAGGTGGACCAGAGGGCGGCATCATGCGACGGGACGAGTTGCGGACGCAGTCGCAGCTCTCTTCAGCCGCAGAGCAAAAGGATAACTGAACGCATGTTTCTTTTCCAGAGCACGCGTCACCGAGGATGAAGAGACGCAGTTGCAAATCGAGAGACTCACAACTGAAAAGCCAACAAAACGTGACTTTATAGTGGACTGATGACTTCAACGGACCTGTCTTCCTCAAAGAGCCGTGTTGTTCAAACGCTGTTTGTGGGGAACGCGTCGAAGGCGACGAACCTTCTCAGCTCAAGCATAGTGACGAAGTAGCAAAAAAAGTCAAGCGGCTCGTCTTCTGAAGCTGCGTTAGAAAAGGCGCGGCTGCGTGCCGCCGTGAAGGAGGAACCGTGGTGATGTTCCACGGTGTTTCACCAACGCGATGGTGAACCTGTAGAAAGGGAACGGTGGGAGCAGGCAAGTTTCGCTGTACTGCTGGAACATGGTCGGGTACACTTCCCCCGCGTGTAGGTTGTCGAGTTTGCGTTATGTGAGATGGCACCTTGCAGAACTGCACTGGAATACCATCTTACTGTGTACGTTGCGCAAGAGGCTAACGCAAAAACGGACAGACGGGAAATCGGCTACTGGCACGACGATATTTACTCTCATGTTCTTTCAATTGATTTTCTGAGGCTCCTCGAGTATGTGCATTTCCCTTCAGTCCTTGGTGGTCAGAACAAAGCAACAAAGGGAGGCCTCTGCCCTAAGTAAGTCTCGCTCTCACGAAGAGAAACAGTATACGGGAGAACGGAGCGTCCTCTTCGTTTCTTACCGCAGGTCTCACGCAGCTGCTTTATCATCTTGCCATGCTACTAGTGCATTTAAACGCATATGTATATGTCTGCATGGAGTATATATATATATATATATACCATACATGTGTATATATATATATATATGTATATATGAAGAATGGGACTGAAATGTGAAAGTTTTGTGCCGACGGAAGGGAGTTACTGGTTGCTTGGGAATTGTTTGAGTTTGCTGGTGTTCAGCGCCCGAAAGATTGAAGAGGATACAGGAGACTACCACGTTGAGCGTGTGTCTGCGGATTTCTCGCGTGCTCTCCAGCAAGCGAGACAGGCGAAGAAAATGACGCAGGCCGAGCTGGCGCAGGCTATCAACGAGAAGCCTTCCGTGGTCAACGACTACGAAAGCGGGAGAGTAAGCCACTGGGGAATGGAGTTGTAGAGGAAGACATGCGAGACACAATACTACTGGAGAAGCAGCAGTCGTCACTGTACAATTCTGTTCATGTAGAAGGATGTTTCAAGAGAGGAAGCATAGGCTGACTTTTCCGGAGCACGGAAAGACTCGACCACGACCGTCTGTAAGTGATCGATGGTCCCAGTCTAGTTGGATGAGTGTAACTGTGTGAAAGGGACGCTCGATGAAAAGGTGACAGTGCCAGCGGTGAGAACCGTACGTTCTTCCGACAAGGAAGACACACACCGGCGGTGGATGTCTCTGTGTTTGTTTGACTTCAGGCAATTCCCAACGGAGCAGTCGTCCAGAAGTTGAACAGGGCACTTGGTGTGAGCCTCCCGAAGGCGAAGGAAAAGCGGAAGCCCGTGGCATAAATGCGAACGGAAATATTCGACGTTCTTCGCTTGAGACACGCAATAAAGAATCTACCAAGGGAGAGTCGTTTTTTATGAGACTTCTCTCTGTGCTGCCGCCTCGATGGAGGAGGACAACACTTTTTTTCTCCGGCGGAACTGCGGTTCATCCACGCAGAGACACCGGCTCTTGGGCGGACGTTGTTTTCGCCGTTTTCGCTGGTTTCCCATTCATTTGTCGACAATGTGTTTCGACCGCATTCACCGATACCATTTGTGCATGGAGCAAAGCGACTAGGCGCCTCCGCGTCTCCAGAGAACCTTGTGTGTAGTGATCGTGAACACAGAGGTTCGGTTTCCAGCTGTCCGACATCTGTTGGGTGACTGACTTCATGCTGTGCAATAATGCATTCAGCGACATAGTGTTGGTTCGCTGGTAACATCTAAGTCCTTCATTGTGGCGGAAAATATTCATATCGCGTCGGCATGACACGTCCAGAACAAGGTGCATACATGCAGACTGACACAGAAGAATTTTGCAGATCGATTCCTTGTCGACACACGGCAGGCACTGCATACCTCGAGACGATGGCACTGAGAAGCGCCTCTTGGGATCACGGAAAAGTCCTAGTGGAGATAGACCGTCTGCAGACTGTGGTGTTCCCTTCATGCTACGCAGACCTGCGTCACAACGCTTCAGGAATACTGTTGGCCTGAGTCGAAGACCGTCACTGTACTGGATATAGAGAGGCTGAGCAAATTATTTGCGTGCATAACAGCCTGACGATGGTTTATTGCAGTATATCTGCGGTCGCTGGTCAGCCCGACATTTGTATAGGAAAGTCCTTTATCAGGCTGGAACGCTTTTCCTGTTTTCGTCATCCGTGACCGGACCGGGCAGCTGAACAGGGAGTGAAAGAATTTTATGGCAGATTATCCTTCAGATCTACCTACCTTGTCCACACTGTCATGAAAGCCGACGTCGTCAGCATTTTACTAGTTCATATCCGATCGCTTGGTAGCTGAGGGTTTGAAATGTGTGCATTTAGACTATACAACACAGTTTGCCGTGTTCGTCCACTCTCAATACTGGAAACGGATAGTGGTCGGATTTCATGTGTCATTCGTACTTGTAACACATCGGAATAAAATTTAGTCGATTCATGCTCCAGGACATTATCGGAGCTCTTCAAAGGGGCTGGCCCACACGCTGCCTCAGCCCCACATGTGGAAGACGTTCATTTTTCGAGTATTTCGTTGAGGCGGAAAGCGAGTCCCGCCCACACCGCTTGTCGAAAAGAGGCCTGCCGGAGTTGTCATCGCTATCGAGGAACTCCGATATCGTTGTTATCCGCCCTTATTCTCTTCACCCCACTCAACACAGCTGGAGAGGAGGCAAAAATGGACCTTGCATCGAAAGAAAAAGCCCTTGAAAAGCAAACGACACGGCACGACGCCATTCGCGTAGAGAACATTAGAAAGGAGAGACACTATGCAAAGGAGTGGCTCAAACGGTGGGGTTTCCTGACTCAAGGAGAGCAGCGAGAGGATGCTCTACAGGCATTCTGCAAAGGTGAGGAACAATTTGCTTCGGTGTTATTCGGAAGCGTCCCCGCACGCCAACAGAGGCTCACCTATCAAGGATAGAACTTCCTGAAAACACAAGTTCGAATGCTCGAACATATTCTACCAACGTGTCATGCGTTCATCTCCACTGAATATCATGAACAGTTTTATAAAATCCCGACCGAAATGTTTGCCGGCGCTACTGACTCCATGGTGAGAATAATTTGGCCTGCACGCAGTTTACATTGCTCCAGAAAAACACGGTTTTCTTTCACTGACTGTGAGACATGTCTATTTGTGAGCCTCGTACAACCTGCTGCGTAATTGGGGTACAGAGGGGGGACCTGTGGTGTGTTCAGAATCAGTGTGGCGGTTGTGTGCAGTCGCGTTCATCCTTGCCGAGTTTCTTGCTCGGATTGTGGGTTATCTCAGAGACCGTGTGGGGTACGGTTTGGATGCGCTTTCGTTTCAGGACGTTCTTATGAGGAAACAAAGCGCCAGCTTTCTGTAAGTGTGGGATCTCTTCAGTCGCGTAACCGCTTCTGGTCAGCCTAGGGGTGGTCAATATCAGATGTATGATACCGCAAAGAAGGGGATCTTTTGATGCACAATAAGAGTCAATTGTTGACTAGAAAGTGAAAATTGCAAATGCACTTTGTTTTCGATGCGGCAGATTGCATCTATTGATGGCCTGAAGCTTATGCCCTTGCAAAAAGCAAAATCATCTACGCGAGATTTGCACTCGAGTGATTGCTGTGCCTCATCATTCAGAAAATCATGAAAGACGGAGTCATGTACGACGCAGAGAAGTGCTTTCACGATCCCAATCAGTGGTACCGAGATGTGAAAGACATAGGACCACAGAATAAATACCTTCATCCAGCGACGGCAAGCCAAGAAGTCGGCTGGAGGTAAGCCATGACCTGCCCGCGAAATGTACGGGGGGAACGGAGACACGGGTTTAGTACAATTTTGTATGCGTGAAACGCGAGGAATTACCCTGTATAGGCATATCCATAACCTGCCTTGAAATGCCCAGTTCACTAGCTGGCAGCCTCCCGCCTTTTCCCTGTCGTACTGGATCTCAGGACCAATGAATCACTCGAGAAGTTTGGTGTGAATCACTACGGTTACAAAAAGAAGACGGCTGATATTCAGCCGGCAAGACTCAAGAACGCACAGCCAAATGCATCGGGATTGTGACACTGACATCCTAATAGTCCAACAGTGTGTAATATATCCGTTGCAGCAGTTTAGAGTGACTCTCCCGAGTCTGCGGTGATCCGGTATGTTTGTTCGTTTGAATCGTCGTTTGTACGTTACATCGTTTGAGGGTAGTCAGTCGCCGGTGTTTATATCGCAGAATTCTACAGGACAGTGCCATTGACACAGCAACGCGTCCGTGGTCAAATTTTGAACAAAGTTCGTTTTAGAAGTTGTATTGTTTGAACTTCCTGTATGAGCTGCCATGGACAGTCCATATGGGGAGTCTTCATCATCCGCTTTCGTTCGCTCCACTGGCAACGAAGCTCCAAACGAACAGTGCCGCGACGAATGGACACGTGAAATCAGATCCCGCAGCAACACAGAAACTCAGCAGCGTCCTTGGGAATAATTGTTTGGTGCCTCCGGCTCTGAGAATACGGATTAGTCCATGACACTAGCAAAACAAATTGGATGAATACCACCGTTGTCTTGTAGACTGCAGCAGGAATCAACCTAAAGGCAGAAAGCTGGAATTCCTAGGTAAACATAGTATTTCAGTCGATACGGAGAACTTCAAAAAATGCGCGTCTGTTCGGGTGCATGCGTGATCAACTACAGTCATTCGCATCGCCCTTTGTCCCATGCTGCACGTGGGTATTTATGTGGCGATCGTAACCTTTGTTAAAGCGGAAAGCATATTGATCGCAACCATTTGTCCATATGACACCTCTCCTAGTCGTGTTGCATCATGTGAAATAGAACAAGTATTCATTTGAGTTCGCGTGTGTTCAAGCTCATCCGTGACGTTCAGTTTCCAGCGGCTGTGCCGCAGAGCAGCTCAGGGGAAAAACGGCGGGTTTTTACCCAAGGTTGAATACTGCGCAAACGCACCACTTCATAGAACGGCTTTCTCAACGGCATGCGTGTTAGCCTAAGTAAAACGGTGTCAGAGTATTCAAAGGGTGTCTAGTTTCGTGATGCTCAGAAGTATGATGAGTCGGACTAACTCTATCGCGGAGGTTTCTGACATAGTGTACGAGTAACTAAATAGATGAAACCTGCGCTTTTGGTCTTGTCACGAGAGTGACGAAGTGCGATTCCGCCACAAGCCAATCAATGCTGACACAATGAAACCATCGGAACACTGCCACTTCGTAAATCCGACGCATTGGACTGACGAAAGCCCTCCTTCTCTATTTTCCCGCGGAGCTATTCATGCCATACCAAGTCAGTATGGTCCTCCATCTATTCAAAGAAAAGGCACCACATTGGGAACCAATGCAGAGGCTGATCCCGTCCCTGGCGCAAAGGCGCTTTCGTCCTCCGGCTTCGGAATTCCGTTTTCATGGAATCGACGGAGTCCTGGGCATATTTCACTCCTTGAGGAACCTTCTGCGGCCGGGTCCCCTTCGCGCCTAAGTAAAGGTCTGAGTTGTTGTGTGAGATTTTTCCTCATTATCGTCTTCGCTATCTGGGTTCTGTTTCAGATAGTGGCAGTACGAAAGATTTTTTCTCCTTCCGCAGTCCACCATTCCGCACCGGGAAAAGAGACGGAAACAAGCTGGTCAGGTGCATTTTCCCCTCCGTTCAGAACAGAGAATCCACTACGGCTCAAACGTAAGGGTATATTAAGCCAAATGCATTATTTATGATAAAACAGCAATACAGTCAGCTCATCCTTTCGTAGTCGTGTCGGTCTAGCAGGTCTCGTGAAAAAGACTGGTTGATGGCTCTTTGTGGAACTCGCTCATTGAAGAGCTGGAGACTTTGACATCGCTATAACGTAGCGTAGACTCTCCCTGTTGGCGTAGTGTTTACGATATCGTAGCTATGTGGGGTCCTTGTAGCATATCCACTTGGTGTGCCAAGAACCGAACCTGTGGCGAAAGAGCTGGTGCAGAAGTCAATTGATCGGCCACTATTTCGTGGTGTGGATAGAGTGCATCAAGGTTCTTTGTTATCGATACTTGTATGGTTCTGGGCACCTTCAGGCTATCGCGAGTTCGTCAAAGATTTTCGCATAGACGAGGTTCTTGAAACAGAGTACGGGCAACGCCGGAAGGCCCAGCATTACGTTGGAAGCACATTTTACCCAAATCTTACACCCGGATCAAGGGGATGGCTAAACGCCCTTGCTGTATTCGATAAGCAAGAGCCAAATCGGCTGCACGGCCTGCTGGGAACCACCCGCAATGGAACTCCACTGTGGACCGAATTCCCCCGACCGCCACCATTGGAGAGCCCTCAAGTATGTATGGTGCTAGTATATTAGTTGTTGCGTATTTCTACAGTTAACATGCTGTTGGGTTCCCGCATAGGCCTTTATACAAAATATAAAGGCGCACCTAATCCGATGCATAAATGCATGGGGACTTACCAGACTGTAGAGAAGTCTATGCTTATTCTCACATTTTGTGTCTCCTGGTAAGTCAAATAAAGAGGTGCATGCTTGAGCAGGATGCATGCTAAGTGACTTTGTTTTGAGAAGAGACGTCCGAAAACCTGGCATAACGGTTCCTGGCGACATTGCTAAGGGGCGGCCCCGACCGTCTACAGCTTTTTCTTTGAGACACGTTGATGCGTAGCTTGTCTTTCTTCAGGTCGACAGAGAGGCAGAACTCAAAGAGGGAGGAGGATTTTATCGGCGTTTGTCGAACGCTTTGCCTCTTGACCGAGAAGCGCCCGACAGCAGGTAGGCAAGGAAGTCTATGCCACAAAGCGCCCACAAACATTAGAATACCCCGATAAGATGGTAAGCCGGCTAACGCGAAGCATGAAAGTCTACGCAGATGGGCAGACCGCCATATGAACAGGCTTTTCTTGTTTCTAGAATTGTTGTCTGCGTTGGCTCTCTCAGAGACCCCGTATGCCGCTCCATCTCGTACAACCTTCAGAAATTAAGTGACACTCTTGACGTCTCCATCGTCATCGCCTTCTACAACGAGCCAATGTCTACACTTCTGAGGACGATTCATTCGATTCTGAATTCCACGCCTCCTCCTCTCATTCGGGAAGTTATTTTGGTGAATGACTACTCCGATGACATCGCTCTTCTCCCCGGAGGATTCCTTGACCAATACACAGCTTACCTGCCCAAAACGTCTGTTGTAAGCCGCATGACAAACAGTCGTCATTGGGGAACTACTCTGGCAAATACTCCCGCAGAATTGGAAGAACGTGGGAAATAATTCAGTGCTGTCGTGTTTCCATAGAGCCAAATGTCCACTCAACATGTAGGGGCATGCACAGACTGAGCTAAACACATGCATATGTATGAGGAAGCAGGCGCATGTGCGCATGCGTACATTTTGTCCAGGCATACGCGCGATGATACACTGTTTTTGCTCTCCCATCCTCTCTAGTTCGGGCACAAGTACGAGAAGTGTATCCTGTTGATAGGCCCTTCATTCGTTTCGTCTTACGTAGGTGCATTTGGATGAACGGAGCGGGATTGTCTCTGCGAGGCTCGCAGGCATTCAAGCAGCTTCTTCTCCTGTCATAGTTGTTCTCGACAGCCACGTCGAAGTTAACATAGGCTGGCTCGAGCCTCAGCTTGATCGCCTATGGAGATCCCCCGAATCGATTGTTTTCCCCCAAATCGACAGCATCATTCCGACGGATTTCTCCTTCAGCAACACAAGTGGAATTGGGTGAGACAAGAAGTGGCGAACTCTGAGTTGGACTCTTGAAGTCGAGAAAACATTCTGCCTCATCCGTATCAAACCATGGGCTGAACTACTTTTTTACACAGCGATGTTAAATTCTGTGAGGCCCGACTTGTGTTTCTCATGTAGAGATGCAGCGATCTCATCGATGCTATACAGAGGTAGCCCTAGAGTTTCTTTTCCTGCTCCGTGAACTACAGGTGTTGGCTTTCGTTTAACTGGGATGTCCAAGAGCGATCAACACTCACTGGTGCTGTTTCTTCGCCCGAAGCCATCGAGTCCCCAGTCCATGCTGGAGGCCTCCTCGCTTTTCGAAAAGACTTCTTCCTCAGGATTGGGGGGTAGGTATATTTGCCTCTAGCATGGAGCCGGTTTGTGACTTCGTTTAGAAGACCTGAGGGGAGCAGCATGCAAGATGATGTTTTCTATCCGCATTTTGTCGAGAACGAACACAAGCGGCAATCATTTTTTTGATTGTCGGTAGTCAACTAGAGCTCATGCATCTGTGGTATACTGTCAGGGATTCTGCAATGCTCTACAGCAGTACCCAGATAGGTTACTATGAAAAACAAGCTTAGATCTCAGAAGTCCCTAATGTTAGATAAATACGAGGACATCAACCGTCACGCGTCGTTCGCAGCCCTGCTTTTAAAGGGCACCGTGGACACAGATAGACATTCCATGCAAGGCATACATGATTTCTTTTCCATTATTCACTATGGGTGGCTAGCAGATTTAAGCTGCGAATACTTTCGTAATTGATCTGTTTTTTGTTTTAATTGAATAACAATCTTGATAGTCTGGAAGCACTGATAAAGTCGCTCAAACGCAGAAAACAATCGGCCATAAATATACACATGAGAAAGATAGCTCCCATAAATACAATGCACTGTGAGATTGGATGACACAGGTACGACAACGGATTCTCTTTCTGGGGTGCCGAAAATGTGGAACTTAGTTTTCGAACTTGGATGTGCGGAGGCCGTTTGGAATGCATACCGTGCGCCCGCGTGTACCATCTGTTTCGGGAGGTGAGATACCAAAGTGGCGCGACATCGTTGCTACTTCTCGGGCTATGATAAAGTCACGAAGCGATACAGTTTAAAGTTTAACCTTGCAAACATTTGCCTGAGATGTATGCAAATGCGCTGAAGGACCTGGGAAGCAGCAAACACTGAACTGCTGTTCCCTTGAACCCCGTACTCCTTGAGGGGCGATGCGTCCGACAGAAGTACCGTATTATAGCAGGTTGTTTCCCATCAGCGCAGTTGCCGTTGTGTCTTCAAGAGAGACGATTGTATTTGCACTCGAAAAAAAACATTCAGGATACCTCCAACAGCATTTAAAGCGGGTTGAACGATGACGGAGGCAGGTTTTTAAGAGCTAAACGCCATCGATTGCCCTACCACACCTAACGACCAATCGTTTTTCGGATTGCAGTATTTGCTCAAAAGTATTGTAAACAGTCACGCTTGAAACATCGTTCAGATTCGGTGCCAAACTGTACACTCAGGGAGGAGTTGGATACGCGACTCCACCTGAAGCGCTATGGAAAAATCGCATGCGTACCGCAAGCATATGGATGGATGATTACTACGAGTTGGTTGCCGCTAACAATCCTTACCATCTGGACCACAAATCGGTGACTATTGGCAATGTAGAAGAGGTGAGTTAACGGTGCAGTGACGGCCAGGGAACATTCCCGCAAGTCTAAGCTGTTTGTTCTTCTTTGCCGGTTCAACAGAAAAACCCAAACAAAAGGAAATTTGCAGAAGCTCAGCTCAAAAATCTACTGACGATGCCATGAACAATAATCCAAAGTGTATTGTTTCCTGCTCGTTTTTTCCCTTGCAACGTCGACAATCATTTCGCCAGGTGCGTCTGTCGATGTTCACTCTTTTCTCTCTTTCCTGCCTACATGCAGATGGAGGCACTAAAGAAGAAGCTAAATTGCAAAAATTTCCAGTGGTTCCTAGACGTTGTCGACCCAAAACACGAGTTTCGACGCCTCGGCGAAACGATCTTAGGTCTGGGTCACATAAAGAGCGAAAACCGTAGAGACCTTTGCCTCGACGTAATGAACAATCCAGCAAAAGGAAGTTCTGTTGGTCTCTTCCACTGTCACGGTCTCCTAGGGAACCAAGGCTTCATTTTAACAAAGTAAGAAAGAGACAGAAGCGCGGGGAATCGAGGGAAGTGTTTACTGACGAACGACAATTTCCGGTCTGACTCAAGACCACACGTGAGTGGTTCTTTGATCTAACGCAGATATTGTTTTAAGTATGCCGCTGAAAGTATTCACAACCACACATGTTTCAATTGCAGAGGCAGATGTGCAAATGCAAATGAAAAAAATAAGTGGAGAGACAGGAATAGGCACGTGTAATCGTAGCAATGGAGTCGGGGATACACCACCATTGCGCGCCTGCAGGTGCCCTGCGACGCGGGACGTAGAATTCTGCGACAGAATGAGAAATCGGCTTCGTCCCGAACGTGAATGGCTTGACCGTTCACCACATGTCTGAGTCTATGTCATTACTGGCAGGAAGCCAAGTCAACTTCGCCTCCTCCTCGCCGAGAAAGATTCCCACGAGACACTATGTGTAACGCCCCAAGCAACGATGGAAAGCTGCGACACAACTTTAGAGACTGCACAATATGAGTTCGACTACGATACCGGAACAATTAGATGGACCGGAGAAGATGAATGGAAAGACACTTGTATGCAGGTTGAACCAGCGACTGGCAACGAGGTCAGCATCAGGTTGTCGTCTCTGTAGTAACTTTTGGCAAGGTGAATAAAAGTGTTGTTGCACGTAACTCTACAAAGTCAGGTTTTTATACGTTTGTGTGTGCTAATTTATCCAAGAAATTTGTGGAGTTACGCTTCTCATATACAAATACGGGTTATTGCCGGGATAGCGGCACTACGTTGTAGCTATGGCACAAGCTTCAAGTTCTGAGTAGCAGATCCTAAGTTCCAATACAACGAGCTCTTCCATCAGCTTATACACCTGCAGTTCTGCATGCTTTCTTCCTTTCGTGCACCGTGTATGTTGATGCAGCTGCCGCTGGTGAAGTGGAAACCCTGTGATAAGGCGAACCCCGATCAGAAGTGGTCCTGGCCTCCGTTCCCCTCTTCCAGATATTTGCCTGAAGAAGAGAAACGCCATCGAGGCTTACTGCAGGGACCGAAACTCATGGGCGAGCCACGGGTGTTAATAAAGAGCAAGGAAGATCCCTCTCTGTGTGTCGACGCGCTTCCACATCCTGACCACGGCACACGACTCGGAGCCACCGCTTGCAAACCTGGGGGATCAGTGAGCCAGCGATTCTTTATAATAGGGTAGGCTTCCAGCACAGCGCAAATACATGTTGTCTTTCCTTTGTTCCCGTCTTTCAGACTGGAGCAAGGTCCATGGCTATGTCGCTTCCGCGGGCGTTGAAACGTATTTGGCCGTTTTTCGGAAATGAAAATTTGGGCTTTCCTGCGGGCTATGAAAGGATAATTCCCACGTTTTACTATGGAGAAAAGTATGCAAACAGCCATCCGGTCATTGTACATCTGGTGTAGCAGAGGTTGAAGAACAAAAGCAACACTATACCGTACAGGGGATTGCTGTAGCCATGCTCAGACATTCCCTTGTCTCCGCTATGTCTCTTTCTCTTCATCTACTTCTCTAACGTAAACCATCAAGAGTTGCCTGCCACCTCTGTTACAGGATTTGCCAAGTGCAACGGGAATGTTTTGATTTGCCATTTGCTTTCTCTAACAGGAACACAGGTCAAATTATGTTGGACGCAAAAACAATTAGCGGTGACGCGCTTTGCATCGGCTATCCGGATCGCGTTTTCTTGTGCGAGGACGAGAAACGGACGAGAAATTTCTCTGTGGAAATTCGTCAGAACGGCTTGGTAGTTTGGACCGATTCCCCGGAAACAAGACAGGCTAAAGCTTGCTTGACGCTAGTCGACGCCCACAAGTTTTCAAGTCCTTCTCAGGTACGTGGCATAACAAAACGAATTTTAAAACGAAGGAGAAAGCTGTGGGGTATGCATAGCGTGAGAAAAGAGCGAGAGCTCCAAAAGTAGTTGAATCCGACTGCCAGAGAAGAGCCGTGAGACACGCGCGAGGGACGGGCATCTGGAACCGGTGAAATAAGTGTCACAAGCACGCAGGAAGTTTTCTCGTAGCTCATGCGACTCACGGTGAGCGCAGATAAGATACTTTGTACACAACAGCTAACATTATCTCTTGTTCGCTGTCTTCGGAATTGTTTATTTCTTCTTGTTAGGGTTTTGTTCGTTTCGAGGCTTGCGCCGAGACTGCCAACGATGCTAGCCAGCTCTGGATTGTGAAGGAGATACAAAACGGCAGAGATATGACCTCTTCGTAGCAACGTCTACGCGAAATAACAAGTATTTTTGCCTTTGGAACAGTTGCAGAAGGCAGCGTGTATGGCCGAGCGAAGTGTGATCAGCCGTTGACGCTTGTTCTTGAATGCCTCTTAAGGTTTTGAGTGACCCACCAGGGGGAAGCTTCCCTTCCCTAAACCACCAGCAGCCACCCCTTCCCATTGTCTGCGCAGACTTTCTTACAGCTTCCACTGGGGTCTTGTTACTCGTGCAATTCAGTTATGTACGTGAATAAATTAAGTGTTCATGTGATCAACGCAATATGCACGTGACGACCATAAAAAATGTTTCAACTGAAACAGTGGTTGTTTTTCCGGGCCTTCATGTCTCGTTGACTTGCGTGTTCGTCGACTAGCGATTGATCGGTAGTCGAAACTTGAAAAACTGTGCTGATAGGAATAATGTGGAACAAGCCTGTAGCTTGACTGTTTGTCGAAAAACATATAACCAAACATTTTGTCTCGGTACTTGCCAACATTGACAATTACCCTGTACTCGCACCTTTGCTTTGTCGAGTTGACGAACCGTTTCGCCACGTTCGCGACTACTCCGTCTTTTCGGTGGGTGCCGCTCTGAGCTCTGTGCGCGTCGAAGGACGTACTGGAGGCCAATATGCGGATTAACCTTGTAGCCAAAGTAGCACTAGCGATCAGTTTCGTCGCGAGCACAGAAACTGCGGGGGTAACTGCCATTTTGGTAAGTTTCAGGACTCGTCGGCGACTACTGTACTTGCAAGTCCTTCATGTTTCGTTGAAATTTCATATGCGCCCCTGGCAGATGGTTCGCAGTGCTGATGCTGCCAACATGAAGGAAGACCTCGGGTGTTGACGTTGCAGTTAGTATCTGAAGAAGTTAGAAGAGCAGGAGGTTTATCAAATTTTGTCTCGAAATGGACGATCAAGGATTAATTTTGGCGTCTCGCGACGTGGTACAAGGCTCCACGAATCATGCCCAGTTCCTGGTTTCCTACCAGTGACCATCATGTTTCCAAGCAGAAGCTCCATCGCTCCTCACCGTTCAGACGGCTAGTCATAACACTACACGAACGATATATCTTTGAGATGCCCCTGGTTTTATCCTTCTGTTCGCTCTAGGAAGGGCGGTGTCTAGCTTTTGAGGGTTGCGATGTCATGAAAGATCGCATGTCCTACGTTTCCAAGTGCTCCTGTAAGTCGTGTTGCCACTGTGTCTGGAAAATATGCATTGCGCAGAGAAGAATGTAAGTCTGACTCAAGCTGTACGCGTGAAGATGGTTTGTCCACGGCGGCGCTTTGGTGGGGTGGTCATCTTCTGGAATGAATATGCGCAAGACGCGAGGAGCACACAGCGATTACAGCTCATGGCCCTCTTTGAGTGTACGAACCCGCTACACCAGTTGCGGTGAAGCCGAATGTAGCATGGAGAAAACGATGCGAGACACGTTCTGTATCCCTGGAGAATCAGTCGCGCGATAAATTGTGTTTAAAACCTCTTCGTCCGAGGCTGCTTCGTCGAGAGTGAGATTGAACGCTAAAGTTCATGCGGAGGAAGTTTCGCATGTCGCCCATTCTCCGTTCCTACAGTGAAAGACTGCTAGAGACAAATAAATTTCATGCTTTCTTCATTCAGGGGTGACCCTAGCGTAACATGCCGGTGCAAGCGTGTTGCAACACCGGTGTGCGATAATCCATCTCTTACTTATTCGACTCCCCATTGCAAGCCGATGGGCGTTGTTGAGTCGCCTTTTCTCTACCTTTCAGACGAAATGCCCTTTTCTCCGCCGGAGCTGGGAATCCCTCTCCGACCTCGGCCCCAGGGCTCGAACGTTGGTTACACCATGGCGTTTATTTGGAACAGCTTGGAGGTCAAGAGAAGGAACATTTGACAATGCGAGCTGAAGAGTGGCATCTGGTCAGCGGTGCAGTGTCCATGCGAGGCAGGCGACCAACTGATGAAGATGTATGTCAGTTTACTCAGAAAACATGACAGACCAAATACCGACCATCTGGGATTCCCTGCCCAGCGAGACCTGGCAGCAGTCCCTCTAGGAAAGCATTTCCACCATGTAAACAATGCAGACCTACTTGTTTACACTGACGTGAAATGCCAGAGAAGTTTAGGCTTGTCACTGTTCCCGCGACACGATGAGTTTCGATGAAAACAGTGTTTCTGTTGACCTGCAACGTGCAATTTTTGTGCTGGAATTCAGACCATGGTCGTGGTCGCAGCGATTCATTCACATAGAAATATCCGTATTCAAGCGCTGTTCGATGGACATGGTGGCCCGAACGTCGCCCAATTCGCTGCCAATCGTCTCCAATCTCTCTTCGGTAACGGCCGACTACGGACGGGCTCAACACGATCCCTGACAGGACATGTGCTTTTACCAGAGCATGAGACGGCAGCACTGGTCACAGCATGTGAAGCTCGTGACCTCGCAGAGAGAAGCATTAGATAGTTAAAAATACAGTCCTACTGCTTAAATAACCTTTGCAGATGGAAGTGCCCGCCGAAAATCAACGTGTCCTATGAACATAACGTGCTTCGGCTTGCCGCAAATGCTCCCGTCAATTATACATCCCTGTCCTACACTGTATTTTTATTCTTCTCTGTGGTAACTTTAGGATGTGATGTGCCTCTCGTTGTGATTTGCGGCTCGCGTAGCGAGACAGAAGGGATACTCTCGACGCGATCTGGAAAAGATTTGCCACGCCTTGGATGAGGAACTCAAAAAGAACAACGTCCGTCGCGGCGGTTCCACGGGTGAGTCTGGTGGGAGAAAGGCCTTCAGTGGTCACGACATCCTTCGTCGTTTGCGCGTTTCCAAGCAAGTGCACTGGTACTTTTATTCCTGCTTCCTGCTGTTGTTTCAGGGGTAATAATGGTAATTGAAAAAGTGGAAAAGCCGGAAAAAGTCATCGTCCGCGGAAGGCAAATTCTGAAGGACCCGGGCCTCACACCCCTCAAAGAGCACTATCGAAAACAGGCAGGACCCGCTGAAGAAATAACTCTGGGGACCTCTGAGACTCCATTTCGTCTTCACGTTGCGAACGTTGGTGAGTCTGAATACGTTTCTGCATTCGAACCTGCATCTGTGTTTCTTGTGTATACCCGACACCAACTGAGGCTCCCTTGTTGGAATCGTACCAACGATACGCAATTGAGACATGTTGGCCCCTGGTATGTCCACCGACGTTTTCCAAAATATCTGAACTGAATTGTCACTTTTTTCCCTTTCAATGCGCATGTACACTGGCCACCTCTGACTGAAAAATAATCCCAAATGTATTGGCGACTGCGCCGGCGTCGTTTCAAATTAATAAGCGACATCAGCACCCACGTGTCGCACACGAGCTTTCTGTCTTTTGTTGGCGTGGACGCAGGAGACAGCCGGGCGATGTTGGTTTTAGAGGACGAATACTATGAGATGACAAAAGACCACAAGCCCGAAGATCCCGAAGAAAAGAGCCGCATCCTGCGAGCAGGAGCATCCGTCACCGATTCAGAGGGAACGTCTGTCCCTCGAATCGACGGGAGTCTAGCTCTCAGCAGATCATTCGGCGACTTCGTAAGTCCCGTTGGTTGTAACCAGCTTTTCTTCAGTGCAGCAGTATTGAATCATACAGGTTAACGGCTCTACGGAGAATCCGACGAAACGATCACATATAGACTGTGTATTGACATCAGGTTTCCTGTGCGTCTTGGTCTGCAGTCCCTCAAACAGGGAAGTGGCTCCACACCCGACGCGGTGATTTCCACTCCAGATGTCCGGCAGTTCTATGCTGGTTACAATGACTTACTTGTTCTCTTTTGTGACGGTAAGGTGGAACAGTGTGTGGACTATTACTATACGTTGCGCTCAGAACTGTTTCCGTCTCTTGTGCTGGGCGCTTTTTATGGTAGACGACTCCTCCACTTGCACTATGGACTCTGGCGGGTGCCAGCGAAGAGCGTCGCCGACTCTGGAACATACTATTTGGTCGCAGACAGTTGATGATATAACGTCCCGCGAATCCACATAATATTGACACTCGAAAATGATGACGTAGCCTATCATTCACTCATTCGATGCCTTGTTTCGCTACTCGCCAAAAACGTATCTGCTTCACTATGCAGGTGTGACGGAGCCTGTTGCTTCGAGCTGGCCCCAAGTGGCGGCATACACTCGAGAGATCTTCGTACAGACAGGTGATGTTGTGAAGACTGCCGTGGCTCTTGCCGAACAGGCTTACTCAGCAGGGTCGCAAGACAATCTCAGCGCAGTAGTTACCAGGTTGCGTCCGGATCCAGCAGAGGTTCCTGTCGCGACTCTTCATGCCCACGCATGGATGCGAGGGATACTGCGTAAGTTCCTAACTGCCTGTAATTCATCAGAAGAGATACGAACTCACTGCAGAGAACCAGCTATGGAAGAGCCCCACAGTTATTCGTCACCTGTGTCGAGCGGCCACAAGGCCTCTGGATGAAGTTAGTATCGGAACCGCTGCGGTTTTTTGCTCGGAACGGAACAGGCAAATAAGCGGAAACGCGTCACAGACTCAGTCTGCCTATCCTCACTTTTGTGCATTCTTTGCTTGCCATTTCATCTCGCCCTCTATTTGCTATACCGCGACATCTTCGCACAACTCTGCATCTCCGTTCGTTCGTCCTCACCGCAGAATTCTTTGAGGCTCGGCATCTTTATGAAGTGCGTCCACAAACTGATGAGCGGGCGAACTGCGAGTCGCACCAGACCACAGCTTCTATAACGTCTAAGAGAAAGTCTAACTTCTGTTGCTCTGACTTGCATTGCGTGCATGATAACTTGATATGGCAGTTTTTTTGGATCTTGACGATTTCTTATTTGGGATTACCTTATATTCATATGCAGGAACGGTACACACTGAAGATTGGTCACACCGACTACAGACGGAGAACAAAAACTTTTTCCTGCCACTGTTTTGAGCACTTGAAGAAACATTCTGCCAGGTTCTTGGTCGATTGTCTTGCAAATATCTGCCAGACGCTCGTCGTTCTGGGCTGAAATTCGAATCAATTTTTTATGGCAAGGAGGGAGATTCTGGAGACGTGCACAGAGAATGCGTGAGCATGGACGCAGGACTTATATGTTCATGAAATATGTTCTGTACGAGAGAACCGCGGCGGGCCGAAACGTTTCCTAGGAGAGCTATTCCACCTGTGACACCCCATGGAACATTGGCATCTGATGTTCCGTAGTTTCTATTGAGACGCTCGGGCCAGTTGGTACTAATGTACGCAAAAAAAGGATAGGGGGTTCTCGGTCGACTTCTCGTAAGTGGAGCCGCTGGTACCACGTTTTTCCTTGTTTATAAGCCGGTGTTTCACTCTTTGTTTACTCTTCGACTCATCGCAATTGTGTGTAGCCAAAGACGTGGAGACTTCGTTAAAAGTAATCGAGAACTCTGAGGTGGAGATGCAAGGACAGACTGTTCGAGTACGTTGTGGTTACCGCATAGAACGCCCTACAGCCGTGCGATTCACTACTTCCATTGATGACTATAACAAGATGCCGTCGCCTGATTCCTATCGTAGCCATCCCTTTGTACACACTGCCTCAAACAGACGGTTAAGTGCATTAATCTCTCAGAGAAGCGAGCGAACCCACATAGGGATAGTCCCAGCTGCGGCGCATAGCAACTTAAGCCACTCAAGGTGCTTTGCTGTCCAAACCAGAGGACTCGAAGATATTGCACGGGAAACACAAAACACGAATTCACAAATCGTATCTTCCAATGTGGAGGCCACCAGCAACCCATGTGTGTCGTTTGAACGGTTTCACTGCCGTGATAAGCTGCCCACTCTAGTGGTCAGTGAGGCGACACAAGTGTGGACGCATGGAGGTTCTGCTCGTCTGTACTTACTTTTCCTTCTCGAGTTAGATAGTTTCAGAATGCTGAGCTTGTAGCAAGACGCAGAGGTGTACATTCGTGACCTCGTTCGGCGCATAACTCTGGAAACTTTATCATGCGCTTCTTTCTGGGAATGACGAGATTCCCAACGCCAACGATGTATTCCAACTCACCATTCGTTCTTCTGGTCCCTCGCCTCTTTTCTCCCTTCCCCTATCCTTCATTTGCCTTCAGCGGCTGCGGAAGGCCGAGGCATTCCCTTTACATAGAAGCTGCAGCTAACTGGCGTTGTTAAAGTAGCATCTCGCTTTCAAGTGTTTGCATTCCTGAGCACAGACAGACCGCAACTATGCAAGGCAGCAGCTCTTCAGAAACCAAACGGTGGCAAGACAACAAGAAGTTGCACGCCATGTCATCGCAGACGGATAAAAAGTACACGAAAGCTCTGTTTTAACACCCTTGCGAGTTTGCCTGCAGGTCGGACTGGGGCGTGCATGCGTCTCACGAAAGTATCGATCTGCATGCTCTAGTGTGCGTTGCACTGCAGCAAGATACCAATAAAACCTGGTTGTTTCTGCATTCTGACTAACCGACGTGAATTCAGGGCATTCCTCTTTCAATTAACACCTGTCAATTTAGACCCGACACAGTTTGTTCCGTTCCAGCAGAGTGGCAAAATCGACGATTGTTTCGCCGTTCTCTTTCTCACGCCTCGAAGCGACGGGGCCCGCCAACTGCTGAAGCTCCTCACTTCTGTCGAGTAGCGACGTATCAGCCCGTGAAATTGGAGAACGCTTCCTTTTTAAGATCGCAGGAGCAGATCCTTGTGCTTGCAGAACGTATTTCGCGTATCGTCCTCTCTCTGCGTTTCACGTCCCCTCTCGCTTTGTGGCCTCGCAACGCCTCGCGCTGCGTTTCTCCTTTGCATGTGCTCGCTGGTCTTGCAAGCTCTTCAGATTCATTGGCGGATACCGACTTTTTTGACTGGCGCATGCATTCGTTCACGCTGGAACTCAGACAGAGAAAGAGCGAATGCTGGTTTGAGGAAGCGGCAAGATGCACTGCGATGTACACAGCACCCTTTTAGACCGACACAGATGTATGGAAGCCATGCGAGACTTTCGGCCAGGTTGTTCGTCTCATCTTCCTCTTCTGGATGGAACACCAAGGGAACTGGATTTTTATGTTTAAGAAAAAGTGGCTGAGGGACGTTTCCACGGCCCTCAGGATTTTTCGTCTTCACATTCGTCATTCATGAATTTCCACGCGGTTCCCTTTCCTGGGCGCGCGACAGAGTCATCTTTTGTCCGTTGCCTACTCGTCTTTGTTTGATCCCTGCTTCCTCGGTTGTTCAACCTGCCAGTAAACTGACGTCCCCACCTCTCGTCTCCGTCTTTCCTAGATGTAATTTCATTCCTCTGTCCTCTCCGTCGTTTCACCGTCTGTCGACTTCTTCAGCTTCCCCGTCTTCTTCTCACATGCTCTCGCCCTCTACCTTCTGTACTTTCCTGTGACTGTTCTGTCTCCGCCTTTGCCGCCAGAGGCTTGTCGTTTCGTTCCCCCTCTCGTCGGGTCCTCCGGAGAAGTATCTCCCCTGACTGTGTGACAGTGTCTTTGACTCTGTTTGTCTCCGCGCTTTGTCTGCTGCCTCCTCGTCGTCTCCTTCGGAAAATGAAGGACACAGAGATCCCCTCGTCTTCGTCTGCAGGCCCGCACCCGTCTGTCTCTGCTTCTGGACTTTTGATTCACTCGAATTTGCCCGACATTCGCCTTGAGCGCTTCTACTGCTTCCGTTCGAGTCTCCAGCGACTTCAGTATGCCGGCTCTCAGCTTCCACCTTCTTCCTCGCCCTGTCGAAACTGCGAGAAGAAGAGGGTGAAGTGCATCTGTGAAAGCGTTGCGACCCAAGTTGGCCAGTAAGACACCCTCTCTGCTCTCTAACTTCGGTTTGCGGGGCTTGCCGTGAAGCGCGCTGGCCGTCAGTTGTGCGTAGTTACCTGCTAGCTACATGCCAGAGACTGACGTTGGTTTCGTTTTCTCGCTGTCGCTATCTTTCTGTTGTGGTGCCGCTCTCTTGCCCAATCGTCGTGTCTTCTCAATTCACCAAACGTACTTCTCCTCTTCTGCTCCTTCTCCTCCTCAGTGCATGCGTCGCATTCGAGCTCGCGCTTCTCCCAATCCAGTCTTTTCCTTCGTTTCTCAGGACTGCCTCTCCTCTTCTCTCTGTCCATGGGTCTTGCCTTCATTCTCTCACTCGTCTTCTGCTCAGCACTGTCTCGTTCTCGTCCTTTGAGCCTGCCTTGTGTTCTCGCCTCTCGCTTGGATGGCCCTGTGTGTCTCCGCGTTCTGCGGTTTCTTTCTTCCTCTCTTTTTCTTCGTTCCTCTTACACTCCCTTCTGTTTCCTCGTTCACTTCCCTCGCGGCGTCGGCTCGCTGGTATGGCCTTCGCAGGATGCCTGCTTTTTCTTTGCCGGAAGCAGAGAAAGTTCGAACACAACTCGACCAAGTTCGACAACGTCTCAGTTCGATAGAAATCGCAGAGTGGAAGCGCCACACAAATGCCACAGATGTGATGAAGCGGGTCCTCCCCACGATCCGAGAAAAGGTGAGAAAGCAGAGACGCGGGAAAGGAACGTGCGAGCATGCACCGTCAGAAGGGCCGAGGAGAAAGCCGAGAAGTCAGTCGAGCTATCAGGAGAACATATGCGGGACGAGCAACGAGCAAGCAAAAACGAAAACGAGACAAAAGGGTAACGAAGACAACGAACTGCAAGCGGACAGAAGAACGACGAAGCCAAGGCTTCGACCGTGATGCAGGGAACAGGGAGAGAGCAAAGGGAAAATACGCGGAAGAGAGATCGCACAGGGAAACGGATCTACTGACGAGGTAGACAAGTGGAGGAGCACGCGCGACAAGAGAGCAAAAACTGAAAAAAACAAACGCGCCAGCCGCGACCCATGACACTACAGCTTCGAACTTAGAGAGGAAAGAGAGCAGCGACGACAGCACGAACGCCAACGGAAATCAGAGGCAGCCTAGGACTTTTCACGAGTTGACGGACTGTCTCTACAGTGCCTTCCTTCTTTTTTTCGTTCGAGTCTCCACGGTTTGTTCCCTGTATCGGCACAGAAACAACGGAGACTTCCCTGTTCAGTTTCGTCTGTGCTGCCTCGCGGAGAGCTCCGCACTCAGATCGGTAGCTCTCCATCTGCTTCTCTCCACTTTCTCTTGCCCTCTCGGTGACGACAGCGGGCCGTTCCGTGATTGTGTTTTCGCTTCTGTTTTGCGCGCTGCGAAATTGTGTGCTTCAGGTCAAAGACAGCATGGGGTTTGCGCCAGAACTGGTGATCAATTCGTGGGCGAAATTGTACGAAATTTTGGCTCAGACCCCAGCGCTGCCGCCTCTCCCGTCCTGTCTTTCGTCTCAAGGCTTTCTCGACTCTCACGGCGCCCGGACGCCTGCAGGTCCCTGCATCAAAAGTGTGCATCTCTGTGAATGCCCTGGAGGCTTCATTGCTGCCACAAATCATTTCATCAAAACCAAAACAAGTACGTGTCTGCTCCTCTGTCCCCCGCGCAGAAAACTCGAGTCACCTCTGTTCTTGAAGCACCGCGTTGAGGATCGAATTTGAACCGCAGTGCAGCTTAGTCTTCCGTGGTGCTGGGGTGCTCAGGTGAGCTTCCCCGTTCCTGATAGTTCGCGCCATCAGACTGGTGCCAAGAAGTCAGGACATCCTCCGTACAAAGTCGGTATTTGGAATACACTGATCCTTTCACAGTTGGGTGGGGAGTCTCCGGTGGCTGAGATGCCGAGGTCAGAGGTCCTCAATGTACTGCTGTAAAAAAGGTTCTGTTTACTCGACTTGCGTCAAAAGGCTCTGACCAACAGAGTCTCTGTGATTTTCTGTTTCCTGGAGGTAATCGCTCAGCGTGGCTGTGCCTGGGGTTCGGTTTCTGAAGTGATTCTCAGTCATACTTGGTCACCGCGTCAAAGTTGGAAAAAATTCTTTTTCGCTTGCCTTTGCAGAGGGCGCACTTGGCCATTTGTGGCGCGCGGTCTCGCTGTCACCGTACCATGAGGGAGGGAATCCCTCCGAATTGCTCGACGACGATGTGCTGTACAGACAGACCGAGGACCTCTGGCTCACAGGCTACGACGAGACTGGAGACATTGTGAAGAAGCGAAACATCGAATTCATTTGGAATCACACATCCAGGGAGCCTAGGACTCGAGACAACCCTGCGCCCTTCGGTCTGGTAGGCGTCCATGTTTCTCGTTCTTCATTCGAAAGAGACGCTCTGTTCTACCACTCAGGTCCGCTAGTGCCGGAAAAGCAACCTCACATCAAGACAAATCGGGACATGAAAGTAAATGCATATTTCCGATAGGTCTTCTTGTGCTTCCCATACACACTCTGGAAAACCGCAGATCTATGACCATATATATATATATATAGATATAGATATAGATATATATTTAGAAATATGTAGATATATATGCTTAGGCACGTATGGGACAGCAGCTGTGGAGGAGGCGAAACTGAGTAGGTTCTGGTGTTTTTCTGTTGAAGCCTGAGTCTATCTCTGTTGACCACAGCGCATGCAGTGGCCAGAAATGGCGCGTGATCCGATTCCCCGACTGCCGCGTATTCTGTTGGAGTCGACATGGAGGTGAAATGCTGCTGGCCGCAGATGTCGCCTCTTCGCGTCAGGTCCTTGCGAGGTGGGGAACTTCAGAACTTTTTTTTCGTCTTCGTTTGTCGATTTGCAAGTGGCTCGTCTGTTTCTCCGCCGACCACCGGTGTGGAGGAAGAACGCAGGCGGAATTTCTTTTCGTTTTCTCAGGCGGATCTTGTGACAGCCGACGGTTCCTTTGACGTTCAATTTGCTCCACACCTGCAAGAGGAGCTGACGGCGCCTCTGGTATTCGCCGAGGTCGTTTGCATGCTGGGCCTTTTGAATATAAGAGGCACTGGCATTGTCAAGATGTACGGTCTTCTCTCTCACCAGTCGATCTCCATTCTCGCCATCTTAAGCATGTGTTTCAACCACGTAAGTCAAGCAGTTTTCAATGTACAACTTTCTCGGCAAGCCTCTTTGTATTTCTAGAATTCCAAAGCTCAACCCCCACCCTTGTTTGTCTGAACGTCTGTTCGATGTTGAATCCCCAGCATTTCTCGCGTTCAACTGTTGTTACGCAGATGAGAGCATTGACCTCATGACTGTTTCCTGTGCCGGCAGAAAAACGCTGAGCTCTGCCGATGTGCAGCGCCTGCATAAACACAGCGACTTCTGGCGACAAACGTATGCGTACCCTTGCGTGTATATATACATGTTGTATACGTGTATATGCGTTCTGCTCTACCTCACCACGAGTGTGTGCATATATTTGAACAAGAAAGGAGAGAGACGACGTACGCCGCGATGCGCTTTGCCTCACTTCGGTGGGATGCGTTGTGGGCGTGCCATTGCGCTGGAACTCGGTTTCCCTTCTGCATGCGGCTGCTTCGCTTTTGCCTCCAATCAGGTGGTTCTGGCCAAGCCTTCTATGAGCCGTCCGGGGAACTCGGAGCTTTACGCGGTTTGCCTCGAGTTTGTCGGCATCCGTTCGTCCTTTTTGTCTGTTCTCTCGCGGCTGGTCGACTCCGTCCAAGACGTTCTCGGAAAGCAAGGAAAAACGATCATCCCCAAGAACTGGCTGCCAGAGGTACGTTCACCGCTTTGTGCTTTCGTTTCTCTGCCGGCGCTGCCTCCCTTGTTTTTGTTGCTCTGATTTCGCATCTGGGAAGTTGCATTTCCAGAACAGCGACAGAGTCTCTGCGTCTCGATCGACCCAGGTTTGTCTGTGCCTGTCGATGTCTCTGTCGACTAGAAACGCTGCACATCGCTCTCCGCTGTACACTCACTCTGGTTATCAACAGGAGATGGAGAATCACATGCATGCGATCACATGAGTACATGTCCCTACAAATACGGCTAGTAGCATGACAGATGTACACTTATCTCTTCCTTTGTGTGTGATTGGAAACTCGGTTCGCGGCTTTTTTTGTGGTCAAGAAACAGAGGAAGGCTATCGGGGAAGCGACGGACAGGTGCCTCGATTGGGAGATGAATGGGAAGCTCGGACTGGAGCCTTTTCCCTTGCGCATGCAAGGCTCTTCTGCTTCTGTCTGTGAACGCGTTGTCACTCGTTCCTCTTCGTCACATTCCTGACTAGGCTAGGATTGGCTTCGCGTTTGTGCTGTCCGCGCGTCGTTGGCTCCACACACTTCCGCAGGAATTTCTTCAAGAATGCGTCGAAGGTGCCCGGTTCTTCGCGTCTCACCAGATTCAACAGATCGACCGAAATCTAGGGTACGCCTCTCACCCCGCACCTCCTCCCGAGACAGAGACGGAGACACAGAGGACGCAGAGGGGAAGGACATGGCAGGAGGTGATAAACAACAGAGCACGCAGAAGAAGCATGGCAGGAAGTCGTTCATTCCGAAGAAGTTGGGGAACACTGTTCCGAGTTGCATGTCTTCTTTCTTTAGATTTACAGATGTCTATGCTTGGTATTCTAAGTGTGTCTCTTCTTGGGTTGCTGCCTGCGTCTGCTTTTCCGAGTTGTTTTCGTATGTCGCTTTCTCGGTTGCTGCTCGTTTCTCTTTCTTCTTTCTCGCCATTCGCGTTTGCGGTTCACCGTCCCGCTGCTCCACGAAGCCTTTTCGGTTTCTTTGTCTGCCCCTCCCGCCGATGTCCTCGGACTGCCCGTCCTTCTTCTCCACTCGAGAGTTGTCTCCGTTTCTCGTGCCTTCCCGGTGTCGGATCTCCCAGACTCTTTCGGCAGCTGGACCAGGCGGCGCTGCAGCGGTGCTTGCAAAGGCAGCGCGAGAAGGCGACCGAGTTCCTTCGCAGAAACAAGATCGAGTAAGACAAGTAGCCACGGAGTCGAGGACGAGAACGGCGAAAGGCCTCCAACTCAACGAAGGGAGAAGTATACGGAGAGTTCAGTCCACACAGTTGCAGCACAGCGACAGCGGAAACGCAGGAACACTCTGGAAGCGAAGCAAGCGAGGTGAAGAAGGAAACCGAAGCATCGGAGAATGAAGAGGGAAGACGGAGAAACGGATGCAGAAGGAGGAGAGAAGGAAGAACTCTGAGAAATCAGCAAGGGGGGAACTTTCGATGCTCTCTTTTCTGGCGTCTCCTTCCCTACGTTGTCCTTCTCGTCTTGCACAGTCTGCATGCCTTTCCTGTACTTGCGCTGGTCGCTTTTTCGGTGCTGTCGTGATGTCCAGATTGCCGGTCACTTTTTCTGGTTTCTTCGTCCTCCTTCCGCTTGCTTCAACTTTGTTTTCTGTCCGTCGAAACGTTTCTCCCTTCCCGGCATACTCTGTCGCGTTTCTGCGTTCGGCTCTCGTTCTCTTGCTAGGCCGATAAACTTCCAAGACCGCATCGTCAAGGATGTGCATTTCATGACGGATTGGGCGAAGAACCCCTTCACAAATTCGACGAGAAGAGCCACGAGGTGAAGTTCGTCTTCTTTTTGAGGGGAAGCGCTTCTGCGCGTTGTGACGTTTTGTACCCGATGTGCCTTCAACTCGCTTGCATGCAGTTTTCCCCTTCTCCGTCGGTGACGGCGGGGACAGCGGAACGGAGGAACAGTGCCAAGTGACCTCGCGTTACACGAAAAAAAGAGTCGCAGAGGGGGTGGTTCCTTGTTCGACGGGTCTTGCCTCCTTGGACAAGATACAGTCGACCGCAGAAGCGTCTCTCCTCTCTACGGCGCATGGCTCGGCGTCCTACACACCTGCAGGCTCACTTCCTTTCTCCTCTACTTGCTCAAAGGGGTTTTGTACGTCGCGGGGTCTCCACGCGTGTGAATCTGCGTGCCAAGTCTTACGTCGCATCTGTGAACAACGCCGGTTTCTCGCTTCCATCACTTGTCCTGGATCCAAATAGGTATATATATATATATATATATATATCTGTCTAAATATATACAAATATATATATATATATATATAGTCTTGCATGTGCATTCATGTATGGGTGCATATATTTTTGCGTATTTGTGTAAGTGCATGTAAACGCAAATGTTTGCGTGGGAACGCGCGATACATTTTTCCCCCTTCTGTATAACTCGCTTTGGTTTCTGTGATCCGTTTCTCCTCCACAGACGCAGGGTGCAGGGAACTCTGGCAGACCGCGAACGGGGTCACGCTCTCTTTGAGGCTCTGCACAGTGCACGAAGACGCCAGTGGGAAGCTGCGGCTCGGCGGATAGACGGAGACTCTGGCGGCGAGCGACGAGGCCGGACAGGCGGGAGACTGATTCCTTTTGTCAAGCCTGAGGCAGCAGTGGAGGCCGTCTGCGCGTTCGTCGAGGCGCAGCGGAGAAGCGCGGAAGGTGAGGGCCAGGAGTTCGTTTTCTGTGTGAGAGACGGCGACGGCTGGGTGTCCAGAGGTCTCGAAATCAAGGCGTTTTTTTGTTTCTTTCTGTTTTCGTGTGCCGCATGCAGAGACCGCTCAGAATGGAGAGGGCGCTGTGGAGAGGACCGACTCCCTCGCAGAGTATCTGGAGCTTCTGCCGCGCTCGGGTGAGTTTCGCGAAGAGTAAGTGAGTTTTTACGGAGAGAAGACATGACGTTCCTGCAGAGGTCTGAGTGTGTCGGGCAGCCAGGACAGTTTTTCTTAGAGACGGAGCCTCGTTACGTTTCCAGAGAGTGTGAGGTATCGTCGGCGAGAAACGAATGGAAAGAGCGGAGAACAGCAAGGCAGAGAGCACAGGCAGCTGACCTAGACGGTCGCACGAGGAGAGACGGTGAAGGAACGAGGAGGGGAGGTTTTCTGTCGTCTGCCACGAGACAGGCTTTTCGAGGGCTTCTGAGATATGACTGGAGGCTGCGCTTGAAGAAAAAAAAGGCCTGAGTCGGCGAGCACTTTCGACTGCATGTGGAAAGGAACACCCAGAACTTGCAGGATGCGAAAAAGCTGAAAAAGCAGTGAAAGGTGAATCTCAGAGAACGCAGGTCGCGACGGGAACGGCAGACGAGTCGGCCAGATCGTGGATGAGAATCAATTGACGAGAAGGCGACGAAACGCGCCTCGAAACTGCACTGACATTGATGCAGTCCTGCTCTGTTTTTCGAAATTCTCAATTTTCTCAGGGGACCAAAACGACGGAGAGGAACCCCAGGGAGAACGCGATTCCTCAACTCCAGGCGTACGTCGAATGTGACACAAGGAGTCTCACCTTTCCATAGACACACATCCCATTCAAAATACATACATACATAATCAAATATATATATATATATATATATATATCTTATATATCTTATATATGCAGGGGTACGTCTACGTCATCATTATACACATGCCTTCATTTCCATGCGGCTACGTCAACACCAGTAGTCTGTCACACACAAACTCTCGCGGCCTTTACAGAGAACTGCGTGTACACACGGGGGCAGGTATGACGGCAATTAAACGCGTCGGAAGTCGCAACGGACGGGACGCAGACGTCGAAACGTTGTTACGTCGTTTCCAATTTCTCACAACCTCTCTCTGTCACTCTTCCTCTACGCTTAAATCTCCTTTCCTCAGTTCATTTTGCCATGTCAGTCTGTCTGTCTAGATCTTCCTATTTATCTGTCCCTATCTATGTGTGCTTTTCTGTCTCTCTCTATCTGTCGATCTGCCTATGTACGATCTGGATCCTATTTGTCTATCTGCCTCTCTCCTGTCTCTGTCTATCTGTCTGTCTCTGTCTGTCTGTCTGTCTGTCTCTGTCTGTCTCGTTTCTTGGGTTGAGTGTGTGGCGAGAGTTCGTTGCATGGGTCGTGCGGTCGATTTCAGGTCGTGGTTTCAAAGCGCCTGCCGTTTTGGTTGAATCATTTCGGCCGGCACTTGAAGCCTCGTCGCTCTGTTTCCTCGAAATCTAGGGGCGACAGCGACACTCGCAATTCCGGCAGCGACCTGCTTTCCTTCTTCGCCGGCATCTCTGGACACAGCCAAGCTTCAGACGAGTGTGCGTCTGCCTCAGCGGAGGCTCCAGGCGCTGAGGATCCAGACGCAGAGCGCGAAGAAGCAGAGCATGAAGAAGAAGAGGGAGAAGAAGAGAAGGAGCAACGTGAAAGGTGGACCAAGGAGTTGAGCAAAGGACTCCATCGGAAGGACTACTTGCGATCAAAAAGTCGATGGATCACACCTGCTCTGGCCATACGTAAGCCCAAGGGAGGTCAGCCACCGTCGTCGCGTTCTCGTAAACAGTCATATATATATATATATATAGATAGATTTATGCGTAACTGATGGGGGCATCTGCACAGATATATGAGTCTAGTCTTGTTCTTTCGCACAGTGGTGGGGGTTCTCAAGGTGTAACAAGACAGGTGATTCCGGATGCACAGCGATGCGGACTGACAAACACACTTGACAACGGCACGAGATAAAAAGAAAAATATATCTATATCTCTATATATAGACCTATAGATATGTAGATATGTAAATGTATATTTCTCTCTACAGATGCGTGTGCATAAGTATACGTGGAAGGGAGACATGTTTGGATCGGTGCCTTGGGATACGCGGGAGAGATGCAACTGTTTTTGAACATCACCCTCGAGCCTCATGGGTGACGGGGGGGGGTGGTGGGGCGCATGGAAGCTTACAGTGGAAATCAGTTTTTTGGGATAGTTCGTTGATTCGCTTTCTTCACTTGGCGAGCTTTGAGTTTCTTCTTTCTTTTTTCTGTGCTGTTCAGGACCCTTCGCGGTCCGTCTCTCCCGATTTGCAGACGACCAATTCATGGCGTTGCTGATGGAGAAGCGGCTCCGTCTCCCCTTTGTTCTGCCCTGTGAGCGCTGACGTGACTGTTTTCTCTCGCGCGGAGAAAAGGGAGATTCGCTGCCGGCTTTGGTGGTTTTTGTGGGCGTCCTGCCTTCTCTCCTTGCCTCTCTACACGGCTGAAACTGTGTGCTTCGCGGATTCCTGACTCCGGTCACTGCGAATTTGAGATGCACTCTCAAGTGCTCAGTTCCGTTGTCACTGCCTGCAAGAGGGGTCGATCGGTTTGCCTGCCCTTCTGGTTGTCTGTCCGTTTTTTTGAGACTTGTGGTTCATGTTGACTGGGTTTCCTGTATCCGCTGCTTCTTGTCTTTGTATTGTCTTTGTATCCGCTTGGGCGTCTTTCCACCTCTTCTCTCGTTCGAATCCTTCTCTCTTCTCTCGCTCTACGCCTTGGACACGGTCCCCGTCTTTTCTCTCCCTCTCTGTCTGCCGTACACGATCCTCTGTTTGCTGAACCTCTCTCCGTTCTTGGTTCCCCTATTCTTTGTTCAGATCTGCCTTCGGACTACTTGGTCTCCGAGGGAGATCACTCGCCGCCCTCTCCAGTCGCGGCCAGATGCCTCTCGCTTCCCTCCAGTTTCACCGTCGATCTGGCCCTCGCGCTGCTGCGTCTCTGCCCCGCCTCGCCGTCGTCTGTGGCCTCCGAGAGGGCAGCGTTGCCGGGCAGACAGCAGCGCCTCGACGCCTGGCGCGGGAGACTGGCGCAGCGATACCCTTCGGGGTATCTGGAGTTGTCTTCGCTGCCGGAGACAGAAGGCGACGCTCTGCACAGTGGAGACCGCGAGGCGGGAGAGCGACAAGGCGCAGGTGTGCTCCAGGACCTCTTTCTCCGCGCAGAGGTGCAGCTTCGAGGGTCTCTCCTCCTCAACGGCGTCTCCTCCCGCGATGACGGCGAGGCCGAGGCCGACAGCCGCGGCGGAAGTTCGAGCGGGGATCCGCCGCCTTTCTTCGACGATTTCTCAGATTGGGGCGTCGATGCAGAGACGGACGGGAGACAGCGCAGATGCGAGGCCGCAGTGGGGAAACAAACAGGAGAAAAAGGAGTGTCGCATCTTGATCTCCTCGGTGAATTTGAAAGGGGAACAAAGAGTGCAGAACTCATTCAGGTACTCGCTGAGACGTCGTGACACAAAAGGTCGCTTCACTCTGATGGCGGGATGTCTTTTTGGGTTCTTCGATACGCCACAGAAGGCAATTTCGATTTTCCTTCTGCATTCACCTTTCAGTTTGAAAACCTCTTCAGCTCACATGCTTCCTGCTGAGTCTGAGCTGATCATGCGTCAGCCGAGCGACAGATCTTTTTCGTGGAGTCGTGGGTGCACTGCTGTTGCCATTTGCATGTCGGCGGTGCTCGAGTTCAGGTCTGGCTTTCGCCGTAAAGCAGCTTCCTTGCCTAGCATGCGTCTCTCACCTTTTCTCGTCTTACATAAAGGGACGCAGGCTCCTCTGGCCTTGGGAGAATGAGGAGACTCGACGCGTCTTCTCCGCATGTTCTCTGCACCAGCTTCTCCCTTCCAGGCTGCTGTTTCTGCTTTTTTCTTCTGGAATCTTCATCGATCGATCATCGGGAGCACAAGTAGTTAGTCGTTCAGCTGTCCTTCCTGCAGCCGCTTGTCGAGTTCCTCCTCCCTCGTCTGCTGAGTTTCGACAAACGCAAGCAGCTGCGCTTCTTCTCGTATCGGATGCTATTTGTTCATGGCCCTTTCTTTCGTTATTCATGCATGTGCACATGTATGTCTATATATACGTCCTCTCCCATTTCGACAGTTATATGACACCGTATACACAAGCACAAATACTGGTTTGACGAAGCGAACTCGGAGAAGGGGTGGACGATCTGCCGTTCCTGCGGTGTTGTTCACCTTTTTGTTTTGCAATTCAGAAATTCACATCGAAGTGTCTGAGCGCAGTTGGCCTCGTCTACGCCGACGTCACTCGCCTCGAACAGACGGACTCTCAACATGCATCCCAGAGGCAGACTTCGTTTCCTCTTTCTCCTTCGTCGCCTTCTTCTTTCTTTGAGCTGCGTGAGGGCTGTGAGGTCGAGCGAGCCTTCATGGAGATCGCGGAGGCGGAAATGAGAAGTGGAGTCCTTCTCGTTGGCCAGCTGCTCGAGGTGAGAGTCTTCTGTTTCACGAAACATCCACAGTCCACCATAGTATAAATGTATATATATATATATATATGCATATATATATATATGCGTTCCTTTCCTTTCTTTCTGCTGACTCGATCTGTCTCTCTTGATTCGAGGACATGTTTGTGTGTATGTTTGTTGATGTATGTCTGCTCACTTAGACTTTGCTATCTGCCCGGGGGTTCCACGTGATTCGTACATCTCAGTGTCGTGTCTCTCGGCAGAGCGAAGTGCAGTATTCGATCGACGGTGTTGCCTGGCAGGTTTTCTGAGAGTTTTCATGAACCGAGTCACTTTCGCAGATCTCATGGGTATTTGGCCGTCGACTGCATTCGCATGCAGGTTGTAGCGTTCGACCGAAGCGTCCGCTTGTGCGTCCTGTTTCGCTTGTCCGGGAGCTTGGGGGTTCTGCAGTGGCTGTCTGCTTTGTCCCTGATAGGTCGCGTCGAGCACACAATGTTGTCTTTTAACGAACTTGAAGCCTATGACTTTCTCTCGAAAACGGAGTGCATGAGCAGGCGTCGTAGACGTTTGATGCAACTACTGAAACTTGTGTGAAAAATGCCGAGGGATTGCACCCCTGCAAATACACGCGTCATGCGTCGACAATCGTGTCATGAGCGCGACGAACGGTTCGTCTCGTCTTCTAAATGGGCCGCCCGCGAACGTCTCTCCAGACGCCTTGCATGCGATTCTTGTGTCAGCCGCGAAAGCCGCGTCAGCTTCACTCGCTGTCTCCCATTTGTCGCTTTTGCTTGCAGGCCATGACTGTCCTGGAGTCGAACGGAGACCTGATTCTTCGGCTTCACTCAGTGTACATGCGTTTCACAGCGAGTCTCCTTCTGCTGCTCTCCAGCGCCTTCTCCAACGCAGCGTTCTTTGCTCCAGCGTCGCTGCCCTCGTGGCGCAACCAGCGCTTCTTTCTGGGCTACTCCTTGAGACCTATCGAGGCCGGAGAGACCAAGAAGATTCTCGGCGCAGTCTGGGATGCGCTTGTGGACCTGCAGTCGAAGCGCAATCGGGAAGAAGACGAGAGACAGAGCCGCGAGGGATCCGCAGGTGCAAACGGCAGAAATGCGAGGAACGACGACGCACCGGCGTGGACCGTCTCTCAGTGTCTGCCCTCCAAACTCTTCACGAGCCTGGTGCCATCCACGTACGTGAACACCAAGTACCGCTGTCGGCGCAACAAAAACAAAGAGGAATTCGCAGAGGCAACCGTCACGAAGGACGAACAATGTACAGCCAGTGTGTCCAGCGAAACATGTTTTTCCAAAGCAATCTATGGGTGCATGTATGTCTATAGATAAATATATATAAATATATATGTATGCATATATACATACGTACATACACGCATATACACATATATGTATGTATTTGTGTATATAGTTGTATGCCTCAACATGCGTTTCCGGTGGAAAGTCCAGATGACCTAGACGAATCGATCTCCACTGTTGTCTGCATGGCTTGGCTTCGCCTTCCACCTGTCGCTTTGTGTGTCTCCCCTCTCTGTGTCTCTCTTCATATTTCCCTCTCTCTCCTCTCTCTACGTCTCTTGCACCTCGCGTTCTCACCCCTGTCCTATGGGCTGTTCGGCGCTGTCTCGCTGGCGCTGTCCCCGCCACTGCACTCCACGAGATTCATCGCGAGCGACCCTTTGGCCGCGTATTCACGTCCTCGTCTGTCTGTTTGCCTCTCCGGCTGCGCGCCCACAGATGGCTGTGCCAGTGGAACGACTTTTTCCTGCTTGCGCAAATTCGCGACGTGGACCGGCGCCTCAAATTGTTTACCGCGGCGCGGCGTGTGCTCTCCGAAAAGGATTGCCCGTCTCCGAGCCTGTCGACTGCTGCGCGCTGTTCGGAGGCGAACGAGGACGCAGAAGAACGCATGCAGAAGCGGAGGCGGTGCGACGAAATGGCGCCTGTCATGCAAGCAAGCAAGCAGCAGACGCCGGAGACAGAGAAGACTTCCGAGATGCGCAGGGCAGCGCCGGATGAGAAGGGCGCTTTAGAGGAACAAATCGCTTCTGCGTTGTTTCTTCGCACGCGAGAAAAACGCGAAAAAATCGTCGTGCGATTCTTGGAGAAACTCGGTGTTGGTGGTAAGGAGCAGGACTCTGAATGCTTTGTTTTCATAAGTCAAACCCCCAGACGCTGCAGTCACAGGCGATGCATGTGGAGAGTGAGGTGGAAGCTTGCAGAGCACGTTGCATGGCACGACTGCGTCGGAGGTTTTTTTGGGAGCGTTTAACGGTCTTGTTTGCTCAGATGTTCGATGTAGATGAACAGTTTCCATTCGTCAGAGATGTGTGTAGAGTGTTTTAACCTGTGTGAGTTGTTAGATGTTCGTGGCTAGGCAGTCGCGCTTGAATCGGCGAGCACTGACGGGAGCTCCTTTTCCTTGAATCGGAAAGAGCGGCAAAATGGCACGAAGAAAACGCAGTCCCTGACTATCAACGGATCTCGTCAGTGTCTCTCCTTTATCTCTCTTCTTCGTAGATTTCCTCCTCCCGGAAGCCTCGCCGTTCCGGCAGCTGCTCTCCCGGCCGGCCTCTCAGAAGACACAGCGCCACACACCCGACGCGGAGGCCGCGCAAAGCGAAACAACGAAGATCGCGGAAGAACCGCAGAAGAAGGCTTCTAAGCCATGGGAACATCTCTTGACGGAGGCCGCAGAGAGCGCCGACCGTGCATGGGGAAATGTGAAATTCCTTTCGCTCGAGAGCATTTGTCAGGCGGCTGTCGGCGAGGGTCTCCAACGCGAGAACGAAGCGTCTTTCTGGCGCAGTGCATAAACCAGTAGTGTTGTGCGAATTCCAGAAAGCCGTTTGGCCTCTCGTGACACCGCAGAGAAACTGGAAAGTCGTTGAAGGGGATACGCCCTTCGCTCGATTGGCCTTGCCCCGTGAGCGCCTCCCACAGGGAGGTCAAAGAGGTCGAGGCAAACGGCGACTCGAAAAGAAACGCGACATCACCCTTTGATAAAGGCGAAGAAGGAGAGGCGACGCAGGTCTCGCTCGCGGATCACTCGGACAGAGACACTGCTGTCGAGCCTCTTTTTCTACGTCGACTTTTGAGGGTCCTAGAATTCGCAGGTGTGATATCAGACAGGATTTTCTCAGTGCGTTTCTCAGAGAATACATGCACTTCAGTTGTCTTCACCCATGTCACGAGAATGGGGAAAGTCGCTTCGAGGAAACAGAAGACTGCGTTTTTCTTCGATGCGTTCGCTTTTGCTCTGGCCGAGTTCCGCCAACCTTGCGTTTGTGTACTCGGAAGCGAAGACGAGCACTCAGCTCTCCAACAGAGAGAAGGGGAAAAACGCGACCGACATCGCAGGCGTCGCCTCTCTGGAAGTTCTGCTGAAAAACGAAAACCTCCAGAGGCTTTCTCAGATTCCGGTTGCCCTTCTTCTCAGTCGTTCTCGTCTTTCGAAGTATATCTCTACGTCTATCTGCCTTCGGTCGCGTATTTCAAAGTCTGTGTCTCTACATCTATCTGCCTTCGGTCGCGTATTTCAAAGTCTGTGTCTCTACGTCTATCTGCCTTCGTCCCAGTTTAAATTCTTCTCGAATCGTTCTTTCTTCGCCTTTTCTAGTTTCTCTTCTTCTTTTCGGGAACCTGGGGAGGAGGCAGGCATGTTGGCTTGAGCTGTGTTGGAACGCGTTTATCAGTTCGCTCCTCTGGTGGCACTCTCCAGTGAACTGCATAACTTTGACCGGGTGCAACGCTTTCATAAATGCATCCACCATTTATTTCTAACTTTTCTGGAAGCCGCTTTCGAGCCTCAGAGCCAGCCGTCCGCCGTCACAGGGCCTCCTCGAGGCGTCCAGACTGCTACGATAAAAAAGCGAACGCATGCGCTTCCCTGTCGAGAAATTTACGCATGTGTATATGCGCACACAAATATAAACAGCTGCTCCAAAGCACACATACCTGCACGCGTATATCCGTAAACAGAAACCAGAGAAGAAAAAAGATAAGCGCGGCTGACAAGGCGTCTTGCGACAGAACATGACACATAGAACATCAGACTGTTTCGATAAAAGAAGAGACAAAATACCAAAGAATAAGTGGATAGACGTATATATATACATATATATATATATATATATACATATATATATACATATATATATATATATACATATATATATATACATATATATATATGCATGTGCATCTGCGTGGATATCCGTGGAAGTACGTCGATGAAGACGTCGACAGACTTTCCGAATGTTTAAAGGGATTGACAGAGACAGGCAGCAGCACGAGGTCCACCAGACGAAACAAGAGGAGCGTCCTGCCTGAGACGCTCGCTTGTGAAGATCGTGAGGCACACCTGCACTCAAGAGGAAAACTGGGAACAGACTCGAACCGAATCGCGTTACACGCCGACAGCCGAGAGCGAACAACAGGCGGGGCTTGAGAAGACAACAGAGAGCGAAAGGAGACCGAGGAGACGGAGTGAGGAGAGCAAATCACAGACGCTCCGCATTTTACTGAATACAAGCTCTTCGCACTACGCCTTCAACAGTGTTGTGAGAACTGTAGCCTGAAAGAACAGGAATTCAGACAAACACCGAAAGCCACAGACATGCAGATCTCTGGGTGTGTGTGTATGGCGGTGCACCCCTCTATACCGAAAGATAGAACCATGCATTATTATAATTCATGCATCAGAATTAACACAGTTAACATCAGCAAAGCGCGCCTGCTCTACCCTAGAGAGTGCAAATGCAAACAGCGGGAGAGGCAGCAGTAGACAAAAGCAGCAAGACACATACGCATGTATGCATGTGTGGCTATCTGTACTTTCCTCCCGACATAAAAATAAATATACTTATATATATATATATATATATATATATAATATATATATATACTATATAATAAAATATAATATATATATATATATATAATATATATATATATATATATATACTATATAATAAAATATAATATATATATATATATGTGATGGTCAGTGTATCGCTTCCCTTGGGTAGTAGCTGCAGGGGTAAGGCAGGTGGAGTGTCGTACCTGTTCCACCTGGGACAAGAGGAATGATGTCCTGTTTGGTTATGACTTTGTCGCCGTAGAAGCCGCCCTTCTTGTTCAGGACGTATTTCTCGATGCATTCCTGAGCAGGCGCAGCGAACGAAGAGAGGGAGAGAACCGAGAGGTAAAGCCGCATCCGTCGCCTGTGGCCAAAGCACACTCTTCGTCCTTTCGCGCGATCTGCCACTGCTGGCGCTGTCTCTCCTCTTTCTGGCTCTCGGTCGCTCCACTTCCTTACATTTCGCCGATCTTCCCAACAGCAACTGCTCTGACTTTGCCTCTCGCAAACCCATACATTTGTGCGCGTCTTCCCTTCGCGAGCTTCCAGCCTGTCCCCCAGCGCTCGACTTGCGCGCTCTTGAACGTCGCACGGCTGGAGCGACGCGTCTCCTGCCTCAGCGACACAACCCTCCGCTTCTTCCGCTCAGAACTTTCGCTGCCGCGCCGTCCCCCCAGAGATTCTTCGCCACTCGGGAAAAAAAGGAGCCGACAGAGCAGCTGTCGATGCTCACCATCAGGATGACGTCCCCCGTCGGGATGACAGCAGCAGCCTTCTGATTTGTGATTGCGCGCTTCGAAATCTTACACGACCATCTGCGCGAGGGCAGCGAGGAGTGAAAGGCATGAAAGGGTGGAGGTGTGAAAGGAAGACTCGAAAAGACGCGACTTGAAAAGACGCGACTCGAAACGAAGCGACTTGAAAAGAAGCGACGCGAAGGAGACATGCCGCCGAGAAAACGGCCCACCAGGCCGCAACCACGAGGGCAAGTTTCGCACGCGCGACAGGTACGAAGAGAAATCAGACGCGAACAAGACACACAGCTGCAGGTCGGAAACGCCAGGGACCTCTACGGTGAGGCGTCGAAAACGACAAAGACGAAGAAAAGAAGAAGCCGAGCGAGAGGAAGTGACAAGAAGCAGAGAGAGCAGTCCAGACGAGCGAGGAAGAATGCGCAACAGTAAGGAGGAGGCACAACAGGCACCTGCGCCTGGACGCCGAACCACCGAGCAGGAAACGCCAGCTGAGAAGAGAAGCGTCAAAGAGCGGAAAGACAAAGTTTTCACTCCGCGACCGCGCCAAGAACCAGGCATTGACTTGACACACCGTAGAAGCTCACGAGAATCCTGCAGAGAGGAAACGTAAAGCTTCAATACGAGAGTCAACATCTGAAACGATGGATATTTGATCACTGCATGGTCTTTCCTATCCGGCTCACTGTATTAAAGAAATCTGTAGGCCGAAACGCGAGAAGGGGGAGCCCAAGAAACGCACACGGAAAACCGACGCAAAACCACTGGCCAGAACATGCGCGAGAACAACGAGTGGAACATGCGCGAGAACAACGAGTGGAACATGCGCGAGAACAACGAGTGGAACATGCGCGAGAACAACGAGTGGAACATGCGCGAAACCGTTTCTGTGTTACCTGTTGAACTCCGTTTCTTTATCGTCCAGCAATTCGGGATTCAGGTACACGAGCTGCTTCAGCTTCAGCGGCTTCCTCGTGATGGGGCATTCGAGAGACCTGCAGAGGAAATCTCACAATTAACTCCGGTCTCGCTGGTACGTCGACGCTTAAGAGGAAGAGACACTGATGAAGCCGACAGTCTACGGCAGGCGCGCGCCAGAGCGGTCGTATGCAGCAGTGGCTGGGCGACGGAGAACAGAAGCAAGTCGCCGTGGAGGCCTGCCGCAAATCGGACGCCCAGCTCCTGCGACAGACGAAGACGAGCGGCAGACGCAGCGGACAGAGGGAAAAAGACGAGGAAGGGAGACAACACCGGTGCAAGAAAGCGGAGACATGGACACAGACGGCGAAAAGAAGAAAAGACAGAGAGGGAGAGGCGACCAGCGGTCTCACCGCTTGGGAGGTTTCGCCTCTTCAGGAGGCGCCGACGGAGTATTCTCCACAGCCTGCAGGGAAGCGTAGCAAGACCGCGAACGCAAAAGAGAAGACGCAGACACAACAGGCAATGTCAGACAACAAGAGGATGCTCGACAGATACAGCAAGCAGACTGAGGCGACGGCAAGAAAGCACAAGTTCAACAACGAATCGGAAGGCGCACAAAGGTTTACCCAGGGCAAGGAGAAAGCACAGAGGCAGACGAAAAGCGCAAAAGCAATTTCACGTTTCTTAAATGTAAAAAATTGACGGACCATTCATCCTCAGCATCTGCATATTTGTACATAAACACAAATATACATATACATATATATATATACATATGTATATATATATATATATACACATATAGATATATATATATATATAGACATGTATAGATATAAAAGATAGAAATAGACACAAATACACAGAAAGAGATAGACACACAAATCTGGATTGTCGAAAGATGTAAGAAATCACATACGCGCAGTCCCTGTTAATAAACCAGTAAACAACTCTATCAACCGGAGCCTACACACAGACACATTTATTCAAATTATATAAAGATATATAATTATATATATATATATATATACAGATATATATATATATATACAGACATATATATATACATATATATACAGATATATATATATATATACAGATATATATATATATATATACAGATATATATATATATATATATATATATACGGATATATATATATACAGATATATATATATATATATATATTGTATAGTTGTACGGCCTGTGTCGTCATCGAGAATCGCAAGTGCTGTTTAGGAATCTGGAGAAAGAGTGGAGAGAAGTCTCTCGTTATCAGAAGCAGACGTTATGATGTGCATGCATGCAGCCGAACTGGCGGCTTCCCGTCGATACGCCCGGCTCGAACGTCGTAGAGAGTGACAGTCTCAGAGAAGTTCTTCACGAGCGAGTTCTCTTCCTGCGCTTCTCTCACCCAAAAGCTCTTTTCGCGCGCAGCGGCCTTTCCGCCTTCGCCGATGAGCAGATGCGGATTTTTCTGGGGACAAAAACGGACACTGCTGCAATCCTGACATTGTATTCGTGACCGGATTTGTTTCAGGCTTGTCCTAAAGCTACACTGTCGACGACAACAGCTTCCACACAAACATGAGGATATTCGAATCCAGCATTTTTTGGTAAACGTCCAGGGGGGTTCCTCTCGGCACATGCGGAAACAGCCGAGAACTAAAACTCCAGCTCTCTCAGAGAGCGGCATCGATGGTCTACCAACAGCTTTTTGTGACGACGTCCCCTCGTATGCACATAAAAAGTAGTACACACATATACATATATATATATATACATATGTATAAACAGATAAACAGATGAATATATGTTTGTATATTTTTATGAGAGATGTGTAGAGAGAGAGGGGTAGACACGGCTGCATAGACAGATCGATGGAGAGAACTCGACAGACAGAGAGATATCGAGAGAGATAGATGAAGATCTATAGATCATTGGAGATAGGTAGATGTAGATAGATATAGATAGAAGCTTTCCGAGACAAATAGAGTTTGCCTGACGCACACCGAAGCGAGTTTTGTGCAGCGTCTCATCCACGCCCCTCTGCGTAGACGCATGGCCAGGCAGATGCCCACATTGCATGCAAGCTAAGTATGCAGATACAGCGAATAAGAAGGGATGTTGTTGGCACACAGTGGAGAGCGAAATGCGAGGTGAACAAGCGTCGCGACTTGGTGCACTCTCAGCTCGCATTGCTTCTCATGCACTTTATTCTCTGTTTACCTTCGGGGCTAATTCGAGTTCGGCCACTGTCGGTTTTCGCTGCTTGGCGTAGTAGGACGCGACTTTGTTTTCTTCCTCGAGAAATTTGTTCTTCTCTGCACTCGCCTCCTCCATCTTCTTCACTGCGTCGGCCTGAGGCGAGAGGGAGACAGAGAGAGAAAACAACTTGCGAACAAGACCTCCAACACCCGCCCTGGGGGAACAGAACGAAGCCGGAAAGCTCCCCATCCAAGCGAGACGCGTATCCCAACCTATTTCGCTCACACGAAACGTTTCCCTCTGTGCGGTGCAAGAGGGCAACCAGTCGAAGCACCACAGAGTCGAAAAAGGAGGATGCAGATGCAGAGAGAGACAAGAAAAATTAAACTCGTCTTCATGTGCATGTAGGTCTACGAAGCCACCGCTTTTCGACAGTCTGCCAGATTTTCTCAGAAAGCAGATGAACGCAAGAGAGACGCGCACAGAAGTCTGTGCCTTTAGGTCGAGGAGCAGCGCTGTGTGAAGAGCGAAGAAGAAGAAACGAGACGCAACTTTCTCGACTTTCCTCCTCGTCCTGCTAAAAAACGAATTTGTATGCGGCGACGCAGGATCGTCTATCCAGCGCAACTACGTGTTCCACTTCTTCTCTGGCTGGAGCTGTTGAGAACGCAGCCGAAACCTGAAACGCAGGGAAGCGGCTCTCCGTCGCGCTTCCTCTGGGCGCAGAGCCTAAAGAGTCGTCACACCAGGCGAGTTTATGCTCCTTCTTTCTGGGCGAAAGTGTATCTCAAACATGAAGGTGTTCCTTCCCTCGTCGACAGTCTCCTGAAGGAAGACGGGGAGCGAGGCCTGCGCATCGGCCTCAACCGTTCGAGTGCAGCTTTCCTACCTCCTTCTTCGCGATTTGTTGCGCTTCCCATTCCTTCAACTCCTTCGCCATCCTCTTCTTCTGGTCCTCAAAGTTGAAAAACAGACACTGCTTGCAGTAGACCAGTCCCTGGGGTGTACAGACAGGCGCCAGGGCCGTTCGGTTGCACAGCCAACACGCTTCGAACCGTCGCAGGGCATCCGTGTCTAGACGCTCGCGCTGCGTTCCGACGTCTGAACCACAGCGGCAATGCAAGCAACAGAAAGAACAGAAGTCGTTCCAAAACGGACTGCGAGAGCCATGGGAGGCACACGATTACGCGTAGACTGACACCAACGTATACCTGACTGTGTACGTACATTCACGGAGACGTATCTATCTGTATAGATATCCTCATGAGTGAACAGCTCCCCACTCATGTCCATACCTATACTTGTATACATGCATATATATATATATATATATATATGTAGATAGATAGATAGATAAACATGGATACTCATGAAAGACGTGTATGCACTTGCATGTATATGCATATGTATACATCTGCATTTGTACAAATATGGAGAGAAGAACGGGATGTTAAAGCAGATGTGAGCAAGAGAGAGGGGCAAGAGTCGAGGTGAGGCGCGAAACGGAGATGGAGGGACTTCGCAAAAGTCGAGCAGAAGCAAAAGAAGGGATGCGACCTGGAAAGGATTTCGAGAACGCCACAGTCACCACACCTTTCACTGCATGCAGAAAAGAGCATCGCGACAGAGAGGGCTTCCAGGAAGGCAAAGAAAGTCGGAAAAAAAGTCGACGGACAGAAACAGAAGAAACAACAGACTCCAGCACGGAGAGACGCCGGAGGCCGAGGAAGGGGAGGAGGGAACGGAGGCGATCCGGAAGAGACACCGAGGAGACGAGATAAGGAAGGAAAAAAGTCTTGTTGAGAACGTAGAGGACACCGACGGAGGCTCACGAGGTAGAACTGACGAGTCATCCAGAGAAGGACGCAAACAGGATTCAGAGAAATGAAGCAAGAAGGGGAAGAGAGAAGAGCGAGAAGACAGAGGAGAGGAGACGAGTCCGAATCAGAGCGGCCAAGTTGAACAGGAAGGAGAGAAGAGAAGACGAACGAGAAGGTCATCCCAACGAAATAAACGAAGGAGGTGATTTGGAAATGAGCAGGACGGGGCAGTTCTCCGACATGGCAAAAAACAAGGAGGAAGATAGCGAAAGGAGCAGAGCATCCAATCGAAAAATCGATGAGCCGGGGACAAGAGAAACAGCGAGTTCTTGTGCGAGAGCCCAGACAGAGAGAGGGAATCTCAGCTGGTGGACGTCGTCGGTCTGCTCGAAGAGAAGCAGAACTCAGAGAAGGGCAAACACCGCAGAGAGAATCTTCATGCGCTCACCTTTCAGCTTCTTCCTCTCATGGTAAGAATAAAAGGCGGCGCTGGTGGCGTTCTTGCTGTGTCGGGCCGGCATGGTTGAAACGGGAAGTCGAGGGAAGTTGGAAGAACTAAAAAAAACGTCAAGAAATCAGACGGATTCTCTTGAAAAGCAAAAGCGGGGTCGAGCGCCTGCGTGAAACATGCAAAGTGCCTGAGTTCGAGAAGAAGAAAAGAGTCTCTGCGGAGGGAAGAAGAAAAGAAGCAAAGAAAAAAAGAGAACCGAAGCGAAGCAGGAAAAGGACGAAATACGAAGATGAGGGGCGGACACCGGACAAAGCCTCGAGGTGATGAGAGCGGCGAAAGAAAACTGGAAAAAGGGAGGAGCGAGCTGCGAGAGAAGAAAGCGAAGAAGAGAAAACATAGAAAAAACGGAAGAGGAATTACGAAAAAGAAACAGAAGGCGACGGCACTTGCAAGGAGGAAGGACGAGGATGAAACACCCACTGAGGAGACAAAAGGGAGAGAGGCGCGTATTTTCTTTTTCGCGGCCTTCTGTTGCGGCTTTGCTGCGCATGAACAAAAAAAGACAGAGCTGCAGAAGGTGGAGGACCGAGGGAGCCAGAGAAACCGACTTGCCTGTCAGGCTTTTAAAAATCGGCCAAAGAACTTGACTGTAAGTTCAGTCTCGCTTCCATCGCTGCGAGCATGCGACGAGTCGGCAAAGACTGTGCATGCAAGGCAGCAAGCGACGACGACGCACAAGGTCACCCCAGCAGCAGCTGAGCCTCGATGGAGGAACTTCTTGTGTTTGAAAAGTCTCCGGAAAGTCTTCTTTTCTTTCAGCCAAACAGGTTCTTCTCCACTCCAGAAAGGACCGAGGTGAAGCGGGACATACAGCGACGGCGACTGGCTCGGGTGCTCTCTGTCTGCTGCGTTCGCTTGAGTCTTCCACGGAAGTCAACTGGTCTTTCTTCGTCTCACTCTCGTCCGCATTTGTCGTCTCCTTCGGTCTCGATTGCTTCACCCTCCTTCGTCCGCCGTCTTCTGCCTCCCGCGTTCTCCCTCCGTCACCTTCATCCCTCCTCTCTCCTCTCCCGCGTTCTCCATCCTTCTCTCCTCATGCGTTTCCTCTCCATCTTCGCTCCTGCCGAGCCAAAGGCGGAGCGTCCTCCTCCGCGGTCTTTTTCTCCTCCTCAACCTTCTGCTTCCTCCGCTTCTTCACCTCCACCCTCTTCTTCCTTCTCTTCGTCGGCTTTTGGAGCTTCCTCGACTCAAACCTGTGCATGTTTTTCCTTGTATTTGCATGACAAGCGCGTCGTTCAAGAGCAGATGTTCCTCGAACGCCATGTCGACGCGTACCATCTCGTAGCTTGTCTGTTGGATCGCTATCCTCCGCATTTGATTCAGAACGACGCGGACTTGGTCGAAGTTCTCTACCGCTTCGAACTCACCGCCAGGGCGTACCGCCTCCTCGAGCAAGACACCTGCGCGGCAAACCTCAGACGCAAACCGACTCACTTCTCTCAACTGGTCCAAAAGTTCTCCTTCCGGCCTTCTTCATCCTCGGCCTTCTCTTCTTCTGGAGAGTCTCGAGACGGTGTCGAGGATGGAAATGTGTTGAGTGTAACTCAGGAGAGCGCTGAAGGTACACGAGGAGGGGAGAAGAGAGAACAGAGCGAGGAAAATTGCTTTCATGCCCATCGCGAGAAGAGCGTCTCCCTGGCATGTCGATCGCCAGACTGTGCGCTCCGACAGTTCTGCGAGCGCGACCAGTCCAGCGAGTGCAACTGCGGGCACCAGCTGAGAGACTTGCGGCTTCGAGGCATCGAATCGCGCGCGCAGAGAGAGGGAGACCGCGCATCCACTCCTGCAACGCATCAAAGCATTACAGAAAACGAGGAGAAGGAGGACGAGGAAGACAGCTCACTCTGCGTCGGTGACTTTCCAGTTCTCCCGGGGACGCTCCTCGAGCGAGTGATGCAGCAGCCCCTCCACCCTCTCGTCACAGGACGAAAGCCAAATGCTTGGTGAGGAAACTGAGAGAGAAACTCCACACCATCTGGTTTATTTTTTCTTATAATTGAAAGGACGAAGGGTACCGTCGGCCTCCTCCGTCTGTGTTGTCTTGTTCGCTTCTCTCTTCCCTGTGGTTTCTTCTTTTCTCTCTCGTCTGCTTTTCTCGGGAAGAGAAGGACCGAATTTCCAAGGAGACGAAAGGCCGGGGAATCAAGGGAGGTGGAAATTCGACGGCCTTCCGGCCCACAGAGGTCGGGGACATGGAGACTCAAAGCCGCAAGCTGCGGGAGGGAGAAACGGCCAGTCTCCTTCGCCTCCTGCTTTTCGCGTCGCTCTCGCGTTGCTTGTCTCCTTGCCGTCTTGTTCGACTCCCTCGCTTCCTCTGATCTATCGAGTACTGATCGTGAGTTCGTCTGCTACTCGACTGAGGCACCGTAACATGTTCCCTGACTTTCCTGCTCGATCGTTGCTCTCTACTGCCTGCATCTCCAGGCATCACGCCGTGGAGGAAGAGGACATGCGCGTTTTCGTCAGGAACTACGCGGATAATCGAGAGCTGTTAACATTTCGGATCGAGGGCGACGTCGAGGCGCCGCTCGAGGCGATTCTCTCTGTGCTCAACGAAGTCGATCTCTTCAAAACCTGGGTGCCCTACTTTTCGCGTCCAGTCAAGTAAGGGAACGCCGTTTCCTCTCGATGGTTGTTGTGATTCCTACTCGCTTGAGAAACTCGCGCAAGCCTTCGTTCGACTCCTCTGCCGTCGGCCGAGGGCGATATGCCCTCTACACAGGGTCGTTGCTGAACTTCCCTGGAGAGGAGATTTTTTGCATACTCACCGCAGAGTGCCCTGCGGTCCGTCCACCTCAACCTGGACGGAGGGGCGCCTACGTGGGTTTCCGTTCTCCGGCGCGCGGCGAGGAAACTCGATTTCGCCTGGTGCGTTTGTCTTTTCTCTCAATCGTGAATGTCAGGCTTTCCGAGAGATTCTGTCCACACTGTGGGATATTCAGACACACAAAAGGCTACGCCAGCCCCAACGCACCGAGGAGAGACTGAAGAGTGCAAGTGCAGGATGAGTATGCAGAAGGAAGCTCTGTATCGCTTTTGACACTGTCGTCCTGAGTGACTTCGAGCACTGCTCCATTGTGAGGTTCACTCTACAATCACCTTCTCTGTGACTACGCCGTCTTCTCTCGCCGCTCTTGCGGGTGACAACAGGTTCGCATTACCCTTTTGTGCCGTCTGTTGGAGAAGTCGACATGAAGGTCGCTCCACGTGGATTCTGTGCTAGGCGAGAACCACCGGAATGGGCACCGCGTCCACCGTGGGGACGGCGGATCAACGCAGACACACAGATGGACGCGTTCAACTCTTCTCCGGTCTGGCCCTGCTTGACTGGGGGCGGAAAAATAGGCAGCCACCGAACTGTCGCACCAGGTCGCGCCGTGGTTTTGTCTTCTTTTCCTTTTGCCTCTTTTACTTCCAGACTCGGACTCCGAGACGTCGTCGGGACTTCCTTGGGCCGCGTCGACCAGCTGGTTCAGTTCCACGTCGACTTCCCCTGGCCGCTGTCGAACAGGTATGCGTCTTTCTCGGACTTCAGAGGCCAATCCAACTCCCTCACTGTCATCTGCTTTTCTCTCTCCCCCTCTCTCGCTGCTACTTATCACCAGGTCCTGTTCCCATCTGTTTATTCAACCGCGCATTCACCTCATATATATATGCATACATATATAAATATATAGATGTAGATATATATATATATATACATAGATATGCGTGTGTAGATAGATAGATCTTCAGCTGTAGCGTCCATTGTATATGGGAGCGCTTTCGCTTACTTTTGGCCTCATGTCATTTGTGCTCCGTTTCAGGTTTTGCAGAGTTTGTGTCCTGTCTTCCGTGGCTGAGTTGAGAACTTCGTGAAACGTCTCCTTTGCTCGCATGCAGAGGACTGCATGCAGAGAACATACATCATTTGTCAGCTGGGTTGAGAGGCAGGCCCTCTCTCAAATGTCTCTTGTGTCTTTTCCTCGCTTTTCATACGGTTTGGCGCTTCAGAGACGCTCTCTTTGAGGTCTGGGCGGTCGACGACTTCGAGAGAAATTCGCAGATTGCCGTGAAAATGACGACCCTCGACCATGAGTCTCCGAGTCCCCGACATCGAGTTGTGAGGGTGGATGGGATCCCTGGTGTCGTTCTCTCTCTTTCTGTCGGTCTGAACAAGCGTATCTTTCGCCTGTTCTTCCGCGCCTTTGTCCTATTCCTCTCGTTTTCTGTTATGCAGAGTCACTCACGTTTTGTGCTCAGCCGTGGCTGCCGTTCTACGTCCTTCCCTATCTTGTTGGGTGAATCTCTCTTCGATCCTGTTCAGCTTTTCACCTTCCCCGTCACTTGTCTTTCCCCGTTTTCTGCGCCTCACTGTCTCCCCCCCTCCCCACTTCGCTGTGGGTGCTCGTGAGTCTCTCCCTTTCGTCGTTTTTCCGCTTCACATCCTTCGGCGATTTTTTCTCTTCTTTTTATCCTTCTCTCTGCACGGTTTCAATGTCGCATGCTCCCCTCCGCCCCGACCCAACGCGAGAACTTGTTCCTTCGGTGACTCTGCTTCCCCGCTTTTCAAAGTACACGAAGCGTCTTGGGGGGCGAAGTCGGAGTCCTACGCTCCTGAAAAGCGCCTTTCTCTGTTTTTTCTTCGACGATTTTGCTTCTCCTTCAGCCAGTCACACAGCCTGCAGAGGGCGTGGAGCGCATGTGCGTCGACGGAAACCTTGTGATCATTCCTCGAGGCAGCAACGCCTCGTTTCTTCGCCTCCTGTGGCACACGAACTGTCGCATGCACGTCCCCATGAAAATGGTGGAATTTGTCTCCAAGTACGAGGCAATACGCGAGCTGAGAGCTGAATCCGGAAGATGGCAAAGGGATCAAGGGTGGAGAAGATCGCAACTACAGGACATCCAAGAAAAGAACTCACGGAAGGGTGGCTGTCGCGAGAAAGCCTACGCAACAAAGATCAAGCGGTCTTCCTTGTGTGATTTCTACACGCACATGCACATTTGCATCCGTATATATATATATATATATGAGTGTTGATGGAAAATATATATATATATATGTAGGCATAGATACGTATGTGTATTTGCGTATCTACTCGAACTGCGTATAAACATGGATATGCTTGAATGTTTTTTGGCGCTTTCCTTAAGAAAACGAATTTGAGCATCCGTTTGTGTGTGTGTGTGGGAAAGCCGACTGTCGGTTTCGTTGGAAGGAGAGTACGACGGCGAATGCAGCAGAAGAATCCGGAGTTTAACGAAGCAGTTTGTCGGGACGTTTGAGAGCCTATTCGCTTTGTTTTCTTGTTTGTTCTCTGTGCAGGATTTTTTCGCGGGGGGCGTTCAGTGCTTTTCAGAGTGCATGCAAGGCAGCCATGACGGGCGAGCATGAGGCGAGGCGAACGAAAAATCGGTTTCTCTACGGTTTCATTGAAGATCGGCTGAGGGACGTCGGACTTATCGGGGGGACCATAAAGATCCCTGCCGGCCCGGAAGTGTCTGGAGAGCAGGTAAGAGGATTCGACGCGAATGATTTTCAACGGCCTCCACACAGAGGGGAGTGGGCATGTAGATGTGCATGCTCTTCAGACCAAATATAAAAGACTAGATCCTACCTCCTCGTCCTGCCGCACCGCGCCTCAACCGAGGTTCTCGCACATGGAGGAATCATAGGTCTCAATCATCCCCACATACACGTAGATTTCAGAATTGGTCTATGTGGCTGTAGGTGGATATGGACGCACAGCTATCCCCATGTGTGTCTGTATATCTCTATTGAATTATATACATATATATATATATATATCGCTGTTTCCAGTTGTAGGTCTATTCAGGTTCTCCTGTCCCTTTGTTTTCCGCGAGGGTCAAGCAATGTCGTCAGTGGGTCTTTGTTTCGTCATTCAGACGACAGACACAGAGTTCCACGGAGAGTCGGCTGCGAGGCGGCAGGAGGAGGACGACGACGACGAGTTCTTCGACCCAGAAGAAGACGACGATGGCGACAGTCGCTGTCCGGCACACAGGGCGCCAAAGAGCCTCTCATGTTTATAAATATGAAAAGGGTGCAAGCGATTCCGACCAGAACTCTGCAACTCAGTCTCTTCTCATATGGGGAATTACATCTGTGAAGTGACGGTGCCTCAAATTCCAACCGTTCTCCGCGGAAGAGGGGACACGATCATCAAAAAGAACGAACTCACACACGTGGAAACGCGCATCTACATACGTCTGTGTGCGATGGCCGATCTGCATGCATACGCGGTTGTGTCATTTGAAGTCGCTCGTAGAATGTCGGGAGCGAATTCCAGCCACGGTCTTCTTCTGATCGGGGTTGATTCCGTAGCCAGAAAACATCGAGGCTGTTTAGAGCCACGCATCGAATGCGAGGAGTTCAGAACTTGTGTGGAAGGGGACAGAATGGAATGGCAAGTTGCTTGGCACCTGAAGTCGTATGTATATAGGGATTTTCATCTGGCTTGTCTACGTTTTTTCGGTGAGAGAACTATCCTTTTTTGTGACCTGTGAAGAAAGGAGGGGGCTAGACGACCACGCTGACTAGTGGTGTGGCTTCCTCCGTCTAAGCGAAAACGCATAGAGAGTCTCGTCCTGGTTTACCAGTCAGAAGTATGAAGGGAATTAGAGCTCAAGAAACGCATGGCACTAAGGTACAGACGACATCCATTGGTGCGTCGTACACATATTTTCGTGGCCATGCATTTGCTTTTTAAGGCATAGTTGTCTAAATATGTGTGAAGCTCTGTTTTTGCAGAGAGAGGTTTCATTGTGCATGCCTGCCGTGACACGATAGGACTCAGAAACTGTGTCTGAACAGATATGTAAAAGACACCTGGCCTTGCCTGTCTGTGGGTGTATCTACCCGTATACGTTGAGCAATCTTTCACGCACCTTTCTGGATATCCAGTTACACGTTCACTCACAAAGATCTTCGTATGCATGCGCGTATATGAGTTCGTATATATGTAGAAGCGTTGTCGTCGAGGAGTGGTGTGGGGTCTCGTAGATATCTTAAATTTGCCTGTTCGACTGGATTCAGGAATCCTGTTCCCATATATCTACACTGATTCTAGCTCTCCGTTAGGCTCTGGTCGCATGGGCACTTACACCGGTTTAGGCGATTTTAGGTGTCAGACTTCAATTTTCGTTTCAAACTGTCCGTGGAACGAAATAGGCGACAGACGCTGACGAGACTGCTAATGGCTTCGAAGACACCTGTTTAGCTACCTCCTCATGTCTATAATCACATTTCAAATGAACAAGCGTATGGAGCTGCTTTTCTACTTGTTTCCACACGTCCCGGTTTTCGCCGACCGGAGGCACGCTATCTCTCTACAGACATGTCTGTCTCAGTCCCATCCTGTGCAACGCAACAGAACTCGCGAGAATTCCTTTTCTGCCTCAAATTCCTTCTCTGCATGCCAGCAAATCGTTAACTTCTCAGTGTAGAGAGTTTGTTTTGGCCGCTAGCGGAGAGGAGAAGAGCGGAGAAGACACAAGATCCGTTTCTTTCCTTTCTAACAGATCGCAGATAGATGCGTTGGTCCACTTTTGGAGGGCCTGACGTCGAGAGCACCTCGTTGAGAACGGAACAAAGACTGGCTGAGCTCTTCGACGAGCCCACTGTCAAAAGGCTAGGTCAATTAGGAATGAATGAGAGGCGTCTTCATATTTGATGGCATCAGAGAGAGTCTTGCACCACCGCAAATCTCTGTAGCAACGTTCGTCGAAATTTGGACGGCAAAAACAACGAGACAAGAAACCTCGAAAGACGTACGGTTCTCGTAGCCTATTTCCATGCACTTTGTCGTATCGACCTTCCCAGCGGATGTTCGGTACACGTGGCATCTTTGGTGGGACACAGACGAAAGGCGGACAGACTGGAAGGCGGGAGAAAGCGTTAGTGGTGCTGCGCAGCAGCGTACGCAATGTCGTACGACGAGCCTATTGGTGACTCGGTTTCCACGTCGGTATTCGAAAGCAGGAATATAACAACGGACCAAATGATCTGAAGAAGAAAGACACTCAGAGCCAAAGCGGTAAAAAGGATATCCACAGTAAGAACGAGGGGGAGTCCTGCGAAGCTGTAAACGTGGGCCGCGAGAGAGAACGGCGACAGTGTCCAGAACCAGAAGATGAGACTTGCCGAGCCAGACTTGTTTCCTGCGGACCCTGCGGCGAGCCTAGTTCGGTTCACGTAGAAGAAAGATATGTAAAAGACAATGTCGGCAGGAAGTAGGTGGAGAGCGAGTTCACAGGCATAGTACTTGTAGAACAGTAGGAACGCATATAGAACGGGACCTAGCCAGTTGACGAGCAGGCGATCTATGAGAAACAAAAGCTCCAGAAAGACAGAGCTGCTGAACACATAGTACGATGGAGACATGCTGCCTACATTTAGGTTTCGGGTCTCAGATTTCGTCAGAGCACTACATAAAACGGATGGGTCGCTTTTCACACGTTTTCGCGACCCAAAGGAACAGTTCTACGGAAGCGTAGACAAGGACGGAGCTTCAGTATGGCAAAGATACCCAAAGTCGACGAACCCGGTAAGAAGAGCGGAAAGATCGTAGAAACCAATTCCTCGAGATCAGCGACGTGTTATATGGCATGCTGTCAAAAACATTCGCAAATGCCGCACGTGTCGTTGTGATACGGCAGCGGGTAGAGGGTGTAGTACACCATGGAACACTTTAAAGCAGTCGCTATGGCGCAGGAATTCCAGCGAGCACATACACGAAGAACTATGGGAAATTATAGTGAAAGGAAAAACGGCACATTCCTGTTGCTGGTGGCAAAGCATCGATGTCTTCTTCGTGATTTCACCATGGACGAACAGAAACCGCTTTGTGCCTGGCCGAGTTTGGACAGTTGAATGTCCCGAGCATATCATCATCCAAGCACCGCCGTTACAGAAATAACTATAGGCAGTCGATGCAGTCAAGAAGGAGAGAGGGAACCAGACGGTTCAAGCGTGAATCTGTCGTGGTAGCCGAACGCGCCAAACCAGCAAAATTTGTCTCATTCTCCGACCACAGCGTCTGTCAACGGTCCGCTACAGTGAGGTGGACGCTGTTGAAGAAAAACGTGAAGGGCTAGAATCAAAGAAGAAATCAAAAGCGAAGCACTGGAACGACTCAAGTCAAAGACGCTGAGTCAACGCAGCAGAGCTTTTCTTCGTTCGTTCCCTGCGTGAAACCTTCTTGCTAACGCTCTAACAGCTGTTTCCAAGCCGAACACGCTGCCGGATGTGGGTCCCCGCAAAGTACGTTCGGCAGCACTAGCGTGCTTCGTTGTTGTCCTTACGTTCTAGCAAAAACCACAAACGTTTTTAAATGCATCCACATGTCACTCAGAGGCCACACACGCTGTTCATTTCTATGGAGGAGAAAAAAAAAGTATTGACCACACCGACAAGAACGAAGCATAGTGAACAAAAACCAGCAAACGTTTCTGTTTAGCTATATCCTTGCAGAGGGAACGACCCTCAAAACCGTTTCTTATCTTCGGTCTCAGCTGAAGTTGAAAGCAAAAATAACTAACCTCCTACAGGTGGAAAGAATGCATGCTCGGAGGAGTTAGAGAGCATTTGTTCCATTAGGCGACCGTAAACGATAGCACACAAAACGTTTACCACTGTCAGTCATTCACGCATCGAGGAACTGCAGTACTGACCGAAGCGGAAAGTCATCAGATAGTCCGTTCGCCTTCAGTTCTGCTGCAAAAGGGAGGTCCAGTGTTTGCCTCGGGGAACATCTCACGCAGCTAAATCACTGTAAATTACCTCCTCGCAAAAAGAAACAACCCGTTTTAGTGCCTGTTGGATTCCGCCAGTCTGGAATTGGCCGTTCTGTAATCAGCATCTTGGTAGTGAATACGTTTACAAGCGCACTGACCCGAGGGAAGAATGCTTACACTCACGCCCGTAAATAGCACGGGCATCTTCGATGAGCAACGGAAACTTCTCTGACAGCATACTTTCTATCGAACGCTTCTAGTGGTAGGCTCGCTTCAGAAACCACCAAGCCTACATCCGTGTGGTGTCGGATGCTGGGAACACGACGCACTGCTCAGTCAATAGACTTCGTTGTGTAAAAAACGCGACTGACTCGGAATACTTCCTGAAAACCGAAAAAGTATTGTCTCAAATGCTATGATCGCTCCAGACGTCGAGATGTTTCATTGATCAAGTAAAGAATATCACTAACGGCGTTTTGAGGTATGCCAGACGTCGGAAGTTCTGTGTGGCTTGTTAGATCCAGCCCATTCTGGTGCAGGAAGCAGACCTGCGCAGCAAGATCTCTTCTAGTACTAGCAACACCACCTCTAGAATGCTGTCATGTCATGCCAAGGAACATCGGTGATTGCCGTGAGCGCTGTGAGTCTCCACCCCCGGTGACCGCCAACCTTGCGTCACCCTGTCAGACCGCTACCGAGCACACTTCAGCAGTCCACAAGAGCCGCATATTCCTTTGGAAAACAACATTTGGGGAGGGAGCATTAAGTGAAGAGCTCTAAGTTCGAACTTTAATATGGGTTGCCACCACATTTTTTCCGCTCTTGCCTTGTCGTATGGCGGCTAGCTAGTCCCTCGGTCGATGAGAACTGCAAATGGGCAGACTTCAGTCGTTTGATTTGTTTCAGGCAGAGAACAAACTGTTTTTGTTTCGTACAAAAGCTCGCCAAACCATATCATTATGCACATGCAAATTTTTATATCCAATAACTCGATGGGTTGGCGTCTCATTCCAGCGGGCGCGCATGTCCGGTTCTCCCAAGGATTAGGATACCGCGTTTGCTCCAGTGTTGTACACATCCGAAACCTCTGCAATTCGTCATTGTACGTCTGTTAGTATGCTGTACAAATGGCGTATTCAGACAGAAGAATTGTCCTTCCAGCTCTCGCCATTGATACCATGACCCCCGTTTAGAATGAGTTGAGGGACACAGAATATAGGAAGTTGGGAGGATTAATAAAGCTTGACAGAACGTTCCCTGTGTGTGCACGCCATGTATCTTCTGGTCGCAACCATTTCACCCAGAAATGCTGTTACAGTTATCCATTTCCTCTTTTTCCCGCCTCCCGACAGGGTCATCTTCTCCGCTGCATTGTGCAGTTCAACACAACGCAACCGCTTCAGGATTGTGTCGTAACACCTACGGTTCAAGTGTGTCGTGTCAACAAGATGCAATGCGAGATACGATGCATAACGACAATTGCTGTTTTCTGCCTTAGTAAAGATGGAGTCACTTCGGGGAGGAGGACGGCTGCCCCCGCCACCGGTTACGTTGCTTCCACTTCTGGTCAACGACTACATCGAGACATTACCAAATATTTTATCGGTCCAGGGTGCGGTTAAAGGCCTAGAACGTACATTGACGCGTACATCGGGGCAGATCCGAACACAATTTTTAACCAAGCCGCCGTTACCGGACTCTCTTGAACAAGAGTCTCAGGATGAGACGAAGAGAGCTGCGACGAGCAAGGCCACATCGGCGAGCACTTCGCCGTTGGAGCAGCGAATTGACGCTCTTGATCCGATGAATCAACCTGCTCTTGAGGACCCCCTCGGCAAATACACCCGTATCAGGCGCCCAGTCAGTAGCGTGCTGCGCCTCCTGGACTATTTTCAAAAATACGCAGGTCAGTTTTCTGGTTTTTTTTCTGGTAGTAACAGTGCTTTATTGGGTCCGATACTTACGACTCACATATTGATCTTTCGGTACTGTGTAGCAGTAAGATGGCCCACCTGTCGCAAGAGCATTCACGCGAAGCGAGAGATAGATACTTATAACATATCAATTTTCTGCCACCGGTACGAAGCGATGTCAACCCCCTGTGAGCAAGATCTTTCGCTTATGCTGCTGCTGCACAGTCCACGTCATTCTCGACCACAGGCCAAACCCTTTTGTTGGTAACTGCACTAGCCCGATCGTAGTCTGACATTAATACGTGTGAAAATATGGGAAGCAGAAGTAGGGATACTACGCCGCTCATGAGTCCTGACCTCCGCTGTTACTCGTGCGTCACAGATGTCTACGTTGCATGGGACTGGGAGATGCTCGCAGACGGAATCCCTGTTGAGCAGGCTTATCAAATTGGAGCAACCGATTTCTCCGCGATGCTGCCCGACCTGATATGCTTGCACAACGAACTGTTGAAGATCAATTTGGCGAATGCGCGTACCTTGATGCGACTTCAGCAGCAAGTAGCCGGAGACATAGGACACAAGGGGCCGACAACTAAGGTAAGGATGTAGGATAATGCACAGCGGAGACCCTGGAGCATACCCCTGTCACACGCGCAAAAAGCGTTTCGTCTCTGGAAAACTATGCATACGTGCATAAGTGCGTGATTGCGAAATAAACGCCACTGCGGTGCATGTGGCACTAGAGTGTCACTGTGGTCTAGTGTATTTATGCAAAGAGGTTTCGTCGGTCGTGCGCCATGTAGTTGTAATAGTTGCATGTATGTGGCGTACAGGCGCTGGAAAAGCTGTTCAACGACTCGATGGAAACACTGGAAGAATCCGTCAAGCTTCAAACTCATTTCGAAGATTACGGCCCGTCACTGTTGGCTGACCTGTCGTTGGGCGATCGCACAAAGTACCTCCTTTATGACCCGACGAGACAGCGCTTGATATTCGACACTAGGGCATATATGAAACGTGTCATTCCGGATGACTTTGAGAGCGAGGCAGCCGCAGAGGAGCTGGATCAACGGATTGCGTCGCTTTGCTCGGACGGTATATTAAAAGCCTACAACCAAGGCGTTTTACCGTCGGGGCGGCGGAATCTGTCAAACGTTTCGGCATGTCCCGCGAGACACGTAAGAGCAGAGGGTGCTGTTGCTCCATCAACGATCGAAACTCGAGGAGAATACCAAGAAAGTCGGCCTCTGGGTGCTTCTGCTGCAGCCGCTGTAGGTGCGCACCCAGTCCACGTTCTACCAAGTGATGGTCCTCGAGCGGTCAGCAGGTCCAGAAGTGGCGCTGGTGTACTTGAAAACTTTGCGGAGCAAGAAAACCGGCTTTCTGTACCGTCAACTTCACCACATCGGCCAATACGAAGAAACTGTCTTCGGCGGACACAGCCCAAGCAAGAGTCAGTGCCCGCATCAGTATCCTCAGCAGCTGGACCTACAGAGATACATGAACCACTGTCGGAGATTACAAAGACAACTGTCAATTGCGAGAAACCAATCCGCTCCCGTGGCGCGGGCTCACTGGTGCCACCGCTTGCAATGTCGAAGCTCGTGCGATGAGTGATGCCATCGGCGGCGGAACGGTTATACAAGATAGTCACCGTAAGCTTGCCAGAACGACGAAGCAATCACTGCAAGACTTCCGTGGAGAAGTTGGGTTACGAGGAAGGCCAACGCTTCGTCGTGTGTTCGTATGTCAACACGTCAGCAACAATCTTGGTCCCGGATGCTCCAGGCAGAATGGAACCGTGGCGGGTCCCAAACCATTGTTGGAGTAACAGTGTGCTGACGGAGGAATGTACACAGCTGTGCACAGTAGGATCGTCGTGCTCATTGTGCCACCGCAGACCAGCTTTCATTTCTGGACTGCGATAGTCCCGTATATTCTGCAGAATTCTGCCCTCCCGATGGGCGCTCCCGAACCTCAGAGTCTCACTTCTTTCTAAGTGTAGCTTCGAACAGTGCAAGGATGACCACCGCGCGCTATCTAAGGAGCGAGCCCGGATGGCTCTAGCAACAGAAGTTGGAATATTTGCAGCGAAGATCAGTCGCTGCATTCACATAAGAAACGATAGCCCTAATAAAATTAGTTTGTCTTAGTGTGTGACTACTATCCCCATGAGAATGTGGAGGAACGACTGAATAAACTGCGCCTTTCATAATGCTGGAACTTCAGCATCATCACACAAAAGCCTTGGAAAGCAAATATAAGGCACCATTGTAGTTTCGAACAACGCAGTAGTAATATTGAGTGGATACACTGCAGTGGAGAGATGTATGCTCTAATGGCCCTGCAGGCGTTGATTCCTTGCTTGACGCCGCGCTTTACCGAGGAAATAGATGCCACAAACTGAACAAATTTGCTATAAGCGACTTTCGCTGTGGCATCGATTCCACTGCACTCAGTCGCAGTGGCGCCCGTTAGGCCGCCAGTCGACATATGCTCCGGGGAATCGGCCAGCCACACGGGACCACGTCCCGGCCCATCTCCTTCCATCCCTCATTTCTCACTCGTATAACAGTGGACTAGAAACGGAGGGAAATGTGTGCAGGGCGGGAACTCTTATTAAAGTGGAAATCTGTTTGTGCGTGTATCCCCCACAAATTCACAGCGGCCGAGAAGATACGTCCACCCAGCCCCCTGCTGCCGTCCGCACTGTGCCGCCCATAAGTACCCAGCTGCAAACGGGAAATCAGAGAGACACGGAACTAAAACCGGCACACAGAACTTACAGTTACGTAGATCTGTGCAAGTTAATGTGGTCGAAGTGTTTACTCAACCAAGAGAACTGCGACGAACTCTCGCTATTCTGGGTAGAGAGGCTCTGCACTGGACGGGAGGAAAAGTTTTCGTTGGTTGCATGCGGCACGCTGGTAGCGGCTGACAACACTCTTTCTTCAGATTCACTCTCGTTTCTCGATATGTGAGGTCACTTCTTTCGCCCGTTTAAGGATTATTCTACCTCAGTCGCTCCTTCTTTCCTCTTTTTCGCCTTCTGCTGGATCCCTCGATGTCTCTCGTTACTTCACCATTTCGTGGCGACTCTTCGCTTTTGACGCCTTTTTTGCTGCTGAGGTCAATACTCTCGTTTCCCCTGATCTCATCTGACTTAGGAATGACAGAACTATTTCTCGTCCGGAAATCTTTTGTTTGCACCTCCGGTCCACTTCTCGTTCTCCGCTGTTGATGAGTCTTGTTCCTCCGGCTACGCGCGAGCGCTCACAGGCTCAACGGTCTCTCTGGGTCCACTAACAGGGGACTTTTTCGTTCCCGTGTCGGGCCTGCATGCGCTTTTTTTACGTCGGAGAATCTCAGCGTTTTCAGGGACTTTGTCATTATCTGGCCTCCGCTAAGGGCGACGCTACTCCGTACTCGGTCGACACCGGAGACGGTCGCAGTCTTTTGCCCCGGGTATAGGAGTGATTTGGTTTTGAGATGACGCAATTTTCAGAGTTCCGGCCGCAGATGCTTCGCCTCTTCTTCGGCTCCTTTCCGTTTGCTTGATGTGAGGCGCAGCGACATCGTGAGGCAATGCCTGTGAGACTCAATTCAAATTCGCCCCGTCGGCAGATGTGAGGCCGACCTGCTCACCTTCACTCATTTCTCTCACGGTTCGACATGCGTCTCTCTTTTCTCTCAACTGCAAGCGCGACTCATTCCATGCATCTACCTGGACTCTTCCGAAGGTCGTCGCTGTTTTCGGCCCTGTCTTTTTTGTGACCTCTCGTCTGTCCCTTATCTCTCTACGCTTTGCCTCTTGGGTTTCTTGCTGCGCTCCCTTCAGAGCGCAGTCCAGAAAACAGAGACCTCCTGCTTTTCTTTTTCTCTTTGTATTCCTCTTCACGTCTTGGCTCAGTTCTTCTCTCCTGTCGTCGTCACCGGTCTCGTCATCTTCTGTCGCCCTGAACTCTGTCTTTTTCACCTCCGCGCCTCCTTGCCGCCGTTTCTCTGTCGCTGCCTCTTTCTCCTCTGAGTTTCGGTTCCCTCTCCTTCACCTTCTCTGTTCCCACCTCCTCTCCCCAATGTTCCAGCCATCGAGTATCTCTCCTCTTTCTCGTCTCTTTTCCCTGTAAAGGTCTCTTCCCCTCTCGTTTTTTGGGGAAAATGATGCCGCATGCCCCGCCCGCGCAACAGCGGACACACACCGGTGAGAACAGCAACGGACCTCAGGAGGTCCCGGCGTGGGGAGCTTCTTCAGTCCTGTCATCGCCGCCCTCTGTGTCTGCGGCCCCCCTCCGCATGCCTGGCTTGCCTTCGAATCCTTCTCAAGTTGCTCAGCAACATGTCCTCTCGTCGCTTCCTGGCGACCGCGCCCTGTACCCTCAAGGCCCACAGGCCGGAGACTGCGGATCTGTCACTTCGTCTCTGAGAAACCTGCCAGGGTCCCAAACGGCTCCTTTCTCCTTGCAGGCTCTGCCCCAGGTCGATCCTTCTCGCTTCCCGCTTGCTGGACAGAGCCCGTTCGTCGCGGTTGGTGCCTCCACCCTACCCACGGCGCTGCCTCAGTCGGGACCTCTGTCCTTGCGACCGCCTTCGCCTTCTGCTCAATTGCCTGCAGGTTTTTCAGCAGGGCAGGCGCTCGGGCAGGCATCTGCCGGCTTCCCAGCGAGTGGAGGCGCGCCCGCGCGGCCGGGGGCCTCGAGCAGCGCCTCTGCTTCTTCGCTTCCTCCTGCTCAGCGGCTGCCCTCGCCTGTCTCTTCGGACGCTCTGCAGGCGTCGTCTCGCGCTCCAGGCACTCCTGGGGTGGTGCCTCTTGCGAGTCCGGCTGTCTCGGCAAACTCGTCTCTGGGCGCGGTCCCGCCCTCTGGAGTCTCTGCGGCTTCTCCCGGTCAGCCTTTTCCTGGTTCGTTTGCTTCTCTCCGCGGCGGCAGTGTTTTCGGTCCTTCGGTTTTCGCACCCCACACCGGCGTGGCTCCGCTGCAGGCTCCAGGAGCCCCAATATCCGCCCCTGTCTCCACACACCTGCCAGTGTCTCCTCTCGGTCCTTCCGGCGAGACGCTGCCCGGGCAGATCTTCCATAGGGAGTCTTCCCTCGTCTCTGCCGGCGGCGCATCTGCGTCTGCGGCGGTGCCGGCATATCCCTTGCCGCTGGCTCCCCTCCAGAATGTATCGACGAAGACAGCCTCTGCCCCGGGTGCTCCAGAGGCTCCAGACAGTTCCTCGCGTCCCCTTCAGACGATCACACCTGGCGGGGCGCGAGTGCAAGGCTCGGGTCTCGCTGGTGAAACGAAACGCGTGTCTCCTTTGTCTCCTGAAGGTGCCGAGTCTCAAACACCCACGAACAAGCCGACTCGACAGGGCGCTGTCTCGTCGCTGTCTCCTTCCGGCCCCTCGCCCCCCGCGGGCGCGTCGGGCGCTGGGGACGCGAGCCGCTCCCCACAGCCACCCGCAGGGCGCCTTCCTGGCGAAGGCAAACGCCCTGCAGCGCCTCTCCCTTCGACGTCAACGCTTCGAACCGCGGAGGTAAGACAGATGGATCAGAGAGATAAAGAACGTTGATTGAAGCATTTTACCACGGGATCTGAAACCCATTGCTTTTCTAAACGCTTTCGACTACAGGAGGCTGTTTCTCATCGAAACTGAATACATTTTTGTTACCTAAAAAGGTTTTAAGTGACGTGAGTTTCTTCACGGATTAGGAGTCCGATTGCGTTTCCTGTTTTGCCTTCTTTTATGTTGTGTTTCGCAGAATTCCGCCCTTCCGACCTATGGCGTGAAGACCGATTTGGGAGCCGGGACCGTAGGCTCTCAAATGTCAAGTGAAGACGCTCGTACGCTGGGCAACGCGTTTCCAAATCTTCCGTTTCTCGCGTCTGCGGGCCTCCCTCAGGTGTCTTCTGAGGGTCACTTTTACAGCGCGTTCTGCCGACTGCTCTACGAGCTCTCGCTGCGCCAAGTTTCCCTCGTCGATAAACGCGTTCGCATTCTCCTGCTGATCTTTCACTGGCTCAAGCAGCGCCCAGAAGAGCACCAAGACCCCAGCCACATCTTCCGCGACCGACAGTTCGAACGTCTCGTTCTCCAAACTCGGGCGTACATACACCTGCTGTCGCAGAAGCCCCTCGAGGCCGAGCAACTCCAACAACTTCGCCTCGTTCCGAGCCTCGGCTTCTCCGTCGACCATGCCTTTCTCGACGCCGTCCGAACCTACAGAAGCTCTCTGGGCAGCGGTGGGTCTTCGGCGACAAAGTCCGGTGGAGGCGCAGGGGCAGGAGCCCCGCGGACCGCCGGCGCTGGGGGCGCAGCCCACAAGGCGAGTCAGATGCTGCTGCAGAAGAGACGAGCAAGATCGATTTTTGTCGAACTGAAAGAAGCCGCGGAGGCGTTCGAGCGAGAAGAAACCGCGCTGCGACTTCAGCGGCGAATTGAAAACCTGGAGAGACGCTTGGCCCGCGTCAAGGCGGCCGAGGACGGCGCGGTGGTCCCCGCGGAGCCTGCGTCTTCACGACCGCGGTCGCGGCTCTGTGAGGGCGCGACTGACGCGACGGAGACGAAGACGACGGAGGGAGACAGCAAAGAGAACAAGGAAGGTGAGAAGGCAGACAAGTCAGAGAAGGAAGAGAGAGACGAGGGTACAGGCGCCAGCGACAAGGACCGGGACGTGAAGCGGAGTCTGGAGATCCAGGAGACCGAGGGCCAGGAAGCCGACGCGAGTGGAGACATCCTGAAGGCTGGCGACGCAGACTTGGTGTGTGGCGACACAAAAGACGAAGGTATCGACTTGGAGGCGAGAGAGCCCAAGGTGGCCGTCGTTCCAGCAGAGCAGAGCTCGAAAGGCACTGGCAAAACCGTCACGGTTGAGAGGGACGAGGACGGCATGGAAGTGATTACTGTCTGCGTCGAGGACGATGAATCCCAGCTTGCGAATGGCGATTTGGCCTCCGACTTGTTTCTGGAAAGAGCCCTGGGACCGGCGCCTTCATTCGACGCCGAAAACGCGGCACACCTCCCTTCGTCGTCTTCTCTCGTTTCTTCTCCTCGCCGCCCCGCTGATTCCTCTCTGGCGCGTTTCTGCGCAGAAACGGATGACGCGTTGCGCAGAGCGCGTCTGCACTCGCGGCTTCTCGCGCTGCTGCCTCTGCAGTCGTCCGTCCGCCAGGACGTAGCGCTTCAGCGGATGCTGGAGGAGGCGCCGGACGCGCTCCCGCCCCTGCTGCACGTGAGTGTACGTACAGCGCGGAAGCATAGGCTGCTGCGCGAGCAGCGAGAGCAGGCGGAAGAGTTCTTGGAGCGACGGTCGCAGGACGCGCAGCGCCGACAAGTTTTTCTCTCCGCGCTCCTCGAGGTGCACCGACGGAACTTTGTGAATGTACACCGAGAGAGTCTGAAGCAAGTGCGACGAGTTGCCGCAGCCGTGAAGCGCAGACGCGCCTGCTTCCTCGGCGCGGAGGGCGAAGACAGCGCTCTTCCTGAAGAGTTGAAGTCCGAAGCGTTAGGTGAGGACGCCCGCGGCGGGCATTGCGGCCACCACCTTCACCCGACCAAATGCGGGTGTCCTGCAGCTGCTGCCGACCTCGCTGCGATGAAGCGAAGAGAGAGACTCGACGCCCTCAAGGTAGGCGTTTGAGGTTGTGCAGGCGCTGTTTGCTTGCGCGGCCGCTGTGGCCTTGTCGATGCGAGGGCCGTACAACAAGCAAATCTGCAAAATTGGGGAGTGCGGCTTCGAGGACAGAAGACGGAAGATAGAGGAAAGACGAAACGAGAGAAAAGAGTGGAAGAGAAGAGAGAGAACGGGAAAGAAGCGATTGTCTCCGACTCTTTTGCCTCACTATGAGACGCGAATGAGATCTGTGTCTCCGTTTGCGCAGAAGCACGACGAAGCAGCGTACCTCGCCCTGCTGCAGGAGACGAAGAACGAACGCCTTCTGCTCCTCGTCCGCCAGACCGAAGAGTACATGCGGAAGATGGGAGACCTCATCATTGAACAGCGCGAGCGAGAAGGCGCCGAAATCGTGGTGCGTGACTCGAATTCTCAAAACGGTTTCAATGCGTATGGATTCTCATTGACCCTACTTCGGTAACGGTTAATCATTCACCAGTTTCACAATTCGACTTTTCTCTCTCAGTGTTTCTGCACGTCTTATAGATGTGTGTGGCGAGTTCTTGCGGAGTGGTCCGAATGCTGGCCTGGATGTTTTCGTCGTCTGGTCGAGGTTTCGAAGGCGTTCTTTGTTCCTGTCCGCAGATGTTTCTACTCCACCGTATGACAGTCTTCCTGCTTTTTCGAAATTGCCATCCCGAAGCCTTTTTTAGATTGTGGTAGTTTGTACCTCGTCGCTCTCGGCGTTTGCTCCAAGGTTCCACTTGCTTCGACCTCCGTCACCTCCCACAGGGTTTCGATCTGCGTTGCGGTCTTCGCCGTGCGGCTGTTTTTCTCCAGATTCCCTCTCTTCTCTCTTTCGGCGTTTTCGCTCTGTCCTTTTCCCTCATGGTCTCTCTCTCTCTCTTTCTGTCTCTTGGTCTCTTTCGCGTTCTCGCTCTGTCCTTTTCCCTCATGGTGTCTCTCTCTCTCTTTCTGTCTCTTGGTCTCTTTCGCGTTTTCGATTTATCGTGATTGCTCGGGCTTCCTCTCTGTCGCGTGCTCGATTTTCTTTGTCTCCTGTGTCCGACCTCTGCTTTCCTCCGTTTTTTTCTGTTTTCGTCTCCTCTGTTGCTCTCGCGTCTCCCCCCGCAATTCCGCGTCTCTGTCGCTGCCTTGCATTTCCCTCTCAGGACCCCATCGACTTGCCTGCCGGTGAAGGAGAGGCGACGGCGGCGTCCGCGGACAGCGAGACAGCCGACGGTTTAGAAGCCTCTCAGAGCGAGGAGACGAACGAGACAGAGGATGCTAAAATGGAGCAGGGCGACGGGAAGGTGGGGGACGCGACGGATGAAGAGGAGAAGAACAAAGCCTCCCTCTCTTCCTTCCTTCTGTCGAAAGAAAGATACTACAGACTGACACATGCAAAGCGCGTCCACGTCACCGAACTCCCCAAGTGTCTCAAAGGAGGCTCGCTGCGATCCTACCAAATGGAAGGTCTCAACTGGATGGCGTCGCTCTACACCAATGGACTCAACGGAATTTTGGTGCGTGGGAACTGGCACTGCTGCATGCAGGAAGAAAAACCTGCAGACTGCGTTTCGCGCGAACCGTTACCACTACTTCTTCTACAGTGGGTGTACCTGTGTGTCTGCGCAGACATCTGCAGTTCGACGTCTGCAGCTGTGCGGTGTGCGTAGTTGCAGATCACCTGTCTGCCTTCCCGTGGGCCGTCGACAGTTGTGTCTCCCCTCTCTGCTCTCTCTCCATCATGTATCTGCATATGCTCATCTCTTTTCGGAATCGGGTCGTTGGTATCCTCTTGTCCAAGTGCGAGGGAAACGTTGGGTGGCTCTCTTTGCGCTCGATCGGAAGGCCTTGGCTCACCGGCGCGAGACGCCTTCGTGCTCTCACGACTGCGTTGCTGCTTTGGGTCCTCTGCAGGCGGATTCGATGGGTCTTGGCAAGACCGTCCAGACGGTCTCTTTCCTCGCGTATCTGCATGAGGTGAAACGCGCGCGGAATCCGTTCCTGATCGTCGCGCCGTTGTCCACGATCCACGGCAACTGGCGGTCCGAGCTGAAGAAATGGTGGCCGTCCATCAACCTGGTCGTCTACGAGGGAACGAAGGAATACCGCAAGCAACTCCGAAGCCGCATCGTCGGCGGCCTGAACACTCGCGGACCTGGCGCCGGCACCGCGACCGCGCTGGGCTCCAGCGTCTCCGACGCGGTGACCAAGCCGGACGAAGTTCGAGGCACCCAGGGTCCGGACACCGGGACAGACGGCGCGAGACGCTTCGTCGAGCCATACTTCCATGCGCTCCTCACCACAGACGCGGTCATCTTACGAGACAAATCTTTTCTGAGGAAAATCAAGTGGGAATACCTCGTCGTTGATGAAGCGCACAGGTACACAACAGTCGACTTCGAGATGTCGCCGAAGAAAAACATAGAATCCCATCAAACGAAGGCCCCCACATCCGCATAGGCCAATAGACATACAGACTTGTACATTTATAGATGTTTATTTAGAGAATGAGGAGTCTTGGTCTTGAGGTCGCTAGACTACACACTTTGTATTTAAGCTGTCGAGTTTTTCTTAGTTCGGCAAAAAAGCTTCTTTGTCAATCTAATGCCTTTGAAACTCTTTCTACAGAAATTCCCTTTGTCCCCATCCCCAATTAATGTGTGTGTATCGCTTCGCATGCATCGGCGCGTGGAGAGCTGTGGAGATGTACAGGAATGAAGGGATGTTGAGTCTGCTTCTCGCAAGAATGGACGATTTTTGTCGCCGTCTCTATAAGCCAAGTGAGGCCATAAAAGTGGCTTGTGGGTTCTTTGCACAGGCTCAAAAATCCCAACAGCAAACTCGTCCAGACTCTCAACACCGGCTTCCACATCAAACGGCGTCTCGCCCTCACTGGTGGGTTCGCCTTGCTCTCTCTTTCACCTGCATGCGTTTCTACTGCAGCTGTTCTTTCCCCTGGCATCGGAGGTTTACGTACCTCTACACACATACATAAGTACAAATAAAATAGTATCTATATATGTATGTGGTGGATCTCCAAATGTGCATATGCATACAACGATGTGATAAAGAGGAGGCACAGCAATGGCTTTCCTCCCAGGTTCATATATATATATATATATATATATATATTTATATGTATATATATGTATATGTTTGCATAGATATTTGCATCTGCTTTGCGCCGGTGTGTCGGTCTCGGTTTTCGTGCAGGTACACCACTGCAGAACGACATCGGAGAGGTGTGGGCTCTGTTGAATTTTTTGATGCCTTCGATTTTTAACGCGAAGCTGAACTTCGAGCAGTGGCTCAACGTGCCTCTCGCCGCGCCTCCAACTTTGTTTGGCGGGGCCAGCCAGCAAGACGAGCACTTGATCAACATCACCGAAGAGGAGAAACTGCTGATTGTAGACCGTCTTCACAAGGTAGGTGGAAGTACCTTTGTAATCAGGTTGTTCTCACGTTTTTCATGGGCTGTGGCTTTGCTCTCCTGTGCGGAACGGACGCTCGTTCAGGGACGTTTCCGTGGAGGAAAAGCGAGGCGTTTTCGTCTCCTTCCAGGAACATGCGTATACGTCCTCAAATATGTGTGAGCATGTGTACCTGTATGTATGCTAAAGCGTATGTATCCTTTAGGTTAAGGAAGAATACAGTAGATGGCATCCATAGCGATGCTCTACAAGTATATATATGTAATACCTGAACAGGTCGATGGAGGATGTACTTGTCGATAGCTGTGCTTCAACAGTCTGCCTGAGAGCATGAATTTATGTGTGGAGATGCAGGCCACGAGTGTGAATGGCTTTGTGAATTGGATCAGGTGTCTATACACTCCATGATGAAAGGGGATTGTGTTTTTTTCCATTCGTTTATTTGCACACACACTCGCATGCCGCTGCGTAAAAACTTCAATTTTTAGGTGCTGAGGCCATTCCTTTTACGTCGAGAGAAGGCCGAAGTGGCTGACGAGCTGCCGTCGAAGCAAGAGGAAATCGTCTGGTGTCCTCTCTCGGGTGTTCAACGTTATCTCTACAAAATGGTAAGAACGAAAATGATTTCTCCACTTCCCCCTGTCTTTCCGTGTCTCGTCGGAGCGATACATGCAAAAACACTGATCTCAAAAATATATTCTCTTCCTGGGTCTTCCGACGGCTTTCTGTAAGGATACTTCTGTACCACAGCATCTTGTTTACAAATATTGATCCAAATATGATGAGGCACTTTGTATATACTAATGTGTCAGTGCGATCATAAAATCACACGCAGATGCATTGAAATTGCATGAGGAGAGACGCTTTAGTAAACATCAGTTCTAGACATCTCAGGGCTGTGCTTGTCGAGGGTGGCGAACGTCTCGCTCCGCAATTGCACGACACGCAGGAAGCAGGAAACGACGAGTTCTCGAGATACTCTTCTTTCTCCCGATCTTGTATTAGAAACGGGAAATGAATAGATTGCCGACTGCACATTCCGTCCGATACAAATTGTCCTCTGCGGCCACCTGTGTGTGCGGGGTGTATGGACACCTGAAACGCTTCCAGATCGAGGGGAATCCCGTTGGCCAGAACCGCATGGTGCAACTCAGGAAAATTTGCAACCATCCCTACCTTTTCTGCTACTCCAGTTACACTCGTAAGCTCTCGTTTTCTTCCTTTTGCACTGCCGTCGTGACGCATCTCTCTTCCTCTCTCTTCTCCGAGTTTCCTGTCTCAGAGGAAAGCGCTCTCCAAATCAAACAGCTGTCCGCCGATAGTCTTTACTCGCTCTGTCACCCTTTTCTCCGTATTGACATACACCCATATATATATATATATATATATATATATATGCAAATGCGCATAATACATACGCATATACAAATACATATATGGTGGCAATCTCCGTAAAGCGTCTCCATTTCTCCCGTCAGAGACTCTTTCCTTTCGGTCGTGTGTGGGTCTTGTCCAAGAAGCGCACACTGGCCTTTTCTGTAGCGCGGCGGTTGCAGGAGTAGACGTTCCTCCCGCGGTTTCTTTTTTGTCTTGTGTCCCTGCGTTGTCCACCACTGTTCCGCCTTTCTTCTGAGAGTTTCGTCTGCTCCGTGTGGGGTCTCTCTGCATCTCTGCAGCCGACGAAAGCTTGGTTCGCTGCTGCGGGAAGTTCGCGATGTTGGACGTTCTGTTGCCTGCGCTGAAGATGGGCAACCATCGAGTGCTGATCTTTTCGCAGATGACCAAACTGCTGGATATCCTCGAGGTAACCTTTTGTCTGCTTTCAAGTGCACAAAGAACGATCGGAAAAAAAAGGACACAAGAAAACATCTACTGTTTCCACTCGCTCAAGCTCACGCAAATGCAGAAACACGCGGTTCTCAGAGAACGTCGCCTCCTCCCATCGCATCTCGCCGGCCACTCCACGGAGTTCCAATATATATATATATATATGTTCACTTCTGTTGGCAATATGTATGTATATATATATATATATAAGTACCTCTACAGGCAGGGCGTCGAGCAGGGTCTATTTGTGTATATTTGTATATATATCTGTCTATATATGTATATGTTGTATATGTTATATATGTTGTGCATGTTTTTAGTTGAATTGATATGTGTCGCTAGCTGTAGATGCAGCTGTACAATTGTATTTCTCTGGATCTGTACATGTGGTGGATCTGTTTTTTCGTTTTTCCTTGTCGACCGTTCTGAGGAGCCATCTGTCTGCGCGGTCGGAGCCCCTGTGGTGTCGAGGCGGCGTCTGTGTAGACGGAGTTTGAGGAAGACCAGCGCAGCAACCTGTGACTTCAAAGCAGCGCCGGCTTCCCTTTGGTGTCGACGCAAGAGTCTGCGACGCAAGCGTCTGAAGACATGCTTTCTTGCGCCCTTTGCCTCTGCAAAATCTGCGCATTCCTGTTCAGGTGTATCTGTCGCTGCGAGGTCACACGTATCTGCGTTTGGACGGTGGCACGAGCAGCGAAGAGCGACAGAAGCGACTGAGTCTGTACAACCAAGAAGGCAGTGAATACTTCATTTTCATTTTGAGCACCAAGGCAGGCGGTCTGGGCGTCAACTTGCAAAGTGCCGACACAGTCATCATATTCGACTCAGACTGGAACCCACAGAACGACGAACAAGCTCAATCAAGGTCCGAACAAAGTGCATGCCACCCACTCGAACAAAGGCGGCGGTGGTTTTCCTGGCAGTGCTTCCTCGAGTTTTTTCTCCCCACAAGATTCGACACATCTAGACATACGTAGCCACATGCACAGATCCATATATATATATATAATATATATATATATATAATATATAAATATAATATATATATATATATAATATATATATATATATATGTAGGCATGTATAGTTCCATATTATGTGTATATTTGGAGTTACGATTTAGGAACACAGTTCGATGTATATATATTTATATATGCCTGTGTGTTCTGGTGTGTGTTTTCGCCAAGCCACATACATCATATAAATAAATATATATGTATATGCATGTGTCTGTTTGCTGTGTAGGGCAGTATCTGTTGTGTGTACCTACACAGGTGTATCTGTGTGTGAATGCACGGAGAATGCATCGCATCGCATGTCTGTGTTTTAGAGCCCATCGTATCGGCCAGAAGAAGGAAGTCTTGACTCTTCGCTTCATTAGCGTGGAGTCGATCGAGGAGCAAATCCTTCAGAGAGCAGAGTGCAAACTGGACAAAGACAAGCTGGTGATTCAGAGCGGCATGTACTACGGCCACGGTCAAGAAGAAGTTCACGATCCTTCGCGGGACCTTGAGAGAACAAACCAGTGAGCCTGGGCGAATCTCTGCCTTTTCTAGAATCGCTCGGACGCATGCTTAGATCCCATGAAAACGCAGTGCGTTTTCAGTTCTGGACACAGAGACAACACCCGGAAGGACGTCGACGAACAAGCATTCGGGAGGGCATGCACTGCAGGATACGTGGATTTTGCAGGTCATGTGCAGGGGCATGTGTCAGGAGGGAGTTCTAGGAGTATGTCTGTGTGAAGTTCAGCTGTCTGAGATTGTCTGAATGTTCAATTCGCAGACCGGACGTACAGAACTCCGGTAGTATGGCAGTTGTTGTCCGCCTGGATACGCAAAAAATCATTCACAGAACGGACATTCACGATGACGTGTGTGACGTTGTCGCTACGTCTCTTTAGATGTGACGCTGTTACGGCAGAGAGGGGGGTCGTGCGTCGCCGCGGTTTTCTCGAAGGAAGCCGGCGCTGCATTTCGATGTCCTTCTCGATTTTTCCGTTCTCCACCCTTGTAGAGTGAGAGAAATTCTGCGGAAGCAGAGACAGTTGGACGTCAACTTGACGCGGGCGCTCGACCTCCAGCTGCTGAAGAGGCAAATCGCGAGGAGCTCAGAAGACATGCGCGTCTTTGAGAGGGCGGACTGCATCCGCAGGGTGAGTTATAGCTGTGCTCTCTGTACAAATCCACTATGTCTACATATGTGAGCTTGAACTCGTCCATACCATCGTACAGAGGTCCCTGCATCTTCACAAATTCTGGTAGAGTTGTACGTGCATACGCTCTCGGTTCCTAATCTCCTGTCTTCATGTGAAATTCTCCTGAATAAAGGCGGATACTGGCCTGTCTCTCCCACTGGCCTGTCGTTGCACGCGCCTCGTCTCTTCTCTCTTCTTCTGGCGTAAAGGTTCTTTTCCTCTCTTTTCCTTCTTCCTGTTCGCCAACTGCAGACTTCAGTGACGAGGCCGTGCTTCCGTTGAGCCGCCTTTTACCCACCGTCCGTTTTCCTGAATCCCGCGTCCTTGGTTGTCTCGAGCATCTTCTTCTCAACTCTCTCGTCGTCGACCCTTTGTGTCTTCGCTTTGTCTTTCTTCAGCTGCTTCACATTCCTGGATTGATCACGAACGAAATGCTCCCACCGTGCCTGTTCAGTTGGTGCAAGGCCGCCGAGCGAGCTCAAGAGGCCTTGGTGTCTGCAAGTCAGAAAAAGGAAGCTGAAGACGCGTGGAAGCGCCTCTACTCTCGATCTGACTTCTGGACCATTCGCGAAGAAAAAGCCTCTCCACAGGCTCCTCTCGGCCTCGCCTCCACTCCCGAACCTCCGTCTGGCGCGTCCTCGACGGATGCTTCTTCAAGTGCTTCCGCTTCTTCAGGTTCTTCTGCAGTTTCTTCCTCCTCTTCTTCAAGTTCTTCTTCCTCTTCTGCAAGTTCTTTCTCCTCTTCTTCAAGTTCTTCCTCCTCGTCTTCAAGTTCTTCCTCTGCCGTCTGCGCTTTGTCAGCTTCTTCGAGTGAGCCTGTGGGAAACGAGACACAGGGCTCTTTGCCGAACACAGAAGGAGAGAAGAAGGAAGGCGCTTCGCCGCCTGCCGAAGTTGAGACCCCTGCGCTTCACACAGACAGTTCGTGTAAAGAGCAGGGAGAGAAGGAAAGCAGCGCGGTGGAAAAATGTCGACCAGACGCCGCAGAATCCGAGAAGAAGGAGGGAGAAACACCGTCGCCGTCGGCTGAGGAAGACGCAGAGGACTTGCCGAAGACTCACGACGACGCAACGGCGGCTTCTGCTCTGTTGGCTCGGCGCGTCTGTGAATTGCCTGTCTGGCGCGCGACTGTCAATACCTGCATTCGCGAGGCCGTCAATGCAGCCATCGCATGCAAAGACTTCGATGTTTTCGTCGAGTTGCCGTCCAAGGAAATCTACAAAGACTACTTCGAGGTGAGCGCAGTGGCGAGGGCATCGGAGGCTTCGATGGGGGACAAGGCAGCAGGCTCTGCTTTGGAATTAATGGAGAACGCCACTCCAACTTGAGCACGGGAATTGCTGCTGAACATCGCAACTGGCGTTGTACACCGCGCCTGCGTTTTCGAGCACATGCTTTTGCAAAACTCGGTCGGGGATCTCAGCGCGAACGGGGCTGAAGCAGCAGTATTTTCGAAATACGGTTTCTGCGAAAGAAGAATCAAAGGAGAAGGAGGGACTCATCGCTCTCCAATAGTGAAAAGGTGTATCCGGAGGCCGACGGGGACAGTGTCTTGACGTGAAGTCTCACAAAACAACCGGTAAAATACAGAGACCAATTAAGACATGCATGCATATATGTATCGGCGTTTTTGGGTAACGGTGTATGTTTGATTTTTCTGGATCTGATTCCGCGTTGAATTTCTTGTTTTTGAGTCGTGTTCCTTTCCTTGTCGCAGCGCGTCAAGAAGCCGATCTGCTTGCTCTCCATTCGCGCCTTCGCGGATAAACAAGAGTTCACTTCTTTGTCGTAGGTCTCCGTCATCCAGGGATATGTTGCGTCCACCCTAACCTTTCGTCTACCTTTCTCTACCTCTTTTCACTTTACACAGGTCCTGAGGTTCCTGTACACTCATGCGTAGTTTTACGTTCATGGTGCATCATGCGTAAAAATCCGGGATTTATCCATCTTTCCATGTATCACTTTCTCTCAGTTTATCATTCTCTGTGTACCATCCTGTATGTGTCTGTCTGGCTTTTTGCCTGTCTGTACATAGCTGCCTGTAGGTGTAGAACTGTAGGTGGATTTGGACATAGGTGATGCGGAGGAACAATCTCCTGCTGGGATGCGATGTCAGGCAGTGTATACGAAATGCATGTAGTTGTGTTATTTATGTACATTTGTGAAATCTATGATCAGTATAATTTGGTTAATGATGTTCTCAATCAACCACATTCTTTTCCAGTATTCGCGTGCATGCATGCGCTGGCGTTGCCGTAGCTCTACCCTTGGAACTCGGGCAAGTCTCCAGTCGAATCAGAGGCTCTACACCTCGTTTGCTTGAACGCCCGGCCCCCCTACTCGTGTCTGCGTTTCCACTACAGAAAGCTGGAGAAGCATCTCACGCGTTTGGCGGTGAATGCGCGTCTATACAACGGAGCAGAATCTCCGATTTTTCTTCGGGTAGGCCGCGTAGTTTTTTGCTTCTCTCGTTTTCTTCCAATATCTCACGTTTAGATCGACTGTCTCGTGGTCTTGGTGTGTCTCCCTTCTCATGTGTCTGCGTTTTCATGTCTTCTGTTCCCCGACAGGCTGTCGAGTGTATGGGCTTCGTGATGCGGGAGAGTCGCCGGCGCCTCTGCATGGCGTTCTACACGTTGGTGGATCCGTCGGAGGCCGCGAAAGTCTTGCGCTTGCTCGATTACTTCTTCTCGTTCACGGTTGGGTCTGCTGGAAGTCTCGACTCGGCTTTGCTTGACAAGAACGACGGTTCGGAGAAGCCCGGAGGCGAGGAAGAAGAAGAGGAAGAAGACGAGTTGTCCGTGGTCTCGGAGTCTCGGGTGTCCAGCTCGCTCGCGCCGCGTGTCTCCGTGTCTCCGTCGCATCAGGTCTCCTGTCCTCCCGCGTCGTTTCCGTCCTCTTTCCCGTCGCCTCGCCCCGCGACGTTCTCCCCTGCGGCCTCGTCTGCACTCCCGGCCCTCTCGCCACCTGTCTCGTTCCCCGCCTCCTTTCCAGCTTCTCCCGCCTTCCCCGAGTCGCAGCCTTTCTCGGCACCTCCGCCAGGCGGGTCGCTGGAGACAGGTCCGTCCAGTGCCGGCGGTGCCTCTTCTTTCAGTCAAGCCTCTCCTTCCCAGAGACGCCCTCTTCTCAAGATCTTCCCGATGCGCATCAGCCTGTCGAGTCAAGGCACGTCCAGAGGCGCCCAGGCTCCGCCGGCCGAGGGCCTTGCTGTGGGGAAAGAGGGCCTTGTTGTGGGGACTGAGAGTCAGGAGGTGGTGTCTGGTCTGCAGGGCCATGATAAGCTGCGTGTCTCTCTCGCCAGTGCGTTCAGTTCATTGCCGAGTGGCCGACCGGGGGCAGAGCTGCGCCGGGGCAGTTCGGCGCTGGACGAGGAACGAACGCGACGTGAGTTGAATGGTACGAAGAGAGGAAGGAAACGCGGGAGGCCGGCAAGAAAAGACCTCGAGAAACCTGGTCTTCCTGCGAAGAACAACGTGGAACCGATGCCGCAGAGAGAGGGAGTCGGGGCGGGGGAGCCGTTCCCCGCTTTCGCCCACCCGGCCTTCCCTGCAGCCTCTGCCTATTCCTTCCCGGCGACCACCACAGCTGCAGTCGGAGGCGATGCAGGCGGAGCGCTGGACGAGGAAGGCCGCGAGCGAAGCAGGAACCGAAAGGAGAAGAAGAAGAAGAAGAAGGAGAAGAGGGAGAAGAGCAAAGACGAGGACGGTAGCGTTGTCGGTGAAGACGGCAAGAGAAGGAAAAAAGCCAAAGAGGCACGCCACAGGGAGGAAGAACGCTCCGACGCCCTCGGATCCGCGCCCACTACTGCGCTTTCTCATACTTCTGTTGGAGGCACTCACCTCGCTTCTGGCGGACCTCAACTGGCGGAACCTGCGACTTCGTTCTCGGGTCCGGCCGATACAGGAGCCAAGAAATTTCGAATTCGACTGCCTCAAGCGCCGTATTTCCCCGCCTCTGCTCCTCTCGCTTTTCCCGGATCTCACGCGTATCCTGGAACCGTCGCTTCTCCAGCTGGCAATCCTTCGCTTGGTCCAAATGCGATTCCTCCCCCGGCCTACACTTCTCCCTTTCCTACCCCAGGGGCATGCTCGTTTCCTTCTTTTACCCATGGCGACAGGGTTTCGGGGGAGAAAGGCGAAGGCGGAGCTGCCTCGACAGGCGTCTCCAAGTTCCGCATTCGCATAGCTTCACAGCCGCAGCCTCAGTGAGGGGAGAGATGACGACCCAGAAAGGGAACAGACGAGAAAACTCGAAGAAAACAGGAACCCACGCGAAGGAACGAGCACACACCAAAGGACAGAGGATCAGCCGAGCACAAGGGGAACACACCGGAGGAGGAGAGACAGGAGAGGGTGTCTTGGTTTCAGTGTGAAGAGAAAAAAAGGTCAAGAGTCGATAGAAAAAGTAGACATAAGGAGCGCAGACACTGGAGAACCAGATCGATGAGAAGACGTCCCCTTGTGTCGTCACAGTAGACGTAGGTTTCTGTATCGTTGTTGCAGTTGCCGGGGTGTATAGTCAGTGTGTATACTTGCGTGTACAAGGATACTACCACGTTTACGGCGCAGTGAGACTCCGAGAGTTGGGTCTTACCGTGTGTCGCTGTGAGTTTTGGATCGACTGGTATCCCCAGAAGGACTGATAGATATATGCGGCTGTACGAAAATGCGCGTGTGTATGTCCCCCTTCGAAGGGGCTTTCTTTTGAAGTAAAACACAGGCGCTTGAGCCACTATGTGTCTTTCTTGTTCGAATTAGAAAGGCATCGGAGTTTTATGTCCGGTATTTCCCGAATGCATTGCCAATTCTGAAACATCGGAAAGGGATCAATGGTGAACACCTGTTTCTCTGACTGAAAAAGAACATGCACTGTCAAAATAGTCTTCTCTGTCTTAGCAGGGATGCATTTTCTTCCCTCTTCTCTACGTGGTGTCTCAACTGCGACCGTCCCTCGCCGCTTGCGCCACTCTCCTCGATCACGAAGCACCGTCACTGCTCCTCCCTTCGAACTCATTTCCTATTGCTCGTCCCCAGTCAGTTCATTTTTTACTTCTACAATCGCTACTCGGAAGCCTGTACACACTTTTGGCGCGCTTCACTGGCGAGTCTCCGCAGCGCAGTACGAACGAAACAAAGGCGGCTTTTGTTAAACCCTCATACTTTGTTGAAATAGAGACAGATTCCTGAGTTCCATTAAACGCAACGAACACCCTTGGACACGTGCCGCCTTAAAGAAAGCACTACACTTTCAGTCGCACAGTTAGAGAGCGCAACAGCTACAGGGGTTTCCCTTCGCTTCCCCCATCACCTTCGAAATTCAGGCAATCCAGGCGCTACCGCTTCATTGCACCTTCCCTGTTACTTTTTTACTACTCGCGTTCACTAAAACTCGTCCATCCTTAATAGATCAGCAGAGACGCAGCAGCCACCGCAAGAAGAGAAACAGATAATGCAGTCATTCCACTTGCCGAGCCCCACGCCGCGGAGTGCACGACAATCGTCAGGTATGCCTCTTTGTCTGGCGTTCCACTGAGGCGTCTCAACTGAATGCTTGTGTAGTCTCCAGTTTCGCCATTCACGAATTCCTGGTCATGATGGAGATATTGGGCGGCTCCTGGTTGTTCTGTAGTCGTAGATTGACCTCCTGCACTCTCCTGATTTTGGTTCTGAGTGCCCTGGCCTGCTTGTTGTTGTTGTTGTATCTGGGTGTTTGACTGACTGTCAGAACCTGAGGCACTGTCATGAGACCCCCCGGATTCGCCATTGTCATTCTTTCCTCCTTCCTCCACCTCCTGTTGAACTGAATTGTCGGTCCCCGACTCACCTCCAACTGGAGAATCCTGTTGATCTGATTCCTCGGTTTGCTCCTGGTTATTCTGTTCTTCCGGCTTCGGAGGTATGTCTGGTGTTGCAGCGTCAGATGTCGCAGGCGGTGGCGTTGTGGAGACGGTGGACTGTGAACCCGATCCTGTTGCAAGCAATGTCTTGAATTGCACACAGAAACTCAAACCCCCACCCAAATACTCTGCAGGCGGATGCGTGAATGTGTACTTCACAGCTCCGCCTGGGGATACATTGCCACTCTTCGCCGGTTTTGACTCTTCCCGAACCCACAGCGGTGTTGGGTAACCCAGAAATGCATCCCTGAAAACAATGGTCTGACTGAAGTCACAAGATCCATTTGCAAATCGATACGCGACAGTGTAGTCGCCCGACAAAATCTCGCCAGTGCTCTCACTCGCACTGGGCAGATAGACAGCGTTGGCGGTTTCGTCGATGACCTGGAGCGTGTCGGAGGGTCCGAGGGAAAAGACACGTTCCACGTTTTCTTCTTCCAGTCCATCTTTCGGGATAACCGCAATGAAATCGGGTCCTGTGTTCGTCGATTCACTTGATTCAGAAGCAAAACACTGCAAGACACTGCCCACGAGCAGGGTCAAACAAAATGCTCGAAAAATGTGTCCTTCCATGGTGACACAGCGGGACAGCCTCAGAACCCCCTTGAGATGGGGAACCCGACAACGGCAAGTACGACCGGCAGTGACCTTGACATGTGAAGAAGGAGACACCAGTCCTGTATTTTTGTTTTGGCCTTGAAAAGTGGATCTCTGCACGATATGCGGCGATGCAAATTGCCAAAAAGTGGGTCTGTCCCTTCTGCGACCAGGTGAGCCTCAGAGTTGGCGAACAGAAGGTCGGGACGGAGTCGCAGGTGACTCTGTGCGTGCGGAACCCGAAGCGCCTCCGCGGGTTGGGGGTCGACGGGGCGAGTGGGTACCCAGGAAGCGACAAGTCCATTCTTAGTTCGTTGTTCTGTGTCTTCTTTCGGATTATAAGGGGGATTTTCTCGGGGGTGTTTGAACAGGTGCATCTGTGCTTACAGACGGACCACTGAGCGAGTCCGTTTTATTGACAGTTTTAGCTGGCTGTAGTAGCGTAAAGCCTTAAGCTGTGGCTGTCTTCGTGACCCGATCGTGATCAGTGGCAGAAATCGCAGGGTTAATGACAAACGCTACTAGATTTAGGGAGACGAAAAGGATTGCTTGTGGCTCTCCCAACGGCCAACAATAAACCGGCTTGAAAGAAACAGCGAATACCGCTGTGTCGCAATCTCGAGGAATATTAATTCGAGGGTGTCCCGCCGAGGGGGCTTAGTATAAATATCCTGTCAAGTTTAAACGTACCAATGTAGTCACTTCCCATTTATGAAGATCGTGTCTTGTCACCTCGCAGTGCAATCGCTTTAGAAATACAGGGGCGCTCTGGATTTGTGCAGTGTTAAATATATCGGGCCTGTCTATGTCTCTCTTTTGAGTGGGTGGTTCCCTAGCGGCCCCACCCCTTGCTACAACATGTCACTCAACCCTTTCCGGAGCTAGGCGTAGTACAGACCTGAAAAGATTGCCTCAGACCCAAGGAGAGTACATATCAGGCTGGAAGTGCATTTGTACTGTTGCAAAGTCAAGTGGACTAAATGCTTTGAGCCGACTACTTAACGAGGGCACTATCCTGACAGCATTGCTCGCGAATGTGCCGGAGTTTTGTATCTGCCGAATCGTGTCGATAGCCGCCAACAGCGTCGAATGTTGGTGCTCTGATATGTCAGGTAGATACGCATCCGTTTACTGCACGGCAACGGCTGTAGATGGCGCCAATGGAACCTCTGATAACGTCAGAGGGACGTCATGTGTTTAGCCACACCATCTACTGGCTTTTAATCGATCTCTGCCACATTCTTTGGCATACCTAAGTTCGTCGCTCTTCGTTTCTGGTGATGCTGTTTTCACAAAAGGATGCTAAAGGCTGTGACACGCCAGCCCCCCAGGAAACTGCCTACTTCGAGCAGAAATCCATGCTCGGTTGCTCAGTGCTACAACGCAACCATGATACTGGACTCGCCGCTTCTACCACACCTTCCATTTAATTATTAACAAGCCGACGTATGTTATTCCTACTTCTTTTCAACCCGTTATGCTTACCAGCCCTCAACAGTGCCACACAACTACCAAATGGGCAACAGAGCAGCAGTCGCGGCAAGAAAAGCTGCAGTGCATTCATTGCACCTGCAAAGCCCCACGCTTCCGAATGCACCACAATAGTCAAGAAGGCCTCCTTCACTTCGGGAGTCTCACTGAAGTGCCTCATCCGAGCACCTTCGTGTTTTTCGACACTCTCACTCGCGGTGCCATTGTCATCCACCACCAGTTTCACTTCTGGTTCTCCGACATCGGGAACAGCATTAACATCAGATTTCTGTGCTGGGGTGTGAACTTCCGATCCCTGAACTGACACTGCGGGTACTGAGTGAGCGCCGGGAATTGAGAGGTCGCTCAAATACTAGTTCGTTGTTCTGTGTCTTCTTTCGGATTGTAAGGAGGGTTTTCTCGGGGTGTCTGCAAATTTTCAAATGTCTTTGGTGAAGGGAATATGGGGATCATCCTCTATTAGGTAATTGCAGCTCCCAACAGACTACAGTCCCGTTCTGCCGGTACATTTGTACCTATATGTTGATCGCAAAACAATATGCGGGGATCTCGTCAATAGTTATTTGGTTTACACGTACGACGAGAAAGGTTTGTTGTTCTCCGTCAGCGAGGCGAGAAAGCTACAGTGATCGCTGGGCCTCTCAACTCAATGAATTTCAATTGCAGCGTGGCCGCAGAAGGCAACGCAATACGAAGCACCTCTCGCTTTTATCAATGTCATTACGACGTTGTTGGTGTGGCAAATGAGGACCGATATTTACTTGTAAACAGACTGACGGATATCGTTGGTTACGCCAATAACGAAAGCAATTTCCGAATTATTGTTCTCCGTGAGTCATTCTGCTCGTTACACCGACTTGTTCCGCTTTTCTGTCGGGTTCACTTCCGAAGCAGTGTCGTGTATGAGTTAGTTATGCAAGAGGACGAGCCAAGCAAGCAATAATCCTTCATATTCCTGGGTGTCTTGTATTCAGCGATGTGATTCCTTCTCATGCAAGAACAGTAGATCTAGTGAAGATGTCACGAAAATGCCAGTATATCCTGTCGCCCCCGCGTGCACGTGGTAGTCGCCGCTGGAAAGAGTATGTGCCGAGTTAAGTGAGACATATCTTTATTTACGTGCTGTAGGGTAGAGATCACCACTTATGTATCAGATGCATGGTTGGGTAGCATCATAGCAAGGTTAGCTCTGATGTCAAGCATCCACCCCCTGGGCGCAGGCCACGTGGAGCGCCTCATAGGGACACCCAGAAAACATTGACAAATCCTCGTTCGACAAACTCTTTTTCTTTCATTTCTTCGCTAACGAGTACAGAAGACGTTGACATGCCATCCCACGATAACCGCACCAGCGAAATTCGACGTCCGATGAGCAAGCTTCATTTCCCCACATTACAGGTTCGAATCCATCGAGGGCTGCGTCCGAATGTCGACAGAAATAACTGCAGAGACTCTCTCACGAGCATCATTGTCACTCCTAACGCTCTGATCGTCTCCGTGGTGGACAGTAACGAAATGATTCCATTACTCTCTTTCATGGGTGTGTGTAGTAACTGCTCATCTGGAGAGCCGCTGCCGCGTGGTTCCACAAACATTTGTGTAGTATGAGAGCAACGCTGTCTGTCCGGCCATGCCTACAACTCCATGACCTTAAGGCAAAAAAACAAAATCCATGGAGAGCGGCTCCTAGGGAATACCCGGTTGGACACAATATGTCTTCTCTGCAAAGTGTCACTATAATGAAGCATGAAGATACCATGACGCAAGACAACCAGGACACTGACAGGATTCGGAAATCAATGTTGGCTATGACTAGTGTTCGGCATCCGCTTCTTGACGATAGACAAAGCCGATTCATCCTCCCTATTTTCCTGTCCCTTCGCTTCCTGCCGCGCTTGCTAACGTTCAAAAGCGGTTAACAAATCGACGGCAGTGTTCCTGCAGCTGCAAGAAGAAAAACTGACAATGCGCTCATGCCACCTGCCAGGCTCCACGTCGCTGAGTGCACAATAATAGTCAAGAATGAGGCATTCGCTGGTTGAGCGTCACTGAGACGCCTCGTGGGAGAGCCTTCTTGTTCTGTTGTGACATCATTGCCAGAAGCCGCTTCACCTCCCGGAGACTCCGGCTCGGCGGGATGCTGTGGACCTCCATCAGGGTTGCTGCTGCCCTGGCTCTGGTCAACCTGAGGTGAACCAGCCGGAGGCTGGGGTAACGAGGGATTTCCAACACTGGGAATCTCTGGACGGGCCTCCGGACTCGACTCGTCGCCTTGCGGACGGTCATCACCGTCGTCCTCGTCTTCTCCCTCACCTGTCTCACCTTGCTGTGATTCAGGCTTCTCACTGGGCTCCGACTGACCTGGAGAACCGGGCGAATCCTCTGGAGCTGGAGCATGCGACTGGCTTTCCTGTTCATTTGGTTGAGTACTGAAGTCTGGCTTCGTCCCACCAGCAGAGGCAGATGATCCTGATGTCGCAGCAGTCGACGTGCTCGTTTGAGATCCGGAAGCGAGAAATGTCTTGAACTGTACACAGAAACTCAAACCCCCGCCCAAATACTCCGCTGGTGGGTTTGTAAATGTGTACCTCACAGCCTTTCCAGATGGTGAATTCACCCCTTCCCCCGAACTAGGCCCTTCACGAACCCATACTGGCTCCTCGTAGCCAGGAAATGCATTCTTGAATTTCACTGTCTCATTGAAATCGCAAGCTCCATTAACAAATCGATACGCGACACTGTATGGGCTGGCCAGAGCCTCCCTTAAATTCTCGCCCTCTTTTGGCAAATAGTCAGCGTCCCCGGTTTCGTCAATGACCTGGAGCGTATTCGATGGGCCAAGAGTAAAGACTTGCTGTAGGTCCTTTTCGAGTCCCGTTTTGGGGATAGTCGTTGTGAAATCCGCCTCGGTCTTTGGCGTTTCGCTTTGTTCAGACCCACCGCAGTGCAAGACGCTGCCAATAAGCAGGGTCAAATACACGGCTCGAAAAATGTGCGACCCCATGGGGACCGGAGTATTTCGTGGAAGCGGTACTGGACAAAGGCACGGATGTCACCCAGATACCTCGAAGGTAAAAAAAGAGTTTTTTATGTTCTTAATGAAATCTGTCCGCTTCAGCATGCCAGAAGCGCTATTTCGACAAACGCGTAGAAGTGAGCATGTCGCCTCTGTGGCCAGGTGACCCTCACAGTTGGCAGGCTGAACAAGGTCGGGAACGAGTGGTGGGTGGCCCGTTGGGTGCGAAATTCGAGAGCGGCAGTGGACCGCGGGTCGCGGTGGAAAGGGAGGCTGCAAAGGGACAATGCCAGATCTACTGTTTTGTGCCTAATAAAGGGTACTTCTGGATGACGTGAGTCATGGAATAGTGTTCGCACATTGAGAGACGTTCTACCATGTCCAGCATTCTCATACGCGTTTTCCTTCCTGTCAGCGAGTCGACTGCACGATTGAACAGCCGGAGCAGTTGTTTGTGTCTACCAACGTCAACGAGCGGTAGCTAAAGGTAGAGTTCTGAACCAAGAAGCAGTGGGGGTATCTAGCTGCAGTTTTTAACACGCCTGTGAATCATTCGATAGCTGAAAGTTTTTTGCCAAATTAGGGCATCTTTCCGCAATCACCAAACGATCACAGGAGGCAATGCATGAGGTGGCGCCGGGGCAACCAGATTGGCAAGGGCCGATGCGAACAGCCCGAGCAAATGCAGATGATGCAACATTGGCATATGCTGTGCGTTATTGCCCGTATTTCACTTTTTGCCGGCAGATGCCCCAGTGGCCTTGCATGTCCTCTCGAAAGATCCGCAGGAATTGATGAAGAAAATGAAGTATCTACCAGGTCACCTCAACTTACTATTGATATGCACATCTGTTCCTGTACGGGATTGGTGCATTTCTGGCCGACGCGGTCTTCCATGTGTAGTCTCAGCTGTTTTTGTGGGTTGCAGTTGTCCATCGCACTTTTAGGCGGGGTCGCACACAGTTCCGGCGGTGTGTCGAGTGCATTCGAGAAGCGGAGCTGTGCGCGAAAAGGGTGAGAAGGCTGTGCACCAGAACACAGAATCAAGTCTGGGTATGCTGTCAATCCGGAATAGTACCCGGGAGCAAACTCCTTGTAGTCCGTCCGGAAAGTGTCCGTGTCACTACCGACTGTATCGTGTCGATGCCCGAAGACCACGTGAAGTGGCGTAGCGCCGCAGACAAAGGACAAGGAGTTGAATAATGGATTGCACTCTGGTTGCAGTAACTGCCTCGCACCAATCCTATGGTAACGTCTTACGAATGTTACCTGCTGTGCTACGCCACACCACCCACCCTCTTAACCAGAGCAGCCGGACGCGTGAAAAGTCTCGGAAGATACAATTTTAGCACTCTGACAACTGCAGCACTCCTTAAACATGGGTTCCCTGCAAATGCTGGACACATACGTATAAAAAAACACAATGCGACGACAACGGAACACAAACCTGTTTTGAGCCAGGGCCCACTTTCAGCTGCGCAACTACGCCGCAGATACGCGAAGCTGGATTCGCCCGCGTCCGTACAGTAGCACCCGACACAATGTCGAAGACACATGCCCATCCTGCATTATCTCCTACTTATTTGAATATTTCCTTCTAATAACAACCTACAAACAATTACCAAACCAGGAACAGTGCAGTTGCCACGGTGAGAAGAGAAACTGGCAGAAGTCCCATTCCACCCGTAACGCGCCATGCCGCGGAGTGTACTACAATGGTCAAGAATGCTTCAGTCGCTGCAGGCTTTTCAGTGAGGCGCCGCATCCGAGCGCCACCCTCCCTGCTAACACCATGTTCGAGATGCTGATCTGTCGTTTCGAATCCAGCGGCAGCTGCGTCGCCTTGAATCGTAGCTGGGGTCTCTTCTTGGATCGGTTTGTGATGAACAGCCGAGCGAGCAAGGCCATCTTCGTTATTCTCGCCTGTCTGATCAACGGTTGGACGAGATGATGGTGGCTGGCTGTTCGCGTGACTGATGGAGCTTGCGGAACTTGTCGAACCTAAAGCAGAGTTTTCCTCCTCTCCTTCGTCTCCAAGGCTGTCTCCCTTCCCGTCTTCCGCTCCTGCCATTTGATCATCAGTATGTGAACCATGTCCTGATGAAGCGGGCGGGTCTGCTGGTTTCGGAGGTGGGGTCACAGGACTGCTCTCCAAATCAGGCTGGAGTCCTGTTTCTGGCGACGGAAGGCCGGGTTTCACAGGGTTTGAGCCGCCATCTTCGTTTTCTGGATTTGTAGTTCCGTCTGGCTTGGCCCCGCCCGACGGCACAGACGGCGTGGGAGGCGATGTGCTGGTTTCTGTATTCGACCCAGGAGCCAGCATCGTCTTGAATCGCACACAAAAACTCAATCTTCCACCCAAGTACTCAGCAGGAGGATTGGTAAACACGTACTTTACAACCTTTCCCGCGGATTCTCTTTCACTCTCTTCCGATGCTATCTGCTCCTGAACCCATAATGGCGTCTTGTACCCAGGAAACTCATCTTTGAACTCGATCGTCTTGGCGAAATCGCATGCTCCGTTCTCATACCGATACGCGGCACCATACGGTTCCGACGGAGGCTCTTCTGTGCTGGCGCTCTCTCTTGGCAAATAGACAGCACTTGAAGTTTCATCAATGACCTGAAGCGTGTTCGATGGTCCTAGGAGGAAGACTAGCTCCACATTCTTTTCGAGACCAGCTTTCGGGATGGTGGTGGTGAAATTAAACTCGGTTGTTGGTTTAATCGATTCCACCCCCATGCACGACAGGACGGTGCCCATCATTAGCGTCAAGCATGTGACTTGAAGGATTCGTCCTTCCATGGCGACTGCGGACAGGGGTACTACATAGAAACTGTGTCAGACTAAAACAGACGCAACCGGCCTTCCCCTTGATAGCCAAAAGAAGGAACAAAAAGGCGTGAGACTTTTCAGCTTTTCATGGAAGCATAACTTGCTTTGACTCTTCTCTCCGCGCACAGTAAGTGACTGGATGGCAGTCCTCAGAAAATGAGCAATCGCTTCTTCACCTGTGGCGAGGGTCTGGGCGAGCCTGAGGGTTCGCAGCCGTCGAAGATGAGGGACCGGGGTGGGCCATTCGCGGGTCGACCGGGCATGCGCTTGTTTGGCAGGACAACATGGCGATAGAGAGGGACACATTAGTTTTTGTGTGTTCTGATTGGTGGAGGGAAGTTCGAAGCAAAATGTTTCATGCAAATGCGTTCACAGTGTGTTATATACTTTGGGGAAAAGCATCTGATGGTCGCCATACTCAAACGGGTAAGGCGACTCTCGATGCCCCAAACTCAACGAGCAACAACTGAAGGGTTGACGTCCAGAGCAGACACAGAACACAAAACTGGCAACATTTGCCAGCCTCAACTCGAAATCTTCAGAAAGCGAAAAGACGAACAGACTCGGTCTATGGGCCTCACAGTCACCGAGTGTCACTGCAGGCAAGCAAAAATGGGTCATATAGCCGACAGCACCGCGAGCTGGCTGGTGCCGCGACCAGGCCTCCAGGCGTTGTTACTAACAGAATGACACATATAGTTCCTAACAGAGGCAAATCATATAAGATGAGAATTACAGTATTTTCTTCCCACATTTGCTGCAGTGTGTTCCCACTATCACCACCTCAAAGCTCCTAGTGTAGCAGCGTCATGTGTACCCACAAGGCCGCCGTGAACGGGCACACACCCATCAACATGCGTGTGGTCACCCTGCCTCACTACTGACGGCTAAACGCGTTGGATTTCAATGCCCATTTGGTGTTCGTGGTTGCTCGCACGCTGTAGGCGCATACTACTTTGGTTTAGTATCCTATACGCAAACGCTGCTCTGTTCGAATTGTAGACTCCCGCCTGACACGCCCTTGTGTGGGTGATCTCGTCTAACTGGCTAGTCTGTCATTACCTTCCACACTTTGATGTGCACGGCGCAGATTCAAATCTATTGAGACCTGTCACTTCCTGTACGACGAAAACGCGATCTCTACACAGTCCGTCAGGAAACTTCAGTTGTCAATTGGAGCCCCAGTCGCGTTCAAGGGTGCCGACGACATAATGAAAGGGTGTCACAACGTAGCTCCTTGTGACTTTGTCGCACAACACCGAAGCAACAACCGATAGTTGGTAGAAGCCTTTGAAACCGTTCTTAATTAACAATAGCAGCACTTGGCAGCGAAAACAAAATCCATGCAATATGCCTCCCGTTATTTTTCCTGAAAAACGAAGAGATTGGATATACGGGCGTCGTCCCACAAGGAGCGCATTCGAGACGACCAAAGATCCACCGTGAGTTTGCGCGACTCTACGGCACTGTCACTACTGTGGATTCACCTCGGTTGGGCCACCTGTTCTGACCTACAGACAAATTCAAGGACTGCTCCCTTGCTTTTCATCTCTCTCTTTGTCCATGTGGGTCGTGAACACGAACACACACTTACGAGACCGCCAGCAATGCAGTTGCCACTGTAGGAATAGAAAGTGACAGTGCAGTTACTCCATTTGTAAGACACCACGTTGCGGAGTGTACTATAATCGTCAAGAACGCTCCTGTCCCTGCAGGTGTTTCAGCGAAGCGTCTGATCTCAGCACCGTTGTGCCCTTGGATACTGTCGCTCGCGAGACCATGTCCACCATTTCCCGGTTCGGAGCCGGGTGTTTTTTCCGGAGAAGCACCGAAACCACTTGTAAGTTCTGGGCGTGTCCTGAAGCATCAGTCCCAGGTGGAGTAACTGGCGAACTTGCGCTGCTGTGGTCACCTGAAGGACCTTGAGGATGCGAGCTAGGACCCTCTTCGTCTTCAACTCTGTCAGCATCCTATTCTTGACCGATGTGGTCCTGCACACCGGGAACCGAACCTTCGCTTGAAGGAGACGCATGCGGGGGATTCGGAGCTACAGGGTGGTCATCTTGGCCTTGAGGTTTGGTACTTTCTTCTTCCTGTGCCTGGCCAGATGTAGAAGATGTCGGCGAAGTGGACGTGCTGGTTCCTGCATTCGATGCCGCAGCACGAGTGGCCTCCAACCAAACACAAAAACTCATACCCCCAGCCAAATACTATGCAAGAGGATTTGTAAACGTGTACATTACAAACCCTTTACCACTCCCCACCGAAGTCAACTCCTCGACAACCCAGAGAGGCGTCGCGTATCCGGGGAATACTCCGTTGAATTTGATCCTCTTTGTGAAACCACACGCTCCATTCTCATATTCATACGCGGCACTGAACCGGTCCGCCACAGTCTCACCTGAGCTCTTGATTTTTTCGCGCAGATAAACGACACTGTCGGTCTCGTCAATGACTTGAAGAGCGCTAGACGGACCGAGATTAAAGACTTTCTCCACATTCTTTTCGAGTCCCCCTTTGGGGATAGTGGCGGTGAAATCAGCCTCAGTCTTGGGGTCGCTGGATTCCGTCGCGACGCACGAAAGAGCGGCTCCCACGAGCAGGGTCAGACATGCAGCTCGAAAAATAGACCCCTTCATTGCTACAGTTCCGTGGATCGCAATATTTCGTGAAGCGGTTTTCAGACCACAGCTGCCACGACCGACAGTCCCGTCGATATGGTGATAAAAGAACAAGTGTACCCTAATTTTTCATTTGAAAACGTAAATTTGTCGAATCGCTCTCTCCTTTCTTCAAGCAGCAGCTCGCTGCGTGGTAACCACATGACATTATGTCATGGGAGGCTGGGCGAGTGTCTCAGTCAGCGGGCTGGGACACTGAGGGACTCAGAGCTGGGTCACTCTGGCAGTGTGTCCAGTCGAGAGCAGCAAGCTTTCGACAGCCATACGACTTGGTGACAAGGAAATAAAGACGTTGCTCTTCAGCGTGTCGCCGCTAATGTGGGTCGCACATCGTTTTTGTGATTTGATTCCACGCATGGCGAGACAACATTTTCCCGCCACATTTAGTTTGCTTGCCTATGTAAGCGCTGTCGGCACGCGATTAGGAAGCCACAGGAGTTGCCACTATCTCAGACACAGAACCTTAGCAACCGGCGACTGTAGGGTGGAGGAATGTCGATGCCAGAGGCCGCATAATCAGTGCAGGCAACTGAGAATGCTCGCCAAAGAGCTCCAACGGAGCCGCAGTCACGTGTAGTCCTTGTCAGGAACTGTGGATATGGGACAGAAGCGACCTAACGGCACGACAAAAGAAGCGGCCACGAACGAAAAAGGTCGGTGTGCATGTTATCATATTGACATAAAACAGCATCCGACGGAAGAGACATACAGTCCGAGATTCTCTCTTTCCCTCTGATCGTTGCTGGAATAGTGTCACCGTGAGAAACCCCCCATCTTCCTGGGGTAGTGCGGCCTTCGCCTTTATTCTCAGTGCTGCAAGAACTGCCTCCGCATGCTGCAGCTTCTATCGGGCCACGTCATATCACCGCTACTACAGGAAAACTGTCCTGCTATTGGTGCTACTACACACAAACGGTCCGGCAGCTGAGGTACACAGTTATGGCCAGTACTTATCTTTTTTGGATTCCTATTTGACTGTAGAAGTTGCCTTTGCCCCATCTACTAATCTCCCTAGTCAAAAAAGCACTTTCGAGCTCTCCGTGGGCCTGCCACACTGAAGAAAGGGGTCGAACCGCCAATATAACGGCACATCGTAGTATCGGCTGATTTCAGCATTGAGGCAGCTCTGTGGTCGACGGGCTGCCTCTATTGCTTTTCGGAAAATGGTGCCTTCTATCAGCCCTCCCTCGTAAATGTCCGAGAAGAAGGTCGAAACGCACAGTTAAGTGCAGAAGCTGTGTAATTGCAGACTTCAGGGGAGTCGCTGCGACTGGCTGGTATCCGTCGACGGAAGTCAACAGGGAATTGTTACCCGCTTTGTCACCTAACATCGCCATTCCCCACGCACCACTGCAGCTCCAGCTCAGCAGTCTCTTAATGGACACAACCGCTCGCAACTCGAAGCCAAGAGACTTCACATCTGTAATACCTGCTCGTTCATGCACTAGAATATGTGCGACGACGGCGAATTATCAGCACATTAGAAAAGATCGCGCCTCGATGAAAAAGTCACCGATGCTTGCTCCACACAACTATGTGAGGACCGCAATTGATTCACTTGCGTTTTTACGTCCCCCGCTGCCCTAAAGAAAGAGGAAAGAATCCCCTTCATACGTTCCCAGTCTCACAGTATCTCTGGGACTCGCTCATGCTCACGGTTAGTTAGAAAACCTGCAGCAATATAGCTACGGCTGCGGAAAGTAAAAATGACAATGCACTAATTCCACCTGCAACACACCACGTCGAGGAGTGCACTACAATCGTCAAGAATGCCTCTTCAGCTTCAGGAGTAACACTCAGGCGCCTCAACCGAGCGCTACCCAGCTGGTCACCTCCGCCCTGGGCATCTGCTTCCTTTTGGGCTTCAGACTCGCCATTGTCCCCAGGCGGAGATGCGGGTAAGTTTGCATTGTCGTTTTCGTTTGGCAGCCCCTGCTCAGGATGAGATTCCGGGCCTTCTGCGCCATCACCGGCAACTGGGGGGATCGCAGCGGGCGATTCAAGTTTATCATCTTTCCCTTCTTCATCCTGATCTCCGCCAACCGTCGCACCTGGTCCGGGGACATCCTCCCCACCAGAACCAACATTATCATTCAACGGAGGTGATGGAGTGCCGGAGCCCTCAGGATTCTGTTCAGGATTCTCAGGTTTCGCGGTGACGTCTCCGTTCCCCGGAATGGTAGTTCCGCCAGTCTGTGCACCGCTGGATGTCACGGACGTCGTTGGAGCCGTTGTGCTGGTCTCTGTGTTCGACCCTGAGGCCTGAACTGTCTTGAATCGAACACAAAAACTTGTAACCTCGCCCAAATACTCTTCAGGAGGATTCGTAAAAATGTACCTCACGGACCTTTTCGAGGATGCCTCCTCATCATTCCCCGAGCTACTAGATTCCTCACGAACCCACAGTGGTTTCGGGTACCCAGGAAAAGCATCCTTTAATTGGATTGTCTTATCGAAATCGCATGTCCCATTCAAGAAGAGATACGCAGTACCGTATTGGCCAGAAGAATTGTCCTCGTTGCTGCCGCTCTTCTGTGGTAGATACACGGCACTCGCGGTTTCGTCAATAACCTGGAGCCTGTCGGATGGTCCGAGGGAAAAGACTTTCTCCACATTCCTTTCGAGTCCAGATTTCGGGATGGTCGCGGTGAAATCCGCCTCAGGTGTTAGGTGGTTTGTTTCAGACGCGACGGACGGCAGAACACTGTTCATGAGCAGCGCCAGGCACATGGCGCGAAATATCTGCCCTTCCATGGCGACGAATCGATGGAGTGCCATATTATGAACACGCTTTGAGGACACACCAGACACTGCAAAGAATCCGCTGATTTTGTAGAAGAGAAGCACGCATCCATTGCCTTCTTTCAGATTTCTATCGCACATCTGTTGAGCCCCGCGTCTGCATGCAGGAGCCGTAGTCGTGCCAGACCTCAAGAATTGAGCGTGTGGCGAGCGCCTGGGCGAGGGTCGAAGATGGTGAGCGGAACGCGGCGGGACGAAAAGTCCGGTGACCAGCAGTGCGCTGATTCCGGTGCGGCAAGGGACGGTGGGGAGATTGACTCGAGGGCACAACATCGAAGGACACATTCACCGCCAGCGGTTTGTTTACAACGAAGAATAATTAGGAGGTAGTTGCATATCTTCTAGTTCAAACAAGAACACATCTCTGACTAGGGGATCAAGGAATACCCTGTAATGAAGCGGAAATGGTCCGTCGTAGCAGTGAGGTGACCACGAAATTCAAGTCACAGCAACTGGCACTGCCTCGCAATTTCAACGAGATGTGACAGGAGGGAAGGCCTAAGAAGTGGGACATTACCAAGATGCTGCGATGCTTTTAGGCACAAACGCGATGGCAATAGGCTCCCAATCTTTCTGTGTAATAGGGTGTAGGTCAGAGTAGTTACCATTATATGGTCACGGAAGGCAGGGACGGTAGGACGAGACACAGGTCTGAGTTTGCCTGAAGCGAGAGAAACTGCTTCAGTCTATTGGAGCAGGCGTTTTTGCTACAATGTTGACACAACGTGGCGCGTGACGAAAACAATGCGTGTAGCTCTGTCTCCTGTTTCTTGTCCACTTCTGCCGTAATGTGTTGTACGTCAAATCCTTGGAACAGGTAAACGTACCGCAGTGCAGTGTCACGTGTAAGCGCAAGGGTGCGAGCAACGGTGTCAAACCACATAGCGTCTCTCATGTCACTTCCTGTTACTGGGGCTGGACGGAAGTCTTATTTCAGTGAAGTGTTGTCTTGTTGGAATACATACTCTCGTATTTGCACTCATATGAATAGTTAACCGTCGCTATCTGTCGTTCACTTTTTCTGCCAAGCAGTCAATTCTAGGGAAGGATGGTCTGCAGCTTCTGAGGTAGCGGTGGTGCGAGTGGAGTGAGTGGGAAGGTCGAGCAGGCGATCCACATGAACATTTTATCAGTTGGATCCGGTGATTCCAGACATCCATAAGAGGAGAACAATAGCACCACAACTTCCGACAGGACACCACGAGTGACCACAAGATCCCATCTCGTTTTCGTGTTCGGCAGCGTTAACTGGCTCAGCGAAAGGTGCACATGCGAGTTATGTAACCACACAATGACTACAGAGAGTATCAGGCTACGGAGTTCCCATCAGGTTCGAGACAAATGATAGAGTCGCACCAAAGTTAATTGCTCTGCCACTCATCAACCCCTTCATCTGTACTTCCACCTATCTCACTGCCTGTCTGCCTCCCGATTTGCCTCTTGGGTAGGAATAAAGCGTTATGACCTCCGATCTAGTATCAACTCTGCAAAGTTGTTATCTGACACGCCAGAATGATAAACCTCCCTATGTCTACTGTTGATTCTGTCGCCGAGTACTTATCAATCCGAGTGCGAGAATCCACTCTGTGACCAGTTCGTTACTTCTATTTTTGCTACACTCCACCATTGATGAGTCCCACGTGGGAGAGACTGTCCGCCGCCGTAGCGGTGTTTTTAGCGTTTGAGAGTCAGTCAACTCGAGCACCGTCCTCGAATACTTCCAAACGCTGCACTGTGTCCCCATCGCTTAGTTTCTCGTTCGCACACCAAAACAGAAAGCTATGAGATGCCAACTGAACGACGAACAAACATCTCAAAGACTGGCACCTTAGGATACGTTGAACTCTCACTCAACACCAGAGTCTTGGGGCAAATCCCATTTTTTTGCCAAACGCGGCGTGTTACGCAACTGTCACAAGAAAAACCAATGGCAACCTCAGAACTCGGATAAAGCCGTATAACTCTGGGTCCTCCGCTTCGTCATGCCCAGCTACACACAGCGGCTGCTCCTCCTCCAACACTACGCCTCTAACCAGCTAACGTTGTTTGCGCCAGCTGCGCATATCAGTGTTGTCCATTGCCTGAGTCCAACTTGGTCTCCCCCGGGAACTTGAAAGTCACAATGCTGCAGCTATGTCATTGACGCACTAGTTTCTGTGTTCGAGAAAGTGACAATGGTGGTGATGGGCCATGCAACTCAAGGGTGGTCGCAAAATGGGTGGCACCGAGGATATCGCTGCAAAATGGAGGCGCTTCCTGGTTAGTCGGCTTGAACGAATGTGCGTCACGTCTATCTGCACCAGCCAGCAAACTCCTGAGCGACGGGACGCTATCTTTCATTGTCCTTCCACGGCGACTCCGAATACAACTGAGTAGGAGGTTTCATCAAATCGGTTTTAGATGCCAGCGCAGACGACAGACAGTGGCCTCGATGGGACCAAGAGGGAAGAGGAGAACTCCGAGTTGTTTGACGGAATATCAGGTAGTTGTTCTCGTTTCCCTTGTGTCTGCGAAGTTTGGGGTTGAGCAAGCCTCAACAGGCGAGAGTGTGGCGTCCAGCTGTGAAGAACGATCTGGTAGGGGTCATCAAAGTTGGCCGGTGGGGCCACAGAGGGACGGAAAGGCGGGTAGCTAGCTGGGCGCGGATTCGAGTATTCGAGTGCTACATCCGCCCTCTCGGGGTTCGCCGGGATAGGGTAACGATGGAAAGACATGATTTCATCCATTGTGTATTCTTACTTATGCAACATGGTTTGTTTTGGGCTGTCGACTGCTCCTTAAAACTGTGGGGACTGTTCATGGACAGCACATTATCAACTGCGTAAGCGTTTAGTGTTCCTTCCAGCATAGCCAGCGAGCGATCAGGCAACCACAGCAGTCGCCACTGTCTCGAACCCTCAACAGCGTATAGATGGGTCGAGGACCACTGAATGATGCGAAGAGAGAAGCCCGGCCATGAAAACATGAAAGCAGCACATCGTGGAACCACGGATACTTGCTCAAGTAAACGCGTGCTGTCACAGCCGCGATTGCTCACGGACACAAGGCGTGGTACCACACTGGAGACCTAACAACAAAACGTCAGGGGGAGCCGCGGTGAACGAAGAGAGCTGCTGTGCTTGCTGAACGATCAACAGGAAAGACATCTGACTTAAAAGACACATGCCACCTAGATACATGTGTATGTGGAACTGTAAAGCATCATAACGGTGGAAAAGGCAACTTTACATAGATTGTCTCAAGGTTGCGGCTGCTCTGTACAACCATGTCAATGGCTGACAGCATTTTTCGCGACGGGTGCAGGCACACAGGAATGTGACGCATACGGCATCCGTTGGCTTTGTCTTTTATGAAGCCTTGTGAAGCGTCACACCAATGTTACTTTGTCTACTACTTATCGTCTACGCCGTTCTTAAACCACTGTTTCAGGTCGGCAGAAAACCCGGCCGTATACCAGTTTCATTCTACTGTACATTCAGGGTCATTGCAATCTGCTTTCTTGTCTACGATTTCACAAGATGAGGCTAAACGACGTTGACATGTCATCCCGCCAGGTGTTTACCTGCTTCGAGCCGGACTCCACATATTCAGTTGCACCCTTCTATAATGTGACAGTCAGTGTGGGTTCGCCTCATTGATTGTGTCTACCATTGAATTAACGACAAACAGACGTAGACCCAGTTACAAGGACTGTATTTCTCCCACTCGCTGGCCAAGAATGCGACGCAATCAACAGATGGTAAACGTGGCAGCGACAGCAACAAAAGCAAGTGACGCTGCACTCACTCCACCTGAAAATTCCCACGCCGCAGAATGCACCACAATAGTCAAAAACACATCATTCGTTGAAGAAGCATCACTGAGGCGTCTCAAGCGAGAATAGCTATGGCTTCCAATGCCATCACCATCTATGACCCTTTTATGATTCATTTCTGTCGTTCCGTCTCCTGTCAGCCGAGAACCCTCTGTTTTGGAGGCGTCAACGGTTTGCGATGGTGTGCCTTCGGCCGATGGAGTAAGAGAGTCCGTTTCATTCTCTGATTTGTCCTCAGGTCCACCGGGAGCTGGAACTCCTGACACGCTCTCGTTTTTTTCATGGGCACCCGCCCCCGTTGTTGCTGGTGACGAATTTCCCTGATCGAGCATGGGTGGTTCTTTGCCTAGGGAAGATTTATCCATGCGCCCTTGCTGGTCTTGCCCCAGTGACTCGCCATCCTCATGTTCCTCCGCGTCGTTTTCCGGATGAGTCGACCCGGGTCCTGATGCTGAACCGTCGGTGCCCTGTGATGGACTCTCAGTTGTGTCCTCTGTCACATTGTCACCCGGGTTGTCAGAAGAGCCTGTGTCCTCTACGTCTGAAGGCGCGGGTGGCTTCGTTGATTGAGAGCTGTTCGCTAACGAAGCTTTGAACCGCACGCAAAAGGTCGTACCCTCACCCAAATACTCTGCCGGAGGATTGGTAAACGTATACATGAGAGCCCCTATTGAGGTTGCCGGTTGAGGCTTCTCCGAATCAGACTGTGTCCGAACCCACAGCGGAGTCGTGTAGCCAGGAAATGCATCCATGAATTTGATGGTCTGTGTGAAGTCGCACGCTCCATTCGTGTATGGATACGCAACACTGTACCGTTCTGACGAAGAGTCGTCAGCGCTCACGCTTGGTTTCGGCAAGTAGACTGCTTCACCAGTTTCGTCAATGACCTGGAGCGTGCTGGACGGACCGAGATTAAAGACTTTCTCCACATTCTTTTCGAGTCCCCCTTTGGGGATAGTGGCGGTGAAATCAGCCTCAGTCTTGGGGTCGCTGGATTCCGTCGCGACGCACGAAAGAGCGGCTCCCACGAGCAGGGTCAGACATGCAGCTCGAAAAATAGACCCCTTCATTGCTACAGTTCCGTGGATCGCAATATTTCGTGAAGCGGTTTTCAGACCACAGCTGCCACGACCGACAGTCCCGTCGATATGGTGATAAAAGAACAAGTATATCCTAATTTTTCATGATTGAAAACGTAAATTTGTCGAATCGCTCTCTCAGTTCTTCGGGCAGCAGCTCGCTGCGTGGTAACCACATGACATTATGTCATGGGGGGCTGGGCGAGAGTCTTAGTCAGCGGTCTGGGACACTGAGGGACTCAGAGCTGGGTCACTCTGGCAGTGTGTCCAGTCGAGAGCAGCAAGCTTTCGACAGTCATACGACGTGGCGACAAGGAAAAAGCATTGTACTTCAGAGTGTCGCCCTTAAGCACGGATAATGTTCGTTGCAAAATGAGTGGTTTCCTTAGTTGACTTTGTTGACGGTAAAGTGTCTCGTGTTTGCCGTGTTCAGCTGCGTTGTCTGATTTTGTCGGCGGGGTGGGCACGCTGCCTGGAAGCCTTTACCGTTGCCACTACGTCGGCTTCTGAAATTCAACGAGCGGTAACTGGATGGTGAGCGAATGGCAGTATCACAGGCCGCATAATCAACAAAATTACCTGCAACTGAATACGTGTGCAACAATAATTCAATGGTGTCACAGTCACAAGTAGTTCTTGTCAGGAAAGCTGGAAACCTGGCTGGGGCGACCTAACTGCAAGCTGAAAGGAGCGGCCACGAAGCGGGAGGGGAATTGTAACTGTTGACAGAATGGGACACCAGGTGCGTGAGGGAATCAGGACAAGCTGTCCAAATTTATTGTTTCTCATCGATCGTTGCTACAATAGTGTCCAACATCGTCATTGCTGACCTTCCACTCCTTGTTATACGGTTTTTACCGTTTTTACTCAGGGAAAGGCCTGCACATGTTATAGCTTTCATCAGGTCACTTCATCTCGCAGCTACTAGACAAATAGTACTGAACCTGAGGTTATACAGTCCGCGCTGACACTCGCCTTGAAATGCATTCTCACGTGCTTCTGACCCCGCCCCTCACCTCCGTGACCAAACAAACGGTTCTGGGATTTTCTTTACTATAACGCTATAGCGCACGTATGTGAGCTTGGTGCGAGTAGGGAAGATGGTCAGACAGCCAATTTAATACGCAAATAATACTCCAGTTGGATCCAGCTTTTTGAGCTATTTTTAAGGCCGAAGGGTTGCCTCTACATGTTTTCTCCGGGAACTGCTGGTGCCCGCTATCGCCCGTATCGTGTAAATAACGGAGTGTGGTGAGCGAGATGTGTGACTAGACTGCGATGCAGTAGCTGCGACTGCTTTCTCTTTGTGGACGCCGACATAGCAGCGTTATCCGTTCTGCCACTTAATATACCCATCTGGCTTTTTTCATCACACCAGCTCGAGCGAAGCGGTTTTTACTCGACAGCACAATTCTGACGCGAGTCCAAGAACTTTAAAATCAGTCATCCCTGCTTGTTTTCTCACTGGCAGGTGCACTTCGGTGATAGACCATCCCATGAGATACGTGCGTGCACCTCTACCTGCTCCATGCTTCGGCACAACCACGACAGTGTCTTCCCCTCCGTCCATCTACCGTCCTCTACCCCAAGACAGACAAAACAGTCGCTGTTTACCCCCCGCCTTCCCCTTCAACATCACCTGATCTTTCGCACCAGCTAACTGTTGAGCACACTTAGAACGTCGGCAACAGCGTAACCGCCGCTGCCGAGAGAAAAACGGAGAGAGTACTAATTCCACCAGCAACGCTCCACGCCGCGGAGTGTATTACAATAGTCAAGAATGCCTCTTCCGCTTCAGGAGTGACATTCAGGCGCCTCAACCGAGCGCTGCCCGGCTGGTTGACACCACGGTTGAGTTCTTCTTCTTTATCGTTGACACCAGAGACGGCAGTGCTGCCCGATGTCAGAGAAGGGATGGGGTATGCAGCCGGTATCATGCCTGGTGCAGCCGGTTCACGTGGAGCTTCCGCACCGCCTGGATGACCACCAGTTTGGAGAGACTCTTCAGGAGACTCCGCCACTTCGTCTACCTGTTCATCGTCACCAATTTCTTCTGGCGAGGGAGTAACCTGCCCTTCAGCACCAGGTTCACCTTCTGAAGGAGGTGACGGAACGCTTGGCTCGACGGGTTCCACCGTGGCATTTCCGTCTCCTGGAATGGTAGCTCCGCCAGTCTGTGCACCGCTGGATGTCGCGGACGTCGTTGGAGCCGTTGTGCTGGTCTCTGTGCCGGAGCCATCGGGATGCAGTTCAGGATTATCAGGTTTCGCGGTGACGTCTCCGTTCCCCGGAATGGTAGCTCCGCCAGTCTGTGCACCGCTGGATGTCGCGGACGTCGTTGGAGCCGTTGTGCTGGTCTCTGTGTTCGACCCTGAGGCCTGAACTGTCTTGAACCGAACACAGAAACTCGTAACCTTGCCCAAATGCTCTTCTGGAGGATTCGTAAAAATGTACCTCACGGACCTTTTCGAGGATGCCTCCTCATCATTCCCCGAGCTACTAGATTCCTCACGAACCCACAGTGGTTTCGGGTACCCAGGAAAAGCATCCTTTAATTGGATTGTCTTATCGAAATCGCATGTCCCATTCAAGAAGAGATACGCAGTACCGTATTGGCCAGAAGAATTGTCCTCGTTGCTGCCGCTCTTCTGTGGTAGATACACGGCACTCGCGGTTTCGTCAATAACCTGGAGCCTGTCGGATGGTCCGAGGGAAAAGACTTTCTCCACATTCCTTTCGAGTCCAGATTTCGGGATGGTCGCGGTGAAATCCGCCTCAGGTGTTAGGTGGTTTGTTTCAGACGCGACGGACGGCAGAACACTGTTCATGAGCAGCGCCAGGCACCTTGGCGCGAAATATCTGCCCTTCCATGGCGACGAATCGATGGAGTGCCATATTATGAACACGCTTTGAGGACACACCAGACACTGCAAAGAATCCGCTGATTTTGTAGAAGAGAAGCACGCATCCATTGCCTTCTTTCAGATTTCTATCGCACATCTGTTGAGCCCCGTGTCTGCATGCAGGAGCCGTAGTCGTGCCAGACCTCAAGAATTGAGCGTGTGGCGAGCGCCTGGGCGAGGGTCGAAGATGGTGAGCGGAACGCGGCGGGACGAAAAGTCCGGTGACCAGCAGTGCGCTGATTCCGGTGCGGCAAGGGACGGTGGGGAGATTGACTCGAGGGCACAACGTCGAAGGACACATTCACCGCCAGCGGTTTGTTTACAACGAAGAATAATTAGGAGGTAGTTGCATATCTTCTAGTTCAAACAAGAACACCTCTCTGACTAGGGGATCAAGGAATACCCTGTAATGAAGCGGAAATGGTCCGTCGTAGCAGTGAGGTGACCACGAAATTCAAGTCACAGCAACTGGCACTGCCTCGCAATCTCAACGAGATGTGACAGGAGGGAAGGCCTAAGAAGTGGGACATTACCAAGATGCTGCGATGCTTTTAGGTACAAACGCGATGGCAATAGGCTCCCAATCTTTCTGTGTAATAGGGTGTAGGTCAGAGTAGTTACCATTATATGGTCACGGAAGGCAGGGACGGTAGGACGAGACACAGGCCTGAATTTGCCTGAAGTGGCAGAAGCTTATTCGAGCCCGGATGTCAGACATGTAACATTTGGCTTGTCATTGCTTGTTACTTGTTCTGTACAGAATATTTTTCTGGTCTTGTGTCTTTCTGGTCTCCATGATCTCGTACATGTTTCCAGCGAAGATATGAATAGTTTCCTTTTGGCATGTATCGTTTCTATTTCAAGCAATACATTTTACGGAAGTTTGGATGCAGCTCTTGACGGGGGCATTGGTATTACAGGGGACGTGGAGGAGGTGGACCAGGCGATTCACGTGAACATGACAGGATCAATAGGGTCCGGCGGTTCCAGACGAATTTATGACGGAAAAGCAACCGCATCACGTTCGACATGACAGAGCTGGTGAACACTATATTCCCTATCGAGTCAGTGTGCGACAGCAAGGTTGAATTGCTCAAGTTGGGGTGCAGAACAGAGTTCTACAACTACACACTGCACGGTGGTCGTCCCAGCAGGTTCCGATGGAGCCTTCGACAACGTTGCACTAGTGATGCCGGTTGTGCAGTTTACCCGCTTTGCTTCCCCGCAGACACAAACGGTTGCGTTAAGGGTCCTGTAACTGACAAGACATACAGCCTGTGGCAAATATGCATTTGCTGCGACCCGTCTTTCCTGCCTTTTTTCACTGAAGTTTTAAAAGGAAGTCACTGACAAGTAATCACACCAGAAACGCGCCTGCATCAACAGTAATTCACATTCACTAGCCACGAGTTTCGTGTCGGTCGCGATATTGGAATCTACCACGCTTCTCCGTCGGCCCATGAACCGAAGACAAAATCTCTCTGCCCGCCGTCTTGTCTTCTTTTCCCCTCGTGGCAATACCCCGCATCACCACCAAATCGGCAACAGTACAGCTGCCGCGGTTGAATGAAAAACTGAGACATCACTCATTCTAGAAGCAAGATCCCATGCCGCGGAGTGCACCACAATTATCAGGAACGTTTCTGTCGCCGGAGTCTCACTGAGGCGCCTCAAGCGAGCGTTGCCGTTTTCCACGACGCCCTGACTCATGAGTGCCTGGAAGTCCTTGTCAGGATTGACTGGACACATTTCACTTTTGTATACCAATGATCTTCTTCATCAGCACCATGTGGCTGTGGAGAAAACTGCGTGTGTCCGTTTTTATCGTCACCCGAGGCCACTTCTCCATACAAGCCAGGAACTTCCCTTTCTCTGGATCTTCCTCATGAAAAGCATTTTGCCGTTCACAAGTTCCAGAAACACTCGTACCGGTACCAGGAGCACCAGGTGAGAGAGAATCCGCAGGAGGAACAGGGGAAGGAGGAGGTGGTGGCAACACAGGTAGCTCCGGTGGTGGCTGCTGCGGTGATGGCGGCGGCGCTGGAACTCCAGAGTTCGGCGCTTCTGCGTCTGTGTCTACCTCAGCGCCGGTGGCCGTCGGGGTTTTTTTCTTCGGAGGTTGCAGAGGTCGTCGGAGTCGATATCGTTGTTTCTCAATTCGAGCCGGAAGCCAGGACCGTTTGGAATCGTAAGCAAAAGGTCACCTCTCTCCCCAATACTCTGCATGAGGATTCGTAAACGTGTACCTCACAGAAACAGCCGGGGTCGCAGACCCACCAGTGGCGGTAGTAAATTGTTCACGAACCCGTGATTTGGTCGTGTACCACGGAAATGCATCTTTGAAGTGGAGTCTCTTAGTGAAATCGCATGCCCCATTCTCATAACGATATGATCCGTAGCGTTGCAGATGGTCGGAGGCGAAAGACGTGCTGCAGGTCCCCTTCAAGTCCCGCTTTGGGGATGGCCGTGGTAAGATCGGCCTCATTCTTCGTTGGGTCACTCGTTTCAGAAGCTGAGCACGGCAGGATAGTGACCGCCAGCAAGGAGAAACATTCGGCTCGAAAAATGTACCCTCCCGTGGCGGCTGAGGGCCTGATATATTTGTTGTGGGCGCAGTCCCAGACAGTGGACTATTACAGAAAGCACGCCCCCTGGTAGTTCTCGACTAAGGAAGAAAAGTGTTCGTCATGTTATGATAGGACTGTTCCGCATAATCAATGGGGGCGTGCCGGTCCTCAATGAAGCAGCGTGTCGCCACTGCTGCGAACGGGAATGTGCCTGTCAGTGTTGGCTGCTGGGGCTATTTTGGGGCGGAGATGCTGGTGGCTAGCTGGGCACGGATATGAGTGCAGCGTGGGACGTATTTGGGGTCGAAGGAGAAGGGGGACGACGGAACAAGACCAATTCAGTTCTTGTATGGTGGGCCTAATGGAGTGTCGTCAGCGAGAGGTGCTCAAAGACCGTCTCGTCTTCTGCACATGAATGGAATGGGTCATCTGGTCACCGCCGTCTTCTGATGGTGTGCTCGCTCCTGTCAGGAGAGCACGCTGTTCGAACGCCATAGCAACGCTTCTTCCGTGCCCTGCAGGGTGAGTCTCCGTATCCAGGACACAAGAAAGGATTGTCATGCTCATCAGCACGAGTCTGAAATTCTCAAAATTCAAATAGAAAAAGAAAGTCGGCCACAGGGTGTAATCTCCAATAGTCTGTGGCAGAATTGGTGTTGGCACAAAGCCGACATGAGCTCAAAGATAGACGAATGATGGCTCATAGGGAACGTAGAGGTTCTTGCCGAAAAAACGATTGACGCATAGGCTGCACAGAGGCGTCGAGGCGAGCAGCCTGTGGTCACGTGTGTTCTGCCAGCGTTTGCAATGCCAATGCCTCAGCGTTGGTACCGAATCATAATTCGGCCTGCGGGTGGACTTCCCGAGGCGCTGAGGGCTGCCGTCAGTCACTGCAGCTTTTGTCCTGTCACATCATCTAGCAACAGCTACGGCACAGTGGATGTTCACTTGACATGTGCATTTCTCTCTGACAACGCTTACCAGATAAAGTCAGAATAATAGCTGACTGACCAACGCACCAGATTACGTTAAGAACGTGCTGATGTCCTCCCGCGTTCGTGATGTCCACGTGGGATGCGGTTGTAAAACGGCGCAGGCACGTATTCAATCTACATCGATGTCTGTATAGTGTGCTCGGGAGTCCCCGAAATCAGCCTCCATTAATAAGAGAATTATGCCGTAGAAATGCCCTCTGCTGCATCCCTCGGAGTAAAACATCAAGACGCGCGAAGCATCTGCGAACCGGCAATTCTACTGTTTTGTAGCAACCGCACGCCTTTCACTAAAAGACGAAGAGAGCATAACACGCGCGGCCAGCAGAAACGTGTCACGTACAACACCAGATTGCTTTCAGTCACGCAATCCTGCAACGTGACCACCACCCTTGATTGCCCTCCGTTTTCCCTGCAACGACCAACACAGTACAACATCCATTCCGTGCTTGCCGCGTCTCTTTCTCTCCACCCCGTTTGTTGACACGCATACACATTTACGAAACTGGCAACAGTGTTGTTCCCACGGCCACAAGGAAGATTGATAGCGAACTCAATCCACTCAGGAAGTTCCGTGACCCGGAGTGCACTACAACAGTCAAGAATGCATCTTTCACTGGGGCAGCCTCACTGAGGCGCCTCGAGAGTTTGCCACTAACGCCATCAGTGCCACCACTCAGGTGTCCCTTATCACCGTTTCCACCGACAGAGCCTCCTGGGGCTTCTGAAGACGTAGAAAGATTGTTTCCCTGTGTTTGGTTCACTGCAGGGACTTTTGGCCCTGAAGGGCTTGTCGGCGTATCTGCATGGACCTCGGAATCGGAAGGATTCCCTTGAGTATCAGACCCTCCCAAACCGTCTGTTGGCTCAGTTCCTACGCCGCCCTGAGAAGACGCTGACCCCTGCCCAAGGGAATCTGAACCATTATCTGAAGCAGGGGGCTCAGCACCTGTATCTCCAGACCCCTGATGGGTCCCGTCACTTTCTGGCTGATCATTGGATTCTGGACTTTCTGTATCGTTTGGAGTAGACGTCGGAGGAGTCGGCGGGCGGGTTTCCGAATCCGAGACAGCCGTTAGGACCGTTTTAAACCGGACACAAAAACTCAGCCCTCCACTCAAGTACTCTGCGGGAGGATTTCTAAACGTGTATTTTACAGCTTTTCCCGCGGATTCACGGTTTCGCCCCCAAGATTCCTGCTCTTCCCGAATCCATAATTTCGCCTTGTACCCTGGAAAAGCTTCCTTGAATTCGATTGTCTTAGTGAAATCGCACGCTCCATTCACATATTGATACGCGGCACTGTACGGTTCCGTCAAAGTTCCATCTGAATTCGTGCTTGTTTCAGGCTGGTAGATAGCTTTGCCGGTTTCGTCGATGACCCGCAGCGTGCAAGATGGACCGAGAGAAAATATTTCTTCCACATTCTTCTCGAGTCCCCCTTTCGGGATAGCGGCAGTGAACTCGGTACCAGCTGTGGGCTCCTTTGTTTCAGACGCGGCACACGATAATAGTAAGGTGCCGATCATGAGGGTCAGATATACTGCTGGAAACGTCTGGCCGGCCATCGGGGCTACAAATTGGTATAGTTTGAAGAGATTCTCCTATACAAAAACATGCGTAACTGCGTACACCTCGAAGGACACTGCATGGATGTAGGGTATGGCACCAGCGGTGAGGATGATGTGTCACCACAGAAACAGCAGACACCACCAAAGCTACCTCAAGACATACGCAAATGAAGCACGCTTTCCGCGGTTTTTCAATGTTTTATCACAAATGCGCTTTGCCCCTTTTCAGATTTCAAGACGCCCTGTCATGAGGGACGCCATCCAATGAAAACGCCGCTTTTGCGGGTAGAGATGTCCTCAGAGCCGGTGGTCGGTGGAAGGTCAAGACACTCGCTGGGCGCGAATTCGAAGGCAACATGCGCTCTCGCTGCGATGTCCAGAGCGTGTACAAAGTTAGTTTCATTTCTAGTGTGTTGCGCTTAGTGAAGAATAATACGAAAAGATTCCGTTTATTTGCTCGTTTTCAGTAAGACGAGGTTATTTTGGACTCATCTGATGCACGATGCCTTTACTCTCTTTATGGGCCCTTGTCAGGAGAAGGCATTAAGAGTTCGAAACCGCGAGCGGTTAACCAAGGGTCACTGGAGGATGGTCTTACGGATGGAGTGAAATATGCAGGCTCTGTAACCTTCTCCAGAACCAGTGCGATAGGAATGCGCATCAGTCACCTGAATTAAACCAGTTACATGCATGTGCAGTCGACAATCGTCACAGATTTGTGGGCAACGGTGGCACATAGCTGGACGCACGATAGAGCTGCGGCAAAACAGTCGGTTTGGAGAAGCCGGTTGTAGGATTGGCAGAAAATGAATAAATGGTTCAGTCAGAACGGTCCTGCTTTCACTCAATCTTCGTCACGAGACCGTGGCGCACAGTACTTCAAATGTACTAAATGTAATGAAGTCGAAACATGCAGAAGGCGTAGGAAACTGCTACGTGCATACACACTGCGGCATTTTTCAGCTTTGTTCCATCTCACCGATGGTACAAAAGGTGTTCGCACTACGAAGAGTATACGCTAACATAAGAAAAATGTTTGTTCCATTGCTCGCCCCAAAGAGTGATTTTTTGATGCTGCCTTTTAATGCAAAGTCTTGCAGGCAACGCATATGGACATCACAGAGTGAGACTGCCGTGTATTTGAGAATTGTAGGGCTTTCTCCGCTGCTAATTAGTGTTCCATGCTCTGTTGTTCACCTTCTTGTTATCAACTACCGCAGCAACCAGAGTACGGGATTTCTTAATCGGCAACAACTTATGTCACAGAGCCAAGCCAGCTCCCACCTGGAAAACTTGCAGACTTTCGTTCAAAATACGCTACCAGACATCGGCAGTTCATGCAGCCTGCCACGATATTTCCTTGGACAGGATATCAGTGCCAGTTAGCCAATTATCCCTCTAATCACAATGGTTATTTCGCGCGTTTATCCCTATCCGCTCCTGGAAAGATTACCACCCAGTCTCCGTTTACGACTGGCACTATCTTTCGTTTTACGCCTCGCCCGCGACCTCGCAAACGCAATTAAAAAATCAGCAACACGGTAGCTGCCACCGCAAGAAGAACAGACAGTGCACTGATTCCACCTGCAAAGCCCCACGCCGCAGAGTGAGCGATAATTGTGAGGTACTCCTTTTGCACTTCAGCACTCTCGGTGAGACGCCTTACAGTAGCGCCGCTCTGGTCCCCAAAATAATCTCGCACTCTTCTCCATCTTGTGTTGGTGTTTTCCCCCTTTTCTGACTTCGACGGCATTTTCTGTTCGTGAGGCATCTGTTGTTCGGGCAGAAGCAACTGTATTTCCTCCTGTATGAAGCTGTGACACACAGAAGCTGATATTGCCTCGTCTTCTGAGACAGTTGTGCCACTAGCGACGATCCCCTTTCTCTCATGAACTCCTTTCACCGGCTGTGGTGCCTGAAATGTTTCGACACTGCTCGCCCCTGGGTCCAGATCGGACTTTTTGTGGAGTTCCTCATCCTCTGCTGCTGCTTTTATCTCTTTCTCGTCTTCACGTTTTTGTTTGAGAATGGCCTCAACCACATTGAGATTCTAAACCTCTGAAGAAGGGCGGCCTGCAGGCTTTGGCGACAGAAAATCTTCCTGTTTCCGCTGACTGACTAGGTCAGCACCACCCTCTACCTCCACGTGCTTTCGATTCTCTTCTGTTAGACCAGAACTCTCCTTTCGTGCAGGTTCAACAGTCGGGTTCGGTTCTCCGACATATTTTGGCCATTCCAGGTGTGCTACAGCTGGTGCATTCTGCTCGGCTATCGAAACAGCAGCCTGTTCTGGCTCAGTCGGTTCAGGACCGGAAGAGGCTCCTTCGTGGTGTGAATTTGGCAGTCCCACTGCACTCTGTTGCCCCCCTGCCCACTGGTTTTTTTCTGAGGATCTTCATCTTCGTGTGAGTCATGATTCCCCTGTCCCGCGCTGTCTTGGGGGTCCGCGCTGTCACCAACCTCACCATCACCACCATCATTCTCCTGTACCTCAGGTAACTGATATTCCTGATTGTCTGGTGTGGAAGTGGGAACTCCGCTGATCTGTCCGTTAGGAACACTTTGTGCCTGCGGGGATGCCGCCCCATGGCCAGGAGACTGAGTGTCGGGATGAGTCTCACCCTCACTGCCCCCGTCCAAATCCGGTGTCCCAGTCTGCTGACCTTCAGCATCCTCAGATGGCTTACTCGGTCTCTCTGCAGCCTGACTGTTCGCTTCTGGAAGTTCCTCGCTGTCTTTTCCAGCATCGTCCTCTTGCTGCGGACCTGGCTGTACTGGATCCGGAGAAGGGCCTGAGTCTGCGGATCCAGCTGAGTCAGATGACGATGGACTTGGCGTGATGGTCAGTGAACTCGATCCGGAAGACAATACCGTCTGGAATCGCACACAAAAACTGAAACCACCGCCCAAATACTCCGCAGGAGGATTTGTGAACCTGTACCGCAGAGGCCCTGTCTGGTAGGTTTCCCCGTTATCTTCTGCAGATGACTTCAGTTGAGCCCACAACGATTTGTCGTACCCAGAAAATGCATCCTTGAATTTCAAAGTCTTCTTGAAATCTCACGCTCCCTTCTCATACCGATAAGCGAACCCATACAAGTCCAATAAGGTCCCATCCACATCTTCGCTTGGGTTTGGCAAGTAGACGGCGGCGGCGGTTTCGTCAGTGACCTGGAGCGTACCAGAAGGTCCGAGGGAGAAGACTTACTCCACGTCCCCTTCGAGTCCAGCCTTGGGGATGGTTGCGGTAACAACGGCATTTCTCTTCGGCGTTTCACTATTTTCAGAAGCAACGCAGTGCGAGACAGTGTCCATAAGCAGGGTCAAACAAACGGCTCGAAAAATGTGCCTCTCCATGACGATGGGATACTGCAACTATTATGACGGCAGTCTCAAACCATAGCGCTCACAACAGGCAGTTCGTATTTATGTTTTGTTTGAGGCAGTCACGGAAATATCTTGGGCTATCTTTTTTATGCAGGAACTGAGGCTTGGCGATCCTCATCAAAGAAGCGTGGCGCTTCCACCTGTAGCGAGTGTAAATACGGGTGTCAGCATCGGCGGGTGGGGAAACTGCGGGGCAGACAGGAGGGTGGCTAGCGTGGCGCGGATTCTCGTGCAGCAAGGGAGGGACTGGAGGTCGACAGGGTAGGGGACGATGAACGGCAGCTGGGGAAAGCTCTCTTCCTCGATTGTCTGTGCAGAATCGAATCAGTGGGAGGAGCCATTTCAGGCCATCCTTTTTCAACATCTTGGTCGACCCTAATAGCAAAACGAGGGTGCAACTCAAGAGTAGACATCCAGGAGGCGGCACAATTGAACGGCGTTGCTTTGTATATCAGCAGTACTAAAATGCTGAACGCAATCAAAATGGGAAGGCAAGTAAGACGATATCTGTCACAGCCACTAATGCTTAACGGATTCAAGGCCGGTTGGTGGCACACGGGGGACTTGCGGGAGCGGATGCCGAAGGGTGAAAAGGAGCCGCTGTACTTGTGGAAACATCGACACACATTGAACATAATCAGAAATCGCCTTGAAGGTTGTAGCAACTGTATTGTGCCGATGTTTACCAAAGTATTCTGACGATTAGCACATCAAGTTTACCATTCTTTTTGTGGCCTCGGCATCTCCGTCCGCGGTCTTCAGGAGTGCGTGCAGAAAGAATAGTTGCGGCTGGTAACCGAGTCACGTCACTGCTTCTATTGACAAATGTAAACACTTCGTAGGTTTAAAAGTTTGTATGGTCTATTCATGTGTAACTGCATTCGTTAAACTGCTTGGATTGCACTCGTCCAGCATTCGTCTGGTCCTTGGGTAGCCATTATTCGGGCGTTCTGCTTAGCGCAGTGCCAGATAGTTACTGCTTTTGAGCGGTGCCAGAGAGGTACGGAAGACAACGCCTATACAAATTGCACGATCGCTTGCGCCCAGAGATATCAGTCAACCGAATACTTAAGACGCACATTCCTTATCGAGGACGGCGCCTCCCTTTAAACTTGCAAGCACCTCCAGGTAGGAATGCACTTTGAAAGATGTGCTGTTGCCAAGCTGTGCCGCAGGTATATTTCAACCTGCTGCTCAGTTATCGCCGGACTGAGTGTTGCTGATTTCCCGCAAGGCAGCAGAGGAAATCACGTGTGCGTACATCCATCAACATTTACACCATCAAAGGCAGAAGCCATTAGCTGCGTGAAGTGACACGTAGTCAATACGGACACACTTTTGGACAAGTTTAACTTCGAAAAGCACTCATCCTTCAGAAATTGTGCAGTACATGAGGTATGAAGATGATGAAGCTGCAACCAACTATGAAAGCAAGCGCCTCGAGGATGAAAATCCACTCCTATTCGCACAAAAACAAATAGTAGAGCCACTATGGTGGTTTCACCTGAACGGCACCATGAAGACCAGATCATGTGGCTTATCCACAGATTAGCCGCGTCTTTTCTGGAGTCTCCCTTCATTCCTGTGTCTCTTCGAACTCAACGAAATTAGGAAATCGGCGCCAGTGTTCTTGCTATAGACAGAAGAAACAATGACAAGATACCGATTCCATCCGCAAAACTCCACGCAGCTGAGTGCAGTACAATCGTCACATACGCTTCGTTATCTGCAGGAATGTCATTGAGACGCCTCAATTGGGAGATGGTGTGTTATGCAGCATCGCCATCAACGGGATGTCGGAAATTCCGGGAAGCCGCGGTGACCTGTTCGCCGTCAGGAATCGTTGCAGGGCCACCTTGGGTACTATGGTTCTCTTCCACTTTCTATGGGCCTTTAGGGGGTGTCGTGGGGGGGCCGCTACTGGGAGGAATTGCGGGAGGCATCGGAGACAAGTGGCCGTCCTCTGCCTGCTTTGACTCCTCTGTCTCCTCCTCTTTGGCAGGCTCGCCACCCTCGTTTTCTTGTGCACCTGAAATTTGCCCACTGATGTGCGAATCATCATTTGGATCAGGTGCAGGCAATTCTGGCATCTGATCCTGCCCTTCGGTATCCCCAACTTCTGGCGCTGGGGATTCCTGCGTCTGTTCCTGAGTGGATGCCGCAGACGTCGCAACAGTCGATGTCGTGGTCTGGGGCCCAGAACCAAGAATCGTCTTGACCGCACGCAAAAGCTCAATCACACGTCGATACCCATATCATGATCAAAAGAAGTTGGCTTCTCGTGAAGAGGTACTTAATTGATAACAAAACGTGACCGACAACCAGAAATGCTACAACATCCAAGTAAGTTCCAATATGTTTCACCTTGAATGTTTCCGGTACAATTTGTTGAGAGTGGAGAACAGGCTTATCCAACAAAAGTATTACTGCCTCGAACACAAATCCACTTTCACGATCACGACCCCACAACGCAGTCACTACAGTGGATTGGTCTCTGCACCCGTATTCGGACCTGTGACAAAGCCATGAATGCCGTGCCTAAATCTCTGGTCCCGTTATGCGAGCTGGCGTCAGCGCTAGTACCGGTAAACAAAACTAAAAAACGGACAACCATGTGGCTGTCACCGCAAGAACCAAAACTGACAATGTAGTGATTCCACTAGTGAAACCCCAAGCTGAAGAGTGCACTATAATCGTCAAGTACGCCTCCTCCACATCTGCGGCGTCTGCGAGGCGCCGCACAGCAGCACCACTCTTCTCCCCTAGAACAACAGCGAGCTCTTCCCCAGCTTCATTGTGCGTGCTTCCCCCTTTTATGGCTTCTGTATTCTCAGCTGGCGAGTCTTCAATAGATTGATTCGAGGTTACGGCATTTGCTGGCACATGCACTTGTGCTCTGTCGGAATGTTCGTGCTTTTCTGCTAAAGCGACTGGAGCATGTGCTACGTCCCCGTTTGCCTCATTCGTTTCTTTTGGAGGCTTCGAAGGCGGAGAATGTTCGGCACTGCTCGCAGGTGGGTGCTCTTCGGATCCCTGATGATGTGCCTCTTGCTTTGTGCCTCCTTCTACCTCTTCCTTGTCTCCCTGTTCCTGCATGAGAGTGGGCCCTGTCACACTGGAACTTGAATCCTCAGCTGAAGGAGAGATGACAGGATGCCGCGACAGAAATCCGTTCTCGGTCTCCTGATTTGCTGCACCGAGACTCCTTCCTGGCTCCTCACCCGTTGGCTCTTCCGTGGTGAGACCAGAGCCCTCCACTCGCGTGTCGTCAGCAGTGTGTTTCGATTTTGTGCCCGGCGTTGGCACCTTATGTTGGACACCGTCTGTTAAGTTTTCTTCGGATCCTGAGATAGGAGGCTCTGTTTGCGCATTCGATTTATAATCTGCGTCTAACACAGGGACTGAACCTTGTGGCTTTTCCACACTTTCTGGATGCTGCTGCACATCAGCCGACGTTTGAGAGTTGAGATTTCCTAAGTTTTGGTGCGTTTGATCACCATCCAAGCCCTTGTCGTGGGAGTCTGGCTGACTTTCGTCGATGCCAGCCCCACCATGAGCACCTTCATCCTTTGGACCCTCAGGTGAGTGCGATTCGTGACGGTCACGCGTGGGGGCGGGCGAATCGCTGATGCCTCCTCCAGAAACGTTCTCTGTTGGTAGGTTAGGATCCGCGTGACTAGGAGGCTGTCCCGGCAGATGACTCTGATTATCACTGCCTCCTACAGAACCCGGTCCACCGCTAGGTCCACCTTCACCATCCCCATGTGGTTTGCTTGGCTCTGGTTCACTTGGAGCACCAACACCTGGGTTTTTCTTATCATCTTCCTCTTCACCATCTTCGGGACGCGGTCCAACTGGACCCGGAGAACTACCTGAATCTCCCGAACTAGGTGAGCCAGATGACGTTGGACTTGGCGTGCTGGTTTGCGAACTCGACTCAGATGCCAACACCGTTTTGAAGCGCACGCAAAAACTCAACCCACCACTCAAAAACTCTGCTGGAGGATTCGTAAATGTGTACATCACACGTTTTGCTGTCGATCCCTTCTGAATCACTGCCGAACTCTGCTCCTCACGAACCCACAACGGTGTCGAGTAGCCGGGAAAAGCATCGTTAAACTGGAATTTTTGCGTGAAGTCGCATGCTCCATTCTTGTAGCGATATGCTACCGTATACATTTCTGACGCGTTTATGTCAGTATTCTCGTTGGCCCTGGGGAGGTAGACGGCCTGGGCAGTTTCGTCAATGACCCGAAGAGTGGTGGATGGTCCTAAAAAAAAGACTTGCTCCACGTCTCTTGCGAGTCCCGTTTCCGGTATGGTGGCGGTGAAGTCAACCTCATCGGATCGTTCATTTGCCTCAGACGCGGAACAAGATAGAAGGGCGCCCACAAGCAAGGTCAGACACACAGCTCGAAGTATCTGTCCCTCCATGGCGACTCCGGATCGTAATACTGACAGAATACGATCGCCGACAGTCGCAAACGCCGCCAACCCTCCCCTAGTGTTTTCGATGAGAAATCAAGCGCCCGTTACTCCGTTTTGCAATGTTTTGTCGCAAATAAATGGGTTACATTTCTGCGTACAGGAAGCGCAGCTTAGACAATCACCATGACACTCACGTCGCTTCATCAGCTGTGGTGAGCGACGTAGAGGTTCAATGTGGGTGGGCGGAAAAGCAACGGGACGAAAAGCCCGTTGACTAGCTGTGCCCGGATTTTGGTGCGGCATGGAACTGATGGAAGGATGACAGGGTGATGCTGACGATGGAAAGATACATTCTCAGTATTAGCGTGTTGTGGTTAATGAAGAATAATCTGGAGTGAATAATCTCAGTTAAAACTCTCCTCATATGACTGTATATTTGGACAGTCATGTGACCGCGTATTCGCCACTGTCCGCCAATGTCACTCCGCGCTAACTGGCGGGTGAACGTCCAGAGAGACCGCCGCACTAAATAAGTCCTCTTGCGTTTTCTAGTACCGTGATACCGTTGTTGCAATCCGAAATTACGACTCGAAGCGGTACAATGAAGTAACACAGTCAGATGCTAATCGAAAGCAAGGTGATTAGGACACAACAGTAGTTTTTCTCGAAGCCGGAAGGAGATGCAGAGAAACAGGAAGCCAGAGTACTTGCTGAAATATTGCAAGATATTTCAGCCTATGAGTGAGAAAGCTACGATTTACAGTATGTCAGAGAGACTACTCTAGTTGTAACCGCCACGTGAGTGGTAGACCAGTGGGAAGTTACAATATGCGCAGACGAATTAGCCTTTGTATGGCCATCTGACCTCACTGGTAACGTCGAGAAGTAGTTTTCCGTTGAAGTGTCTAGTTTTCACGCTTTAGTTCACGCCTCTTGTGTGTTGGAATTCTTCGCCGCCGTTTCCGACCCTTCAGGTATTTTGATACGCAGCCAATTCGGGGGCTTTGTCGAGTACAGTTCTGAAAAGCTGCTGTGTGCGAGAGGGGGAGAGTACACCGATTGAGAAAACAGTGAAACTATAGATCAAAATCATGTACACATTCAGAGAGGTGACCCATCCACAAGACAGAAAACGCTTGCTTGCGTTTTCTTTTAGGAAAACCCTGCGCCGCTATAGGCTACGGAACACTGCCCTGAGTACCAGAAGGCGCTGGTGTTGAGAACCGATACTTAATCGATAATAACGAGTACAACCCAAGGTCTAGCATCGCGCTAGTGCAGCAAAAGTGTTCCTCTCTCGAGCGAAAGTCCATTCAGTCGCACGACGCTACAGCGCAGCCCCTACGATGGACTCGCCTCTGCGTCTGTATCAGCTTTCGGCAATATCTGACGAAGCCTTGAATGCCTTGTCTATTTCCATTAATCCGTCCACTGACATTCGCATTAGGAACCATGCATTCACAAGGGCGCAGCCACCTGTGTAGCTGCCAGAGCAAGAACAAGAACTGACAGTCCACTGATTCCCCCTGCAACGCCCAACGCTGTGGAATGCACGATAATTGTTAAGTAAGTTTCCTTCTCTGTAGCAGACTCATTAAGGCGTCTCACTCGAGCGCCGTTTTGGTCCCCAGTACTACTCCTGCTCTCTTCACCGGCTTCGATGGGCTCATTTAGCCCTTCTCTGACTTGGATATTTTCCATCCTTGAGTGGTCATGAGGTTGCGTTGATGCTACTACATTGCCTGCTGTATGAGGCAGTGAAGCAGAAGATGATTTCTTCTCATCTGCTGAGATAGCTGGTCCATTTGCCAGGTCCCCGTTTGTCTCGTGGGCTTCTTCCACAGGCTGCGATGGCCGAGGTTCGACGTCGCTCGCACTCGGGTGCACACCAGGTTCCTTGCGGAGTTCCTGTCCATTTGCGTCGCTTTGTACGTTGTTCATGTCTTCCTGTTCCTGCTTGGCGCTCGAATGAGCTAAACTGTAGCTCGGCGCAGCAGTTGAAGGGGAACTGACAGGAAGCCGCGACAGAAAACCGGCCGGTTCCTCCTTATTTGGTAGGTCAGAATGGCCATTTGACTCCTGGTTCGTCCGCTCCACTTTTGTGACATCAGATCCTTCCTTTCGTGGAGTGTCAGCATCTTGCTTGGATTCTGCAACCTCTTCTGGAGACTCACGTTGTTTCGGGACAGTTACTTTTTCTTCAACGGAGATGGCAGGCTTCGCATCGGCTTTAGGATTCAACGGATCTACCTCAGGGTCTGAATTTGGCACATTTGGTACATTGGCTGAATCCCCAGTCTCACCAGGCAAAGTCTGAGAGTTTACGTCTCCTTTGTTTCCAGCTGCATGGTCTTGCTGCGATTCCTGTTCTTCGGTGTCTTCGTGATTCTCGCCGACACCGCTCCCAGCACCGGCACTGTGTTCCCCTTGCCCACCTGGTGACTGCGGACTTTGATTCTCTGGCAGGGAAGTGGGGGAATCGCCGGTCGAACTGTCAGGAACACTCCCTGGTGGCGGGGATGCCTCTACACGGTCAGAAGGTCCACCCTCTGTGTGATGATTGCCACTATCCATGTCTCCTTCCGAATCCGGGGCGCCGCCAGGCTGACTTACATTCCCCCCAGATGGACTACTCGATCCCCCGTCATCCGCAGTATCATCTGTGGGAAAATCCTTCTTCTCCTCCTCTTCTTCCGGAGTCGGATTAGATGGCTTGACAGAAGAATCTGAGTTTCCCAACGCAGTTGAGCCGGAGGACGGCGGACTTGGCGTGCTGGTCTGAAAACTCGATCCAGAGGGCAACACCGTCTTGAATCGCACACAAAAACTCAACCCTCTACCCAGATATTGAGCAGAAGGATTCGTGAAGGTGTACACCACAGACTTTGCTGATGATCCCTTCTCAATCGACTCCGAATCGCTTTCCTCACGAACCCATAGTGGTGACTCGTAGCCAGGAAAAACATCCTTGAATAGGATTTTCTCCGTGAAGTCACACCCTCCATGTCTGTATGGATATGCGGTAGTATATGTTTCTGACGAGTTCTGGTCAGTACTCTCAGTAGCTTTAGGCAGATAGATGGCTTTGCCGGTGTCATCAACAACCCGGAGCGTGCTGGACGGTCCCAGGGAAAAGACTTGCTCCACGTTCTTGATGAGTCCCGTTTTCGGAATCGTTGTGATGAAATCAGCCTCACCGGAATGCTCATTTGTCTCAGACGCATAACAAGATATAACGGTGCCCACAAGCAGCGTGAGACACACAGCTCGATGTATCTGTCCCTTCATGGCGACTCTGGATCGAACAATAAAATGAATACAATCACAAACAGCAGCAAACTCCACCAACATTTCCGCTTTGTATTCGAGAAGAAAGCGTGCACATTTCCCTTTTTTCAGTGTTGTATTTTCAAATCTGTTGAGCCCCATGTTTACTTGCAGGCGCCGCAGTCTTCACAAACCGCGTCAACTGAGCGAGTCACTACTCCGCTGTAGTAGAGTGTCCCGGCGACCGGGGGAGGGGGGGGCGGACGGGGCGGGAAAATCGGGTTTAAGTGCTCGTGGCAGGGTTGGGGGGATAGTTGAGACGACGCTGCTGACGGCAGAAGACGCGCTCAGCTCTATTGTGTTTTGCCTAATGATGGGAAAACTAAATCGGTTCATATCGTGGGAGTGGATCCATACAGGCCCTTGTCTTTGGGAAGAGTCAATCGAGCACGCAGCCGCTACGGCCTGGCTAACTCAACGGGCCCTCTTTGGCGTCAGGTTCGAAGAGACCGCAGTCAGATAGTCCTCGTGCATTTTCCAGCACGAGGATGTTTCTTCTCTGAGTATGAGCTGTTATGCGGGGGATTGTACTGCTATCGCAATCCCGTATGGTAATTCAAGACAAGGTACAGGTGACACAAGAGGCTACATACTCGGACACACGGAGTAATTGCAGCGAACCACTTGCCTAGAGTACTTGTTGCAGTATTGACACGCACAGAAACGTACGGATGAGGACCATGCAGCTCGAAAATAACTGTTCTTATTGTGGCAATCGCTATAATCTCCGGCCCGTCAGTATTTTAGAAACACTGCTGTGGCGGTAGCCGCCACGTGCCGGGTAGAAGACTGAGGAGTTACTATCTGCACAGTCTGGTGTAGCTTGCTGTCACCTAATTTCATTGGTGATACCGGCATGCTATTTTCCTGACGGGTGTTCCTTTCACGCTGAATCTGTGTTTTTTCTGGTGCTCGTGTGCCGCAATCCTTCGCCCGTTGTGCAGCCAATACGGAGGGTGTGTCGAGAACAGTTGTGAAAGATTGTTGTGAGCGGGGGCAGAGAAACGTGGTCAAGCACGCGGTGAAGACCTACGTCACACGAACACCTAAACGTTAACAGATATGACTCATCCGGATAATACAAGCAGTTACTTACGTGTTCTGCCAGAAAAATGCTGATTCAGCTGGAAATCCAATCCCGTCAATGACCAGCGAGAGTGGCAAAATGGGCAGGATATTTGTCTTTCCAGAGCAACATGTATCCACGCCATGATTAAAGTGAAATGGTGCGTAACCTATGGGAAAAATACTTTTTTTACAAGACTTCGGAACCATTTCCCCCCTGGACAATTTGATCAAAACATGCAGGGACTTGATGGCGTGCTAGACCAGCAGGACGTCCTGCTTCGGGCAAGAATCAGTTTTCTCGAACGTGCAACCCATCCATCGTATTGATTTCCGCTTTTGCACCTGCGTTTCATCTTGTGGCAAAGTCACGAATACCTTGCCTGATTCCACCCGGTTTGTATACTCCTCTGGTCTCAGTTGTTGTAGAAAGCAATCCGTCACGATGAGGCTGGCAACAATGTAGCTGCCGCTGCGAAGAAAAAAACTGACAATATGCTTATGCCACTGGCGAACCCCCAAGCTGCTGAGTGCACTATAACTGTCAAGTACGCCACATTCTCTTCAACATTCTCAGTGAGGCGCCTCGCCGGAGCGCCGGCCTCATCCCCAGCACCTCTTGCGATGCCCTTCTCTTCCTCCTTGCTTGCATGCTCCGCCTCTGTGATTTGAGCATTCTCTGTTCGTGAGCCTTCATTAGTTTGGTTCAATGATACTCCATCGTGCGACACAGCAGGATGCGGCACGGTCGATGGTTGTTCCTCAGCACCAGAGACAGCTGGAGCTTCTGTCAGCTTTCCTGCCTCAGAGGCATCTGTCTCATATCCCGTTCCTTCAGCAGGCTCAACACTGCTGTGAGTTGTCTGCTCGTTAGATGCCTCGTTAATGGCCTCCTCCTGCACTTCTTGCTTTGCATTGTCCACGTCTTCATGTTCTTTTGTGGAAGTGGGATCAGCGACTATGTGACTCGGATCCTCTGCTACTTGCGAGCCGACAGATTGTGGCGCCACGAGTTCGCCGTGCACCTCCTCTTTGCCACTGTCAAGCTGCTCTCCATCTTTTTTGCTTGTGCTGTCCTCTTTTGTGACTTCGGATTTCTCTTGTCGTGTGTCATCACTACCTTGGTTCGAATTTAGTTCATCTCCTGACACATCAGGCTGTGCTGCAGCGGATGGATCCTTCTGACCTGCTGGGGCAGCTGAAGCTTTTTCCACTTCTTCGTTTGACTCATGGGCTGGTTCCTTAGACACTGGTGCATGAGGAGTCTCGACGCCGTTCTCAAGAGGATTCTCATGAGATTCCTTCTGAAGATCGTCCTCCTCTGATTTTTTTTCTTCGTCTTTACTCATGCTTCCTTGCTCTTGTTCGGTTCTTGGCTCTGTCTCACTGGGACTCGGAACCTTCTCTGAAGGAGGGATTGCAGGCTTTGGCTTCAGAAATTCATCAGGTTCCTCCTCATCTGTCGGCAGTTTGCCACTGTCTGTCTGGTTGCTCTGTACCTTGTTATCCGGGACTTCGGAAGTGACCTTTTGTGAGTCTGGAGCAGTTTGACTCGATGGTCCAGTCTGTGATGAGGTATGAGTCTGTGGTTCACCAGGTGAATTCTCCTCAGCTGTTTGGAGGACTGGATGCTTTTTAGGAATATCGCTTTCCTCAGGAGCAGCCAGTTCATGCTTGGGCGCCGGGGGCTGTTCCTCACCGCTGAGCGCACCAGACACTTGCGAAGACACTTCATGAGTGTCTCCCCTTCCCTCGTGAATGTGAGCGACGCTTCCCGGAGCTTGTTGACTTTCTTCGGGGCTCGTGTCCTGGTTATCCGTCTGAGCAGTTGGCAGAGTGGAATTGGGCGTTTGGGGTTGACTGGTGTCACTTGACGTGGAACTCGGCTGTGTGGAACCACTGGTTGACGCTTGCGTTGCAACTGTTGATGTGTTGGTCCCTGAATCCGTCTTGGGAGCAAGAACCGTTTTGAACCGCACACAAAAGCTCAACCCTTCACCCAAGTATTCAGCCGGAGGATTCGTAAACCTGTACTTCACAACCTTTTCTGCAGATCCACCTCCACTCGTCGCCGAGTCCTTCTGTTCCTGGTCCCATACTGCCGTCGTGTAGTCTGGAAATATGTCCTTGAATTCGACAGTTTTGGTGAAGTCGCACGCCCCATTCTCAAAGCGATAAGCGACACTGTAGGGTTTAGAGGAAGCCTCTTGTGTGTTGGCGCTCTTTTCTGGCAAATAGACTGCAGCGCCGGTCTGGTCAATGACCTGGAGCGTGTTCGATGGTCCGAGAAAAAAGACTTTCTCCACGTTTCCCTGAAGTCCCGCTTTAGGAATTGTAGCGGTGAAATCTGCCTCAGCATTTTGTTCGCTTGTTTTAGACGCGGCAGACGGCAGAAGGGCGCCGATCAGCAGCGTTAGAGACACTGCTCGAAATATCTGGCCTGTCATTGCAACAATGCAAAGGACGGCAGTCTTTCATGAAACAGTTCTCACACAACCGCAATTGCTACTCACAGTCGCTTCGGTGTTTTGAGAGTGGGAAGGTAATCGTTAGCGGTTTCTCTCGAAAGTGGGATGCCAATACCGTTCAGTCCCTCTGCACTGTGGAAGAAGGGTCCCCTTGCAGAAGTCAAGAGATAACCACAATGTTTCTAGCTAGTTTCTATAGTATACCTGAACACTAAAGCGATACTTGTGTTTTTGAAGCACAAATATCACCGGAACTAAGAACTCAGAATTATAAGAGAAATTTAGATTCAAACACACCGACGAAATACAACGTGTGCCACCATCTTTTATATAGTGTACCTCAAAGTGGTGTTAGCCGTTTTTGTGCTCCGGGCACGAACGTCAGCGAACTGTCAGACGGAAGAAGAGCAGCACGGAGAGCGGGGTACCTCTCGGGCGCGCAGAGTCCACTGCGGCGTGCATCGCCGAAAGAATAATGGATAATAACACGTCACTTGCCTTGTCGCTTACGGCGAGCGATGTGTGTGGATAGTTTGATGGGTTTTGGTAAGCGAAGTCGGAAAGTGTGTGGATAATTGGTAGACATTAACTGCAGTTCAGTCGAGGTGTGTATCCGCCTAAAAGCACGTCAATCACAAAAACGCCGCGGGCAGCAGCCGCCGGTTCCCCGCGGTTGACAGATACCTGAATTCCGGACGGTCATGTGTCGCTTTTCACGACAACGTGACTTCACTATGACTTGGCTCCGAAGGCTAGCTCACGCCAAACCATTCCCAAGTGTTATCTAATTGCGTTGGGGCTGCAGAAGAGGTGCTCAATTGGTGACAAGTACGGTGGAAGGAACGTGCCTCGCAGTCAGCATACGCGTTGACACACAAAGCTGCTCCGTAACTATGATGAATGAATAACGGCGGCGCCTGCACACGGATGCTTTTTATGGGAATGCTTGTATTAACACCGGGTATAGGTAGCAAGATTTGTGTAGTGGAGAGATCCGTTTTAGATCTTCTTTAATCTGCTTACGCTTCGTCGTTGTAGCAAGGCCTCCTCAGCTCTTGAGACTGGTGCGATTTTGAGAATAGTGAAACGGTCACACCTATGTCTAGAAATGTTGAACGTCCGCCAACAATCCCAGTTTCATTGAAGACAAGTTATCGATCATGGATTGTGTAGTCTGATGCACGGATCTACTTTAAAATAATATTCATTGTTCCCCTTTACAGGAAAATGCCACTCGTTTAGTGACGTCCAGGAATGTGAACTCAGTCCACCACGAAGATGGTGCCGTACGGACACACTACCGTCACACGAGATGATGAAGTGAAAACGAAATGCATCACCAAAGTTATCCAATGGACGTGACGACTGAACACTTAGCCTCACGAAATACTGTCAGTCCTCGATACGTGTCTGCGTCTCACGATTCGTATAACAATTTCCTCAAGTTACTGAAATTTCTCGCCAAGAGACAATCTACAAAACATCGAGCATTCTGCTCAAACGGTTACTCCCGCCGCATTAGGACCGGGTTCGAACCTTGTCGAAAAAGAGTGAAGAAGACAACCTGTAGCCCAGAAGAAACGTGGGACTTCCAGGATAAGTTTGACTCGTCCTACACCCTAAACCAACACTGCTGTTTCCCAGGCGTGTCTAGTCGGCTCTTCGTCTAAAAAATCGCTTGATCCTTCTTTCTCTTTCAACACTGGCCTTTCTGTGTATACGTGCCAAATCGGACCCAATTAAAAACACACTTAATAAATCTGTAAAAGCGTGGCTGCCATAATGAGAAGAGGACCCAAAACCGTACCCACTCCACGTGCAGAATTCCAAGCTGCTGAGTGTACCACAATAGTCAGGTATGCCTCACTCACAGCAGCTGCCCCATCCAGCCGCCTCAGGGAAGCACCACGACCTTCTTTGAGGTCATTCGCGACTTCTTCTTCGACTTTATTTGAAGGCGGCTGCTGTTTTCCCGAGTCCTCCGTAGGTGCAGTGGAAGGATGCACAGGTACGTTATCGTTTTGTGTACCACCTCCGGGACGTGAGACTATATCCTGATGTTCCTGAGGTTGTGTGCCCGAATCAGGTGCTTGAGGGACGATGGGGTTGACCTGAGGTGGAACAGGGCTGTGCTGGCCTGGTGGAGACACTTGATTTTCATCAAGTCCATTCTCCGGTTTAGTCACAGGGTTTCCAGGACCTTCCAGCGCTGTGGGAGGCTTCGGCTCCTCATCAGAGGGAATACTTTCTGCATCATCCCTGCCATCATCCCCACCATCGGCCTCCCCAGAATTCGTGTGGTCTGTTGATTCGGATGAGCTTGGAATCGAAGGAGTCGATACGGTGGTTTGTGAATCCGATCCGGCGGCAGACACCGTTTTGAACCGCATACAAAAGCTCAACCCTACACTCAAGTACTCTGCTGGAGGATTTTTAAACGTGTACATCACAACCTTTCCCGCGGAGTCACGTCCTCTTTCACCAGATTCTGACTCTTCCCGTGTCCACAATTTTGCTGTGTAGCCGGGAAACACATCCTTGAATTGGATTGTCTTTGTGAAATCGCACCCTCCATTCATATATTGATATGCAGCGCTGTAAGCGTCAGTCAATGTTCCAGATGAATTCTCGCTAGTTTCGGGTTGATAAACGGCACTCGCTGTTTCGTCAGTGACCCGGATCGTGCCAGAAGATCCAAGAGAAAAGACTTCTTCAACATCTCCCTCCAATCCCCCTTTCGGAATGATGGTGCTAAAATCAACCTCAGCTGTCGGTTGACCGGATTCGGCGGCGACGCACTGCAAGACAGTGCCAATGAAAAGGACTGAACACCCGCCGCGAAAGATCTGCCTTGCCATTGCGAGTGCGGATCGGTACCAACACAAACAGCCTCAGCTGCAACCAAACACTTCAGACACCCTTTCGGCTACAGAAGAACGAAAGGGAAGAGGTTTTTATGTTTTTCTGCTATCGCGAAGGACAACTGGCCCCCTCTTGGTCAAGCAAAAATCGGAGTTGTCGCAACCGTCCTCAAGAAATCAGTTGTGATGAGGAACGAGGCGACGGTCAAGTTGACGGGCGGAAGAAGACCCAGACAGAGAGGCGGGTGACTCCCCCCGGCGCGGAATCGACTGTCGTACACGTTGGACGGGGTCGAGGGGGGGGACCGGAAAACACGCGCACAATGGGACTAACTGTTGTCCGTAAAAACGCAGGCAAAAGCTTTAGAAAAATTTTTTCTTATAGATGGATACAACAGCTTATGGAACGGAGTTTGATGTGCTCCTCATTCCATCCCGTCGCACATTCCGGAAGCCGGTCCAGCACGCATCGCAGACAAGGTCAGCAGTGACTGCGCCTCCCTAAGCGGCTGTCAGACGCCGAATGTTGCTCCAGTGACTACACGGTGTGCAAATCAGCACAAATATCTCACAAGGAAGGGACACGAATGAGTCGGCAATGGAGGCTAACTTACATCAAGTCTGTTGCATATATATTCATCCTTATTCGTACAAATATAAATATAAGCAAATATGCACATGCACATGCTTATCGAAGACAGTGACAGATGAAGACGTAGGAAAGCCGCCGCACACGTTAAACCCGGAAGGCATCTTTGGCAGCGCCTACACACAACTTCCATTTTCTCAGCTATTTTCATGTTGGGTTTCGGATCTCCTGATCTGATTCTCTCACTCCATCAGTTAACGCGTATGCCGACGAGACTCCCCCAGAAAGCCACAGGGGCTACTAACGCGTGCGTTCACAATACAGTGTTTATCTGGTAGTCTGTGTTTACTTTGGTACTTCCGAGGGGCTTGTGCAGCAGATATTTTCCATTTAGTTTCATTGGAGGTTGTCTGTGTTTCCCTGACGCTATCGAGGCCTCCCCTTCAAACCTCAACCGTACAACTAGTTGGTGATTGCTGCCGCAACTCATCCACGCATGCTTTTTGTCTAACGCAGGTACACGAGCGGGGATCGAGCTTAATTAACATATGTCCGTTGTCGGTTCTGCTTCGTGAAAATGGTACCAGTGACCCTTGATGGGGAAAACCACTATGTACAGGGGTGAAAAACGAGAGTTGGTGCCACCATGCATCTGGCGTTGCAAGCGTTTGTTATCAAGACACGAAATAACGGCAGTTACACGTGGTGCACCTGAAAGGTTAGCTTACTCTGGGTGACGGCTGAGGAGCCGTCCTTCACAATATCTCAGCAGTATCAATCTGTGTCGACATTTCCACTACCTGTCATGAATAAAAATATCCGCTGTCGCCAAAAAAAGCTAAACACAATACGTCCAATACCAGCGTCAAGATGAAGTTATTTAAGTTTGGGCGGTTCGTATGTCTCCACCAACTGCATGAAAGACGGAGACACACAGTTACTTAGTGGGGAATGTGACTGAGCACAAACGACACTGTTCCTCAATCACGCATTACATGACGATACAACACCGCGGCTCAGGTATTATTCACTGGTGTTGCTAGTATTTGCATTGTCTCATCATCAGCACCACTCTCTTCCCGGTAACACTATATCGTCCCCGTCTACAAAATTCCACGCTCGAACGCAATTACCATATCTGCAACAGCGTGATTGTCACAGTGATCAGAATACCGGACGATGCACCTATTCCACTTGCAGAGCTCCAGGCTGCGGAGTGCACTACAATAGTCAAGTATGCATCTTGCACTAACGCTGGTGCATCCAGCCGCCTCACGATGACGCCGCTGGGTTCTTGAGTGGCGTCATCACCTTCATGGCCTTCATCCTGGTCAAGCCGCCCTTGTTCTTCTGTGACTCTACCCTGAGGGTTGAACAGAGAGGGAGAGCCTTGATCTTTATCGGCGTTATGAGCTGATGGTTCCCGTGGTACGGCAGGACTGTCCGCGCCACCCGCGACAACGCCGGGCGTAGCGGGAGACGCACGAATATCTGAATTTTCTTCTTCCTTCTCCCCTTCTCCAACGGAAGGCAATTGTTGGCCAACTTCTTCCGAGGGGCCTTGAGACCCGTCTCCTGGCGAGCTACCACCAACCGGCCCTTGGCTAGGACCCTGTTCTTGAGGACTTTCTTCCTCCGTTGTCTCATCGCCAGGTGTCTGTGCGTCGGAGCCACCATCAGACGTCGACGAAGTTGAGGTCTTTGTTGGTGAACCCGAACCAGACGCAAGAACTGTTTTGAACCGCACACAAAAGCTCAACCCTTCACCCAAGTATTCAGCCGGAGGATTCGTAAACCTGTACTTCACAACCTTTTCTGCAGATCCACCTCCACTCGTCGCCGAGTCCTTCTGTTCCTGGTCCCATACTGCCGTCGTGTAGTCTGGAAATATGTCCTTGAATTCGACAGTTTTGGTGAAGTCGCACGCCCCATTCTCAAAGCGATAAGCGACACTGTAGGGTTTAGAGGAAGAATCTTGTGTGTTGGCGCTCTTTTCTGGCAAATAGACTGCAGCGCCGGTCTGGTCAATGACCTGGAGCGTGTTCGATGGTCCGAGAAAAAAGACTTTCTCCACGCTCCTCTCAAGTCCCGTTTTCGGAATAGTGGCGGTGAAGTCGGCAGTGGCCGTTGGTTCTTTTTCGGAGGCAGCACAGGACAAGGCAGTGCCCGTGACCAGCGTTAGACACACGACTCGAAATAGCTGCCTTGCCATGGCGGCTCCAAACTGAACTGCTCCGAAAAGAATGCTTTCTATCAAACACTACCACAAAACCCGGTCTCTTCTCAGAAGCTACAATGCATCCACGCTTTTCTGAAGTTTTATCGCGAATTTGTTGGTCTCTCTTTTCTGCTTGCAGAAGTCGCAGTCTTGACGAACCGAAAAATGGGCGTCTCGCTTCTGTAGCTGCGGTGAGGGCCCCGGGCGGGGTGAAAGCAGGCGGGCGGAAGAAGACCGGGCCGGAAGGCGGTAGGGTCGCTGGGCGCGGTTTCGAGTGGTGCAAGCGGTACTTACGACATCATTGAAACTAAAAGAAGAGATCATGCACTAAAGATTGAATTTCTTTCCCAAACAACGTAAGGTACACTGAGCGGACATGTTTTCCTCTTGGAGGGAGAGCAGCTTGTGGATGTTTACTGAATGTGCGTCACTTAAACGCGTTTGCACGAACCCGTACAGGAAAAAGTTTCTGATTGACGGGAAAGACAACTCCCGCCATATCCTAGCGACTGCTGAGTTGACATCCGCAGAGACCAGCACGCGAAAGACACCATACACGCTTCAAGATGTCACCCAGTTGGACTCGCTAAGGTAGACGAACTCAGGTAGAGGGCGGTACAACGCTTACCGGTTAGTCGAGGAAGGCAAAAACGTCGTGGGCGGCTGAGAGGTTCGAAGGGTTTGAGTAGTAGTCTTGCACACTTGATGGTCAAGGTAGTGGTAGTCGGTAGGTCCGCACGCGTGAAACTGAGAAGGCCGCCCCGGCAACGCATTCCACCTCTGTCGTTTACGATTTCTTACCATATAAGGGTTAGCTTCACCTGACGCTCTCTTTATCACTGTATCCTTGGGTCATAATGCATACGTGACACCGCTAGGAGAAATCATGTCAACGGAGCGTGCGCACCGTATGCGGGTCACCAGGAAGCTTACGTTTGCTGCAGCAGTAAAGAAGTGCTTTTTCACCGGCCTTCTGTTTCCTTGAATGCATATTTTCTCCAATCTTCACCAGGGCTTTCTTGTCGATCTTCAATCCTCTTTCACCTAAGCAGCCCATGCCCCAATTGACTCGCTTCTACCTGAGAGAAACGAAGAGTCACTGACCTTCCCCTATCAGAAGCAAGGCATAGAGGGTATCGGACAACACCTTCAGCGGCCCGTTGATAAGCGTGCTGTAAGGAAAAATCTGAGTGGGTCTCTTAACAGAAAAAGTCAATATGCATGAAGAGTGCGTGCAACTGGCAATTCACTCCTCCCCGGAGCAGGTCTCTTGCACAGTGAATATCTTAACAAGAGACGAAGATGCGAACAGTCGGTGCATCTGCCGATTTAGGTACAGACTGTGACGTTTGAGTGCTCGTCACCAGCATATCTGAGGTGTCTTTGAGTGCGATCGCCGCATTCTCGTGTTAGCACGCCGTTCTGTGAAACGCACAAGCAGCTCCTGTAAAGAGCCAATCCTTCGGACGCGAGTAAGTCTACTTCAGGACCAGGTTATTCTTAATTTAGGCTCACGTTCAAATGTTGCTAAAAAAACAACCGAAAGAAAAAAAGAGTGCCCATGCAGAGAAGGTGTTGGCAGCACGTCAGGTTGACATCCAGTCTTGCATTCAACCGTCCAAACCCTCTGCTATCTTAGATTGATATTTCCGGCCTTGTGCTATTGGCAACCACATCGTCAGCCGCTCTGCACTACTACAGTGTTCCCTCCATATATTCAAGTGCATACTGAAACGAGATTGAAACACCAGCAACAGCGTCGCTGCCACCGTGAGAAGAACGACTGACACTGCTCTCATTCCAGCTGCAGAATTCCACGCTCCGGAGTGCACTACAACAGTCAAGTATGCCTCGTTCACTTCAGGTGTCCCATTCAACCGCCTCGCTAAAACGCCGCTGTCTTCTTGCAGGCCGCTCGCCGCCTCCTGATTGACTGTATTTGAAGGCAGTTTTTCTTCTGTGTGCTCCTCCACAGGTGCAGTGGGAAGCATTTCCTGTAGATAGTGGTTTGCGTCTTGAAGAGGACCATGGGATGAGGTGGAACTGCCTGCGCTAGGGGGGAGAAAGGGAGATACCCCGGTGGATGGGTCATTCGTGTGTATATCTCCTTTCTGTTTTTCTTCTTCTCCAGAGGAAGGTCTTGCCTGGACACCAGGTGCAGGCACAACAGGAGATGGTTCTTCTGATGCATCGTCACCCGAGTAGTTCTCCTCATTGTCCGCATTCCTCGCATCCACGCTGCTGGGGCTCGACAACGTGAGATGGCTGTGCGTCGGGCCCCCCTGCAGATGTGGTTGTGGTCCTGTGGGTCTGTGAATCAGATCCAGCAGCAAACGCAGTCTTGAACCGCACACAAAAGCTGAACCCTGCAGCCAAATGCTGAGCAGGAGGGTTCGTAAACGTGTAACCCACTGGCACTTCTAAGAACCCCTTCTGCGTCTCCACAGAATTAGACCCTTCACGAACCCATAAGGGTGTCATGTAGCCAGTAAATGCATGCTTGAATTCCAAAATCTTGGTGAAATAGCACGCCCCATTCGCATATCGATACGCGCCACTGTAGTGGTCAGCGGAGGCTTCACGGGAGATCTTGCTCGTTTCGGGCAGGTAAGTGGCATTTTGCTGGTTTCGTCAGTGACTTGCAGAGTGTTGGATGGACCGAGGGAAAAGACTTTCTCCACGTTCCTGTCCCGCTTTCGGTATGATGTGCGTGAAATGTGCCTCACTCTTCAGAGTTTCACTTTTTTCAGACGCGATGCATCGCAAGACGTAGCTCATAAGCAGAGTCAAATACACGGCTCGGAAAATGTGCCTTTCCATGGCGATGAATGATTTCAAAATTTTAGGAATGCAGTCTCAGGCAACACCAAGCACTACAGACACACCCCCCGTCTGGTAAAAGGAAGACGGCGTACTTTTTTTTCGTGCGCCCACGAATATTTCAGTTTCTTTCCTGTCAGCATGAAAGAACCGCAGTCTTGTTATCAACAAAATTCGCGTGTCACTTCCTCAGCTGTGATGAGGGGGTCAGATTTGGCTGACAGGAGTTCGCGCACAGCGTCCCCGAGGGACGGAGAGGCGGTTTACTATGAAGGCGCGGGTTTGACAGCCACGTGTTCAGGTAAGGCTGATGCGAGAGAACCCAACACAATTACTCAAGAAACAGTATTTCACAAGGGAAAGAACTGTGCTTCTTTTTCATCACCCGTGCGTCCACCGCGGCTCAGAGGCCCGCCACCCAGGCAAGTGATGAAGCGTTTGTCTCGTCGCCTGATGCTGCTGGGTTTAGAAGCAACTGTTTTTGTTCTGGGGGCTTACACTGCTAACTGACACGTTGTGTATACATCGTTCGACTCAGTGATCTGGCATTACCTACCGTCATTCTCCTACTTTCGCTCCGGCAAGTAATTCCGGTGTTGTATCGAGTGCAGTTCTGAAGCGTTACTTTATGTGAGAGCGTAGGCCGAGCAGACAGTGCATGTGCACACCGCCTCAATTCCATTACCACTTGTCAGCCTGGAATATGTCGAGAGAGGTACGTCGCAGTTTCCGACAGGTGGCGTCGGCGACTTTCAGCTCTCCGATCGCGTTCATTTCAGGCAGAACTCGGAACTTGCTGCAAGAGTGCATGTATACGAGAGAAATGTGTAATACTGCTCACTGCACGGCAATCGCCGCGACTCTTTGAATCCTTGGATAGCGGCAAAACTGCCGTTGCCTGCTCTGTCACGCTCGCCCTCACGTTCCACCGCAACGAGGAGTCGCGTGATGCATTTCTTGATCAACGGCAAAAAACGTTCTGTGATGGAGACAGTTTTCCTGCAGTCTGTCCTCTCTCCAGTGTTTGTCCAACAAGACATAGAAAGCTGTTTTCATGCTGGCCCACCAGGCACGCAGTTGTCTCAAGCACAAATCGACTTGCAGTGCATGCCTACAGCGCAACTGCTACAGTACGTTCGCCCGCCCTGTGCCGTGTGCCCCTGGTTCACAAACAGAGCCAATTATGTCTTCTTGAGTTCCCACATTCCTCTTAACTCTCCCTCCATTCACACTCAAGCGCATTTACCAAATCGGCAACAGTGAGGTTGCCACAGAGAGGAGCAAAACTGGCAGTGCTCTCATTCCACCCGCAAAGCCACAGGACGCTGAGTACACCACAATAGTCAAGACCTCATTGTTTGTTTCTGCAGGGGGTGCTCTGAGGCGCCTCAACTGGGTTTCGCCGCGGCCTTCAACGTCATTACTTACCAGATGCTGAATTTCTGTGTCAGATTTAGGCGCAGGTGTGGTGACTGGAGCTGGAGAAGGGTCGCTGTTCCCGGTCTCGCCAGTCTGACCGTTTGAAGGCGGAGATGGGGGTTGGACAACGCTACCGTCGTTGCCGACACCTAAAGAACCATCCGGAATCAACTGTTGCTCCTCAATCTTCTTTATCTTCCGCACCGTCCTTCTCTGTCTGTGGTTCCTTTTGCTCATTATCAGGATCTGAATTACCTTACGAAGTGGGAGGCTTATCAGGACCAGGATGCGGAGGCAACACCGGGGTATCATGGATCTCTGGAGTGGGATTTCCTTCTGAGTTGTGCAGCCAGAGACGTGCGTGGACGGTGGGTTGGTCAGGGGGTCGGCTGGTGAATTCGACCCCGTGGTAAGCACAGTCTTGATCCGCACACAGAAACTGAAACTTTCACCCCAATACTGTGCGGGAGGGTTCGCAAGCGTGTAGCTCAGAGTCCTTCCAGAGGAATCTTTGTCTGTTTCAACAGAGCCCCGCCCCAGACATCTAGTGAACCCAAATTGGTTTCGTGTAGCCTGGAAATGCTTCCTTGAAGTTCAAAGTCTTAGTGAAATCGCACGCCCCATTCTCAAAACGGTACGCTGAATCGTACGGGCCTGTCAAAGTTCCATCTGTGCCGTTGTTGTTTTCGGGCTGATAGACAGCTTCTGCGGTTTCATCTGTTACCCGGAGCGTGCCTGACGGTCCGAGATTCATGACTTGCTCCACATTCTTTTCCAGTCCATCTTTCAGGATGGTGGCGGTGAAGTCAACCGCAGTTTTTGATGTTGTTTCTATTGTGGCAGACAATAGGAAGGTGCCGATTATGAGGAACAGACAGACCGCTCGTAGCGTCTGTCCCTCCATGGATACTATGGATCAGAATAGCGCATGAAAACAACGTCAGACAGCCGCAGACATGGGGAGGCTTCCTACTTTTGTGTGATGAAAGCTTGTATCCATTGCATTTTTTCCAAGGTTTTATCGCAAATCTGTTGAGTATCGTGTCTGCACGCACGAGCCGCAGTCTTGGCAAACATCGGGAGATGAGCATGCCGGTTGTTCGACTGTGGTGAGTGGCCCGGCAAGGGTCGACGTGCAGGCGGGCAGAAAAGCGGCGGGACGAAAAACCCCTCGTCTAGCTGTGCACGAATTCGAGGGCTCCAGGGGACAGCGGGAGGGGGAGGGTGAAGTTGCAACGATGAGACCAGAAAAACCAAGAACAATGACACCAACGAATGCCTTTATAGACAATGAAATGTGATCAGGTGTCAAGCATGCAATTCCAGTAAGATGGCGGGAGCAGCTTGTGAAAGGCCGTTTAACGTGGGCTTCGTTCAGTCCCGTAGCGAGTTCCTGTAACCGAACGAGCTGTAAGCCTACCATCCGAGCACATCGATTGACAGATGCGGACTGGACATCAGGGGCTTGCGTCCCAAAAAGATCATTACAAATGCTTCAACAAGTGAAAATTAAGTGGCATGTATCCGGTTGGAATGAGGAAGATCCACGGAAGGAAGTACCGCAACTACAGAGCAAGACATGGACACAATACTAAACTCTGAAAACAGAAGAGGCAGCACTCAGATTCATCCGTTCCTGGATGACTGGTTACCAAATTTTGTTGCCGTTGCCTCAACTCTTCCTCTGTATTATATGTCTCAATCGTACTGCTGCTGTTGCGTGTCCAGAACGAAGAGTGACAACTGGATGGTACACATTATGCACACCGTATGCTTTTTATGTGGCTTGCGTTCACTGTGCAGAGAGATGCCTTTGCAATGGAACGATAGGGGGTTGCTTCACTTCAGGGTTCTTCTGTACCTTTTCTCGCTTCCAAAAAGATGGCTCTTCGAACTGTCGCCGGTCATCGGACCTTCACTATGCTACCTTGTGCTCAATCCGACACCCGCCACGCCTAGAGCAGTCCATTTCTCACTAGATTTCCACATATAGATCGAGTTAGACAGGAAAGCGATAGAAATTGCGGAGGTAAATCAACAGCAGAGCCATTCAAAAAGGTGGGCAAGCACTGTTCCGGAAAAAACAAATTTGTCGATGGGGTATGTAGGAATGAGAACGCACACTGACATGGAACCGGCGTCGTGCATGGTGACTATCGTGGCGAAATACGGGGACATGAACAGGTAGTGCATCTGCAGAGTTACCCACATATTGTGGTGCTTGGCCACTCAGTTAAACGACACTACGAATTCTTGATTGGTGCCATCGTATCACCACCCGACGTTATTTCGTCGGATACACAGTGTGTTCGGGTTCTGAGCTACAAGTACCGTTTTACGCCGAAATCAAGTTACCTGGAGGGGGTTCGGGTTCGAATGACTCCAGAAAAGAACAAGCAGACGAGGCCAATATAGTAAAACAGCCAAAACGTGATTGTGCTGAAGTTACCCTTACGTGCAGGACCACATCATACCTTGCAATATCCCTGCATTTCTACTGGTGCTTCCAGCAACCATGAGTTGCAGTCACAGCACCAACCCTTTCGCGCTAATAAAAGATAACTCCAGACTGCAGGTGTTGATGTCTCAGTACAGTTGATACACCTGAAACAATGCGGCTACCATAGTAAGAAGGAGGCCTGAAACTCCACCCACTCCACCTGCAGAGCTCCAGCCTGAGGAGTGCACCACAATAGTCAAGTAAGCCTCTTTCACTGCGGATGTTCCATCCAACCGCCTCAACGCAGCAGCGCCACGCACTTCTTCCGTGTCACTATTCACGTCGGGGTCTCCTTCATTTTCAGGCAGCGTTGCTTCCGGCAGCGGTTCTGCAGGAGCGGTAGGGGAAGAATCTGACTGGTCCTGGGATGGATCAAGAGGTGCCACCGGGTGTGCTTCGGAATGACCTGGGCCATTGGGGCTGTCAGGCGATGAGTGAGGTGCAGTCGTGCCTGTTTCTTCTTGTTCTCGCTTGTTCTTGTCTTCAGCAGGAGGCTCTTGCTTGCCGACGCCTGCGGCTTCTCCACCAGGTTGAGGCGTTCCCCCCTCAGCGTCAGATCCTTGCTGGGTCACTCCTCCTGTCGAACCCTGAGTTCCTTCTCCTGCGGAATCACCATCCGACGGCTGATCTTGGATTTGCGTATCCTCATCCTGTGTATCCTCTGTGTCGTCAACTGGAGGCTGCGGCGGGTCGGAGCTTCCGACAGTCGTTGTCGTGGTCTTGGTTGGTGAATCCGAACCGCTAGCACGTGCGGCCTTGAATCGAACACAAAAACTCAACCGCTCAGGCAAGTACTCTGCAGGGGGACTTGTAAAAGTATACCTCACAGGTCCTTCCGGAGAAGTACTGTCACCGCTCGTCGCCGAACTAAACTCCTCGCGAACCCACAATTCTGTCGAGTAGCCAGGGTATGCATCCTTGAATCGAATTGTCTGTGTGAAGTCACACGCGCCATTCTCATATCGATAAGCGACACTGTAGCTTTCCGATGAAGCCTCTTCTGGGGTGGCGTTGTTTTCGGGCTCATAGACAGCTTTGGCGGTTTCGTCAATCACCCGTAGTGTGTTGGAGGGTCCGAGATAGAAGACTTTCTCCACATTTCCCTCCAGTCCAGCTTTCGGAATTGTGGCGGTGAAATCGGCCTCAGCTGGCGGTTTACTCGATCCGTACGCAGCACGCATCAGGACGAGGCCGTGGAACAGGGTTAGACACGCGACCCGAAATATCTACCCCGCCATGGCGTCTATAAATCGGACTATTTGATGACATGCACTGAGGTAATTTCAAACGCTACAGGCACTTCCCTAGATTTGTTGAGTTGTAAAAGTGAATCCATCGGCCCTTATCGGTGTGTTGACCCAACGTTGCTCGTCATTTTCTGCCACATGCAGAAAACAGAAGTCTTACCCAGCCTCAAGACATCGTCGTCACGTGTGCGACTGAGCCCGACAGCAGGCGGCGGGCAGGGATGTTGAGGGACGGAGAGGCGGGTGGCTACCTGGGTGCTGATTCGAGTGTGACATGAGCCATCTTGAGATCAGCGAAACCAGAAGAACCTAAAATAAACCCGCGATTCGGTTGACTTCGTGAAATCACTGTGATTGGACATTGTTGAGGGATTTTGCAGCGTAGGGCAGCGGTTTCTAGAGGAGAAATGGATGTTCGCCGCGTGCCCTCCGGTCTGCACGACACACTAAACAGAGCAGCTTGCCAAGGAAGGCATCAACGACAAACAACCACCTCTTCCACCGGGAACCCCGAGTGAACTCTCCGACACGACGCATTGGGTAGGTCACGCAAAGGTATGCCGTTCATTGGTGTCTCTCTGTCGATGTGTACTCAGTTTTCGTGCCATATCCGATATCAGCTTCCTTTTTCGGTCGAGCTCCCGACTACTACTATCAGAGGTACCAATAGTATTCAGAGTAACAGTGAGAGGAAGAGCAAGAGAAACACTAGCAGTAAGAGTAGTAGTAGTTAGTGGATGTACTTTTCTTGACGGTGCTATCTTGCATTAGGTTGTTGGCAGTTGCCACACCTACAGGCTGGATCCCAAACTACGGGATGAGCCAACACGAAATTTCTGTTCGCAATCAGTGCTGGGAAAGAGGTTCCCTTCCTTCATTATTTGCCTGGAAAACACAGGTCTTGTATTGAAAAGCAGGCTATTTTGCCTCCGCAAGGCTGCAGTTCGAATTTCGCGGTCATGCCTCCACGATTCTCGACCGGAAGGTGTCAACACCAAGGAAAACATGATCTGCCTATGTGACTTATGTTAATAATTATCACTGAGACGGGAGCACCTGTCCACAAGCACTGCGAAATTTCTATTATTCACGTAAAGACAACCAGGGCTAGCCACAGCAGCCCAGAACATCTGCGTGACCGATGTGCTTACAATCGTAAAGAACCTTCCACGTACCGCGGCGCACAGGCTGAGATCTTTTGTTATAGACAAGAACTCTGTTTTTGAACTGGTTAAGCGAAGCAACTTTATGCCCACTTTTCTAGAGTCGAACTGCGATCGGGAATGCAGCTGTTGATCCAAGCGTAGTTGAAAACTCGGGAGTGTGTGGTTGAGGCTGGCTGCGGCTCGACGTTAGCTGCCTTCAGAGATTACCAACTTGTTAGGCGCTTACCTGTGATTCTCGAGGAGACTATCGGTTGCTCAGTTTTTTAGTTTTAACTGAATTTAACCATCTCACAAAAAACCTGTGGTGTTCCCAGGTCCAAGGGTGAACGTCAGTGAGAGGAACAGTACCAATTTGTTGGTCTCCGCTCCACATGCGGCCCTTTCTGGACATTTCTGATGGAAACAATCGCCTTAAAGCTAGCTTTCGTCACATGAAAGATGCCATCTTGTGCGTATACCGTGGACTGGCTCAGCTACTAGAAGCAAAGTCCGGCCATCCACAACTGTGCACACTCAACACATCCTGACGTACTTAGAGGCCGAGGCAGGCACGTGAAAAAAAACTAGCGTGACCGGAGCTGATTGGGAGTCGTTGCTTTATTGGCTTGCGCTGTCCACACTGCCTCGTCATCACAGACACAGAGTGGAAATTTAGACTGCCACCGAACTCGGCCAGACTTCCTCCTTCCTTGGCAGTGTCGTCGGCATCGCCGATTGGGATGCTCAGCATTCACGCAGGCAGTCAAGCCAAGCTTTCCTTTTGACTTCAGAATGGAAGCTTCTAAATTCACAAGCTGCCTTGTCCTCTGGCTGGCGACAGACCACGTTTGATCAGTAAAAGTGTTGCCGCCAGAACTGACCGACCTGTCGGCATGATTGTCAAGGTGAAATCGTTGACGGACAAGAAATATCGTCTCGGTGAAGGCCACATGTAGGCGACCTGGTTCACGAGATGAAGCTCCGATATAAAGTCAAAGTGGAGATAGAAACAACGTTCAGATCTGCTTCTAGAAGGACAATTTCGTTTATTTCCGCCTTATATTTAACGCACCGCAAATATTGCCCCCTTACCCAACTTCAGCCGGAAGTGCTGCCACCCGTTGATACCGGAGGATTCACTCGTAAGAAGCTTCCATGTGTGAAATGCTCTGTGTTCCACTTTCCATCCGATAAAGGAGTCGCGCCAGATCTGACTCATTCAAATAAAACCATGACAGTGTCAGATTTTCCCGTACACAATCCAGTATCGCTATTTGAACTGTACGTTTGTTAATGCCTGTGATGCGACTAATTCTTTTGCGAAAGTGAACATAGAAACAGTGTTTCAGTCTAAGTTGCTTCACACAGCTAGACACACACAGGCCTTCGTGGTCTTGAGATGAAAATATGAAATTGATCACTACAGCAGTTGCGAAGAGACGCCACTCACCAAGTGGTTCTGAAGAAACGAAGGTGAAGCAAAGTCTCACTACTCCGTGACGCTTCCTGAGGAAGCTATCTCTCCTCAGTTCATATTCTCCACACTGAAGATTTCCTGAACAACCTCCCACCCTTACGCCTTCCTATCGTAATACGCGACGGTATCGTTGCTCTGTTCTAGCAGAGGCGGTGAATTGGACACCGAGTCTATTTCGGGCACACGGGGTAATTAAAGCATGTGCCCGGACTTCGTTCCGATAAAGAGAGGCATTCAAGATGGTACGGAGATGCCTTTGAGTATCATCTTTTTCCAGAAAGGACTGATGCTCCATCATGGAGGCAGTGCGTTTGTTTTTGTTGTCTCGTAATTATTGAAAACTGTCAAAACCAATGTTCGAGATAACACCCGGCACCCGTTTGTTTTTTCCGTTTCCGCCTCGTTGCGCACGATCTCTATCTTTGATACGCAGATAAGATATCGTCACACCCCCGTGATTCATATATATTTGTATTTACGTCTTGAAACATAATATGCACCAAACATATATATCCACGTATGTAGACACCTGAGACAGGCAGCCTGCCAGACGTTTTGTGCTGCAACGAAGTCGCGTCCGTCTTTGAGATGGAGAAACGACAACCACCGGAGCGCCTACAAGTCCTATCTGACACGTTTTTGCTCTGTATATTTACATGGGCCTAAAGACATCCGTTTCGTTTTCCTTTTCACGCTACCTCTCTTCGTCTTTCTCGTTTCCCGAACTCCTTATCTTTCTCGCGCGTCTTCGCTATCTCTGCCTGCCCGCGCCCCTGTCTATACCGCGTACTAAACTGTCTGTCTCCTGTGCCCCTTCCATCAAGCCTTCGACGTCCCCGGTCTCACCCTTCTCATGTCTCTCACCCTATCCGATCTCTCTCCCTCCCTCATTTTGTCTCCAATTCTCTACCACAGGTCCTTGTTTGTCTGGACAAACAGGTGCTCTGAGGGTTGCCAAATCTGCACGCGGTTATCCCACCCTACACTGGCACCTAGAAGAGTGCCGATTCTGCCTTTTTCTGTCATTTCGCTGCGCCTGCCTCCCCAACCTGCAGAGCCACCCCCCACACCTGCAGAGGCGGCTTCGCTACACCAGGCAAAGTCACTGACACCGGCAGCATGTCCTGCGTGGACAAAGAATCGGTGGCGCCGCGTCGCCAGTGAACGGGAAGGAGAGACACTCGATTTTCGATTGACATTTTCTCTGTTCTCATTCTCGGCTTCGTCCATGTTTGCCTCTTCGCCTTCACACGCACGGGTAGCGAGGCCTTGCTTGCCTGCCCCCTGCCCCGCCATGGCGACGTCCAGTGGGAGGGACTCTGCACACCGTTTCGTTGGCTTTTGTTTCTCTCGGTCGCGCAGAAGCGCTGTGGATACTGTCGTCCCGCTCGCGCCCTCACCCAACTCCCAGAGCACGACGTCCCCGTCCGCAGAGGCGGACGCGAGGAGACCAGAGGAGAGGGGAGAGAAGTGGAGAGAAGTGACTTCGTCGGAGTGGTGGGACAACGACAAAAACGGTCGAGAAAGAAGTCGAAGGTCGAAGAGAGAGACGAGACCCCGCGCCGAACCCACCGCGACGACGTGTTCGCTGTACCGGTTGAAGCTGACGGCATTCAAGGCCAGAGTGCCTTCGGAAGGCGGAGAAACATACATCCGCTGCTTGCCAGGTTGCGGAGAAGAAGTCGCTGCGTTTTGCGAAGACCTGTCTCCACTGTCGGAAGGAGAAGGAGAGAAGCAAAGGGGTGAGGCAGAACAGACGGCCGCGAGGGCTTCTCGGTGCGCCTGGCGCATGTCGAACACCCGCAACGCGCCGTCCTCGCCAGCTGTCGCGACGACTACGGGGTATCGTGGATGCACTTTGATGTCGTTCAACGAGGCGGAGGGCGAGGATGACGATACAGAGACCACGGGACTTATTTCTGGAGTGCTTTCTGCAATTGTCACACCCCCGCCATACACCGTTTTCCTCGCCTGCGAGAGAGAACTCGTGCTCATGTCTCGCGCCTTCGACAGGTGCTGCGTGCCACTCTTCCGCAGGTCCCACAAACTCACCAACCCAGTGTCTGTACAGCTGAACAGAAAGCCGCCGTTATCCCCGCCAGACATCCACGCGGCCGCCTGCAGCTTTGGCTGGGCGACAATCGCAAGCGGAGGCGCGAGCAGAAACTGCGGCTTTGCCACCAGCTGGTCCGCAGCTGAGAAGGAGGACGCAAAAACTCAAAAAAAAGAGATGGAAATGGAACGAAAAACAAGAGGGAGTGGGAACTAAGAAGAGAAGAGGAAAGAAGAAAAAGACTCTGGGTGGAGAAGACTTGAAAGAATCTCTGCGAGAAACTGACGGCGTAGCGCTACACACATACTAGCAGGCTCATAGCCACCCACAGAATGGCGTTTGCACACATCAATCCATCACACCACGACCTTCACAAATGAAATACCTCAACATGTAGAAGTTCGCCTCTTCGCCTTTTTCGTGTCTCCTTCGCCTTCCATGTTTCATCCTCATTTGCGTCCACTTTGCACTGTGTTCGCCCTTCCATTTTGTGGGGTCTTCGTGTGTTGAGTTTTAATCACTTTCCGCGTCTTTTTTGCTTTTGTTTGTGTCTCCCGCTCGCCCGCACACCTCTCACCGGGGAAGGACGGGTGCCTGGAGAAGTTCCAGTACATGCCGACGCCGTCTTCATTGATGGTGACAATGTTGAAGGCATTCTGCGGCATGTGCGTGGCGCGAATCAAGTCTCCAGGGTGCAGAATCCTCGCCTTCGTCTCCAAAGAAGGTACCAGCTGAAGCGAGGCGCTGGCCGCAGGCAGCGACGCACTCGCTGTGCTGCCCGAGAGGCTCGCATTTGTCAGCAGCGACCTGGCTCGCGCGCGGGGCGGAATAAAACCTGAGACGAGGAATCAAAACAAACGAAAGATAAACGCGGGAAGAAGCGCGAGGACGCGAGGAGAGCGATGGAGGAAAAGAACAGTGCGGACAGAAAGGGAACAGCTGCCGCGCTCCAAACCCTATTACGGCGGCTGCGCGAAGCGCAGCAAGAAGCAAAAGGACGGTGAAATCCCCGCCGCACTCAACAGTCGTTCAACGCGGTGTACGGCCACCCACCCGAGGGAGGATGACGGAACGCAGGAATCGCACTTTATACACTGGGGAAGCAATCGGTCCCGGACTTGTTCGCCTCTCAACACTTTCGCTCCCCACCACACGCATCTCTCTCGAAAGAATCTCCTGTGTCGCTGAGATGCGGGCGATTCGAGAGACTTGGAACATGCAGATTGTCACCAAGAAAAGTCGCGTAGGCATTCGTGACGCTAAGGAAGCACTGTACTGGAACGTGCTTTGTGTTGTACATTACTGCCCACCTGAATACGTCTCGCACTTGAGAGGATCCTCCTCGAGAGACGGCACTGGCCACCGGAGCTCGGCAATCGTTAAATAATTCTTCTCTTCTCCATTGGTGCAAGTGCCCAGAAGAAGACGGTGAGAAACGTATGAGTCGCCGAGCGAGAGAACTGAGGCAGCAGACCCGCTACGTCCCGTCGCCGCCGAAGACGGAGGCGTCAGAAACTCCACCTGCGAATTTTGATTTACAAACCGGTAAGAAAAGAACACGCGTATCTAAATCCGAAAACACGATTTAAAATGCTTTTTCGATCTCAAATAACGATACAGCAAGAAAAGATCTACTCAAATTAACGGAGACCGTACGAAAAGAGAATGTATATTTGAATTGAGGAGAACGATAAGTAAAGAGAAGTTTATTCAATTTAAACATGACGAGAAGAAAAGGTTCATTTAAATTACGAGAGATAACAAGGGAAACATGGTGTGCAGTTCAATTAAAAAGGCGAGAAGTAAAGAAATAGTTCATCTAAATTGATCAACCAATATGTAAAGAACATGTTTACCCACATTTTAAGCTGATACCACTCGAACGTCTATTTTTTTCGCAACAGAAACTCCCGGTGGAGTCCGTGTTTGGGTAGTCTCTCCTTCCTAGGGCTAGTCTGCACGGAATAGACGTATCGGAATTTTTGACTTTGAATAGATAGGATGCACACGACAGTAGCGCATTTGCTGTGAGCTAAGCAGACAAGACGAAAATGCGAAGATGCAAGTTCACTCAGCAGACAGACAGGGAAAGAGTCCAAGTAACAAAAAGGAGAGGAAAATATTAAAATGGAGCAACGGACGGACGCGTCGCATCAGTGGGCGAGGAGGAAGGATCGAAATATTTGAGGCACTTTTCAGAGTGCGTCCGGGGAAAGAAAGCAAGTAGAGCGGGACGACTGCAAGATGTCGTGGGGGCGGGTGGGCGACTAGAGAACGAGAAATGTCGAGGGAGAAGAAAGCTATTCGCCTGGAGAGGGCTCCACCTCGTTTTCTTCGCAGTTCACTCACCGTCATCGAAGGCCACTCCACTTTGTGACTGAGAACTGCGGAGTAGTGGAGTGCGGCGTTCTTCCTCCAGATCATGTGTCTCTCGTCTAAGCTGTACGAGCACCCGGAGACGGGGCCGGGGTCGCACGCGTCCTCAGGCTTCCCCAGAGGCTCGCTGGCGCCGAAGCCCGAGGCAGGAAAAGTGGAGGAGGCACTTTTTCGCCGACCTGCGGCATCGTTAGAAGGATAGCCGCGCGAGTCTGCAGAGGCGGCAGAGGGGAAAGCAGCTGGAAGGCCAGACTGGCTGCTAGAGCCTGTCTCCTCCAACGACGCGCAGTCGTCGTCGAAGAGCGACATAGTGGGTCGGGAAGTCACCGTCTCTCAGGTGTGCTCGAGGATCGACTTGAGTGTTCAGATGGACGTAAAACCAAATCCTTGAGAGTACATCAAAGGAAGCAGAGACCGGAGCGGAGGAGAGATGCTTTCGTTCCGCGGAAGCTCTTCACAGAGCAGAAACATTATCACAAAGGAGAAACAACCTTTTCACCACGCCCTTCTCGCTAGAAGGGAACGGACGACCAGGGGCAGAAGCAAGAACAAGCGGGGACAAGCAACGAAGAAAGAATTTAAGCCTGACGACAGGACCGTCTGCTCGTCAACAATGAACCCGTCATCGCTCATCTCGCGGTGCGTCCGAGAAAGACATTTGGGCAGCACGGGGAGATATAATGGTGTTGGAGGAAACGAAGAGAGACCGAAGGAGAGGAAGGCTCAGAGCAATGCACAAAGACAGGAAGCGAAGGAAATCGGAAACGGGAACCGAGGGCAAGCCTCCGGTAGTGAAAGTCGAGAGCACGTCAGGAGAGTGGCTAAGCGAAAGAATACGTTCGCATGCACAGACGGAGTGGACAAGGCACTGATCTGGATTCGAAAGTCGAAAACAGATCAAGACACCTTGAGGAAGTGCATGCTTGATAAGAAACAGACCACATTCAGTAGCCGACTGACAGGGGAGCTAGGGGGGCAGGAATCGCGGCAGTTTGACGGACGAGCGATCAAGAGACGAAAAGGGACGGAAGAAACACGCGGCAAAGGAAGCCGTGTGTTTATACAGTTATCTGTTTCCTGAAATCGGCTCTCCTCTAAATGATCGGGACGCGCCAGGAGTGCCCGGACGACGGATGCTCGTCGGATTCGAGGTAGAGGCGGCATTCACCGCAGAAAAGGGACCGGCTGAACCTTAAGAAAAGCAGCCACATGCAGCGAAAAGAAAGTGCGTAAACAGGCTGAAGAGGATAAGCAGAAGCCGAAACTCGCGTCAAGAAGAAGGTAGCAAAGGAATTTGACTTGCTGCTACACCGGTGACGTAGTCATGTGTGAACTGGACGTTGCGAGAGACGCCAATGCATGTGCAGAGGTATGCAAGGTATCGGTCGACAAAGCAGGAGTATTTCGCCGACGCACACGGCTTTGACTTAAATAAAATGAGGGAAGGCGAGGAGACATGGCAAGAATGCGAGAAATAAACCCGAAGAAAAGAAACCAGACACGGCTCAGCGTTTGTGCACACTTGCCACAGGTCTGGCTGCCCGATGGCGGACTGTACGTACAGCTCACGCGGCAGAGGCGCCGCAGAAGGAAAGTTGCCGGAACAGGGTTTTACAGGAAAGGAATTAAACATGGTGACTAGCAGCCGGCGAGAAACAAAGGGAGGTCAGGACAAGAACAAGCGATGGAGAATCTCGCTTTCTCCCCCCTACGCGGTGGGAGGAGGGGTGTTCATCGAAAACACGTGACCGCTGAGAGGGTGGGCAAGCAAGATGCGGTTGCCAGTCAGACACAAGCGGCGCCAGAAGCCTGGCAGAAGTAGAAAACCCGCCGTAGATCTTCGGCTCTTCAGTTCACCCTTCGAAACGAAGTGTCGAACGACTCGTGCACGGCGGTTGGCCGTTATAACAATGGTCTTGGAGAGGCGCACAGAAAGCAGATATGTTATCAACGAAGACTGGCAGACACAATTTGCCTGGTTCTGAGTAAAGGGGCACATATGCGGTTTCTTGCGGGAAAACAGGATCTTGTTTGGAGCAGCTGCATCAATGAATCCATACCCCGCTTCCGTGGAGGCTTTGCTGCACCTCACGAAAGTAGGTCAATGCCGTTCGAGGACTCCCTCGAAAAAATTAGTTTATATAATCCTAGGAATCTCTTAGAATGTGTAACAGGGAGTCTAGCTTCAGTTGTTATCTGATTGGGATTGCATCCCTGGTGACTTATATTAGGGTTCTTCTCAATGGGAGCACAGTTCCCTGGTATCCAATCCAGTGCTCCGCCTTGGGCACGGAAACTAAGCCACAGCTCAACGCCATTCCTACAGGTACTAAAGACTTTAATTGGTTAGGTACCTATATGGCTAGTCGTAATACTAGACGAACGGTAGATCTATGGGCTGCCCTTGGTTCTATTCTTCAATTTACTCTAGGAGGTAGAAGAGGTGTAGTTATGAGGCGAACAATGCTCTTGATGATGGAACAAGATGTGGTGTACAAGCAAGAGGTTAGCACCGTTCGAGACCCTTAAGAATCTGACACGTGTCACCGGAATATAGCCTTTTCGGGGCGCAGCGGCCAGCCAGTGAATTGCATTAAGACGTGGCACCCGGTTTTTTTTCAAACTCCGGAGCCGTCAAGATGAACTTACGAGATGGCATTGAATTATATGCAAGGCGACTCTTCGTTGGCGTCAAGTGAGTCCATTTCATGCTTACCGTAGGAACCGTTCTTCAATCAACCAAGTGGGCGAAAGGAATCGAGAGATGACAGAGTATTCCGTTTTCTGTGTTGCCGTAAGCAGGTTACAACCTTCGAAGTGTAGAAGCGCGGTGCATAGCTAATTGAGTTAACGGAAGTAATCTAAAAATGAAACATTTTTGGTTGTTTGTGATCTTGCATCCCGGACTCTGTAAAAGCGACAAAGGCAGAGCACTGGATTCACTGGATTGTACACCTAGGGAACTGCCATACCATTAATAAGCACCGTAATGCACTCTCCACGCATGCAACACCCATAAGAGAAAAACTGAAGCTAGAGTCTTTTACTCCAGGGGTAAAACCGGCCCGCACCGGAGTGTCATTCCCTTAGCATACATCAGCCACAAGACTTTGATACCGCCAGCCGTTGTATTGCTTGGTAACGTTTCTGTGGATGTCAGCGAATGTTTGCGTGTCCTTGATTCTTACTCAGCGGTGCGGTTTCTCCAACAAAAAGGGAGTTGTTTAGGATAAGACGGGCGCACCCTATGCACCGACCACGACACGGGTACCCACTGAAACAATCGGCGTCGGTGTGAAGCTGATTTAATGCTGACCCATCTAGAAAGCCTCCAAGATACAAATCGAGACATTTAAGCGGCGGTTCTTCTTGCATGCCGCTTGTCAGTGTGGTTCCACACTTTAATAGACATTGCAGGTCCTTGCGTGCGTGGAAGTAAAAGCGCCGTTTCGCTACGGAAGTCACATAGTTCCCAGATTCCCAAAACAGGCAGCCTAGCGTTAACCAGATTCACGCACGTTTTCGGACAGAGATTCACACAGCTAGCAAAGAAGACGACACAACAACAGATGACCCCGCCGCAGGGAAATTCTCCGTTCCACCGGAGCGTCGCCTGTGACACGCACCAGTAATCCGCAGGTGTTCCCCACATGTTCTATTACCGTTTTCCAGTTTCCACGCAAAATGTGAGAGTTCTGTGCCTTATTTTCCAGCGAGAAGGTACGGTTCTGCCCTCGACGCACACTTGCAGTATATCAACATATCGCATCTAATTGCACTCGCCGTACATATTCACCTCTGTACAAACAATCATCAAACCATGCCTCACGCGTAAGATATTTTAGTAGCATTACACATTCTTACAATAAACCACTCTGAAAAGAATCCCTGACATCTGATATCTGCGCTCGGCGGACACGCTTCATCTAACACGTGAAATACTATCACCTTTTCGATTTGCTCTGATCGCTCTAAAAATATTCACATTGCAACGAGACGGCCACCAACAGATGTGTAGCTGACCAAAGTTGGTCTTGTCTGTCATGCATTCCTTTTGTTCTGAGGTTGCTCCGTAGTGGTTCTCTTCGGGCGTGTGACATTGCCACAGAAACGAGAGTTTTTTGCCCGAACTACCAAATACGTAGAACTTTAGATTAGTATACTTTTCTAATGAGTTGGGGCTGTGTAAACGGATTCTAAGTAAAGATTTGAAACTGGTCAGCAGCCTACCGGGATCGATGCCAAGTTGTGGTAACTGTGGTTCCAACAGTGCGGCAGCCTTTTATCCCGACCACAAAGAGAACGCTGACGGAGTTCTAAGGTTCACGGAAAACGGGGCTAAAAGAGAAAAGGGACGGAAAGGAAAGAACGGATCTTGAGCGAAACGTGCCTTTTGATAGGAAGCTTGAGGCAGCCGGTGTCGTCCGCCGCTGCCACGACTTCCGCGCATGCAGTCGTGGAAAACTTGGAGTATCGACATGAGTCAAGCAGCTCCGAAGCCGGCGCAAAGGCCCAGAGGAAATCCAAACCACTTCAATGGCACATTTCCAAACAATCGTTGTTTCAAAGAAGAAATCTTCTCTTGAGCTGAGTCCCACTGTCTGTTCCGAGTTCCATCGCCGTGCCTTTCGCCGCGTTCCTATACGCCTAGCTCTTCCCCCGCAGTTTTCCCGTCGTTCCCGAAGATGTACCTCCGATACTACACCGACGAACAGGGCAAGCGGGTCTACACTCTGAAGGTACGTTTTTGCTAACGAAGAGCATTTTGGGATTCATATGCTCTTTGTGGCTCGACGGTTTCAAAGTTAACGCCTTCCTCGCTCTGTAGAAACCGGGATGCTGGTAGTTAAGGGCATGCATGATCAGTTAGAAGTTCACTGGAGACCAGCAGCCTAATATTATTGAACTGTCATATTAAACGTGGTCTTTTTGCAGTGCTGTCTGGAGGCTTGATGGATTGTTCTGTCTCACTTGCAAAGAATTGTTTCTCGGTTTCGTCGCATCCCTCATGAAGGGGAGCAATGGTACTCCCTGGGGGACCCTCGGGAAAATTTGGGATTTGGCCTGCATACACTAAAGACAAGGCTAAATGACCGTCTTTTCTGGTCTAGACAGTGGACAGGATGATTCGGAGAAACTTTTCAAGGCTTGACTATGTTTGGATGGCATATTACTTCATTCGCATACCACCTTCTTCTGTTTTCTCACTCGACTAGCGATGCGAACTTGTTGACAGCGACATACACTCCCGCGGACTTCTTTTCATATGCAGATACGCGTACGTTTCCTTGACTGGTTGATTGCACATGTGTAGTTTTTATGCTCATGGCTAAACGCGCCTATCGGGAGTGCTGTGATACTAACCGTAGTCGCCATCCCCTTTCAGCCCACCTGCCACGCCGGTCGCGCTGTGCTTTCTTGCATATAATTATCATGCAAATGCGTTCTTTCCATCGGCCACTTTTTGCTGTCTTTTTGCAGACGCATGCGCCGGATGGGACCCCCACCCTTTCAGCTCACCCGCCCCGCTTCTCGCCAGACGACAAGTACAGCGCAGAGCGTGTTGCTCTGAAACGCCGGTTCAAGCTGTTACCGACACAGCAGCCGGCACCGGAGTTCTGAGTTGTTTTCTTGAGCCCGGACACTTGAAACGTGCAAAGATGTGACTTGCTTGTTTCGGGAATAAACGAAACGTGTAGCAGGGGTTGTGTAGACATGCTGGTTCCCTCGTTTTTGGACTGGAAGGCGCCGTGTAGTGTAATGCGGTAGGGACCGTGTTGGGTGTAGATGGCGTTGGGAGCGTTTTGCGACTGCTGAAGGGAATGAAGGAGAAAACACGATTTTTCCTCGTTAACAACTGTTTAAGATACCCACTTATGTACACTCAACGTATACTGGCACTGTTCTAAAACTCGACTGGAAGTTGCAGTCAGAAAAACCCGTGTCGAGGGACTAGGGTGAGACCCGTTTTGTTGCGCCTGCATGAATGACTCTATAGAGACATTTGACAGGATGTTTAGAACCAGAAAAAAGTTAAACAATTACTGTACCGTGCAGCAAGGCAAAGCTCAATACCTCAGACTCTAGAGAGACAATACCGGGATTGTCACTCTTCTGTATTATCTTTTTTTTAACGCCAGTATGCGCTCCTCGTCAGCACTTCAACTTGCAGCAAACACCCAGAGGGATTTCCGGCGCTTCTGCCACAAGAAATTCAGACGAAGCGAAACGAATACTCCAAGTACTAAATAGATGCCCATCCTGCAAGAATCCGATCCATGTATTCCTTACAGACAAGCGTTAGGAAGGAGACTACCAAAGTGCGTTTCACGATGCCTGTACAGCCTGTTTCTCCGAAACGATATGGTTTCGGTTGTTCGGGAAACGGTGTGCGTTCCAAGAACATTGCACAAACAAGTTTCGGCGGGAATGTTTCTTGCCACCTTGCCATAGGAAAATGCATGCTTCTCCCCGGGGAGAAAATGCGTGACACAAAGTCTTCGACACCCTGCTTACAGAAGAAACCGGAACGGGTGTCGACAAGAGATTTCGCTTTTTGGCTCCTTCCAGATTTTCTGGTGTTCAAGGAGAAAACCTGCCACACAATCACCACCCTGAAGCCTCCCTGCGATGGCAGTTTCCGAATAATTTCACCCTTTCAACGGTAGCGTCTTGCCACGAAAGGCTTTCATGAGGCCAGAGAACTGAGAATGGAACTACTCCCGGAGTAAACCCAGCGAGGACGATGTGATACCACGCATAAAGCAGCAAACTATGGAAATAACAAACCCCTTTCTACTTTTCCGATCTTCCGTCTACATCAAGCGGCCTACAGCCGTTACTGGCGTTAACATCTTGGCATATGCAAACGATTTACCGGCGCTAACAAATTCCACCCGCTGTTCCGCAGTTCCCTTACACGTATATTTGCAGCGAGACTGAGACATCTATGAACACAAATATGTAAAAAATTGGACTTGGTACACGTAATTATACTCGTTGACATATATATATATATATATATATATACATATGGTCGTGACACACATATGCCGTCAACCTTGACCATCGACTAGAGCCAGTGAGTGTACGCATACTTGAATCGTGGGTTTGTTGGCCGTCGTTCGTCGTGTTCAGGCTCGTTTTCCCCATCTGAGCTTCCGGAAAAAACCGACCATCCTCTCTGTCTAGAAGCTTGTCTCACAGACCGCCGTAAAAAACGTGAAAACTTCCCCTTCTCTGGTGTAGTATCGAATGCAACAAAGTTGTACGGGTTTATACTTTGAATCGCTCTCTCTGCCAAATACACGTCTATTGTGTGCTTGTGTCAACCTTCTGGGCTTTAAACGTGCCTAGGGACAGTATCAGTCTGCAATTCGCGCTGTCGGTAAACTGGTAGACGTTTGTTGGGCCCGAAGGGGCGTGTGTGCCCGGTTGCATGCGCTTCCGTTGACAGAGGCATGTGGTTCGGAGATATGTTATTCGCACCTCGCCCCCCGCAGCGATAATCTGTGTCTTCGTGAACGATGGCTCTTCGCGCCTCGGCTTCTTGCCACGCCTGGACCGCTAGCCAGGGTCTCGGGCGCCGCTGTCTGCTCTCCTCAGCTAGCTGTGTCTGCAGCGAGACATAGCTACCTGGCGCGCGTGCTCCGGCACGGGCGCGGTCGCCCTCCGGCCGCTGGGAGGCGAGCGAAGACAGCGAAGAAATCGCTGAGACAGGCTGGTTCTGAGTCGAGCCCTGCGGCGCGTTGAACTGAGAAGAGTTCCGCCGTCTCCAAGGGTCGACGGCCACTGCATGCGCAGCCAGGACTCTTCGGTTCGCAGACTCCTGGAAGTGTGGCGCGGGGCCTTGCCCTGGAAACGAGGAGCCGCGATCCCTCTCGGCTCTCGCAGGTCGCTGCTGTTTGCCTTCGCCCTTCTTGCTTCTGTCGCCTTCTCTGCTTCTCTGCGTCATCTGAGAAATTTCGTCGGGGGTCAACGAGAGCGGCGCGAAACCCTGAGTTCGCCAGCACTCCGTTTCTGACTCCGTTTTTCTCAGTGTCTTACCCCGGCGATTCCCACCCTCTCGTCCTGTCTCGCCCTGCGCCCCCATCACCAAACTCGCCTCCTCTGTCTCATGGCTCTCGTGCTCCTCATCTCGCTGTTCTCCTGTCACACGAGACTCTTCTGTTTGATACCTGACGTGGACCCGCCTGTAGGCCCGCACCAGTCTCTTGCTGATGAGTCTCCAAGCCAAGTCACCCTGTTCCTCGGCGCGAAGAAGCGTCGCTGCAGGCGGATGAGAAACCCAAGGCAGCTGTGGCCGCGACCGCTCGGCGAAACGCATGCGTCGGACCTCCTGGCGCCGCTGATGAGGGGTCAGCGTCTGCTTGTCTTCCTTCGCCGGATGCGGGCCGTAGGAAGGAGACGGAGTGGAGAAAGAAGGCAACGGTTCTGCGCCCCGGTCGGCTGCAGCGGTGCCTGGAGCCTCTCGCGCCTGCTCTTTGAGACCGTGACTGTCCCCTTTGTTCGCATCCACTTGCCTCCTGATTTCGCCCTCTGGACCCTTGACGGCTGCTGGGTGGTTCGGTGACTGCTGCGGCTCTCCCTTCCTCACGTCAGCAGCCTCAGCGACTCGAAAGGCCTCAAACAGAGGCGGAGGTAAGACGCCGCGCGGAGCCACCGAGCGGCCAGCAGGGCCCTTCGAGGGCGAAACTCCACAAAGAGGCAAAGGAAGAGCCAGAGTCCATCCTTCGCTTGAGGTGATGGCTGTCGCACGCAGCAACTCGTAAGCCACGAGTTCGCTTCCAGAGTGGTACGTGCCTGAAGAAAAGTGAAAAACGACAGTGAAAATGGAGTTAGGAGAAAAGAGGGAAAGATGGGGGGAGACCGAGAAAACAACTGAAGAGAGACGCTTCACATGCAAGAGCGCCGACGACTGTGAGAGCAGACAAGGAAATCTACACTAGATGACGACACGACATAAAAGGGAAGCGAAGAAAGAGCAGACTGACGGGAGACGAAGATCTTCAAGATCGGAACCAGAAGTAATCCAACTCGTAGTATATACTCCCCAGAAAAAGCTTATAATGATCTTGTCTCCGGGACGATTCATACAACCAGTATATGCCGGCCTGATCACACTAGCATCTGAGTAATCGTTTTCTCCCGCCGTTGATACAAGTGAAAAGCATTAAGAATAAAGGACTCAGCACCGACAATGCATCCATTTGGTTTGTGTGAAGTATCTCCTTCATCGGCATCTTGTGTTTTCCTCTGACTTTCTTCCAGTTTCCAACAGAGACCTACCGAGCGTCCTGTGGGCCTCGAAGGGATCTTGAATCGCAAAGAGTCGTCGACGGTAGAGCCAGTCGACGCTTCGCGGGTGTGGGCCCTGCGACCCCAGTCCTCCGCCTTCATCGAGGCCGGCTTCACCTTCTTCTTCTTCTTGTTCTCCCTCTTCTTCTTCTTTTCCAAAAGCACCCTCTTCTCTCTCTTGCTCTCTTTCACAACAGTCTGCGTGTTCTCTCTCTTGCTCTGCTTTACGACGTCCTTCTTCTTCTCTCTCCTGTACTCTTCTACGGCATCCCCGCGCTGGAGCAGAGGCCCACACCTGGGCCGCAGCTAAAACAGCTGCCGTTTCTGTCTCAGGCTCTTGAACAGAGGCTGCTGGCTGTTGAGAGTCTCCGTTTGCCTCCTCGTGTTCGCTGCGGTCTGCGGCGTTCTGTTTCTTGCCTTTTTTCGCTCTCGAGCCGACACCCTTCAGCCACGGGAGGTCCGGCGCGCCGGGCAGAGGGACGCTGAAGTAGGTTGTCTTAGCGAGCGGCAGCAGCGGCGCTCGGCGAATGTCGACGATGTTCTGGAAGCTGTTGAACTGCAGCGTGTAGAATCTGGGAGGAAACACAGAGAAAAAGCCAGCGAGCGCAGCTCAGCAAAGATGTGCACGAACTATGCCCAGGTGCCAGCACCAGCGCTGACAACCAGCTCTAAAGAGAAACACACAAAACCATCTCTCGAAGAAAGGCAGAAAAAGGAAAGACCACACAAAACTGTTCACACTGCGGCTTGTAAAGCTGACAGGCGAGAGAGAGATGTACTGAGGGGTGCGTGCTTCTCGCTAAAAGGGAAGAACGTTTCTGGTCTCACAAACGAGAGGCTCTGTTCACTGTCCTTGGTTCTTTCTAATTACTTGACAGGGACAACAGAAACACCACTACGTATATGCCTGCGCGTCCTACGAAACGTCGCTGCACTCTCTGTCGCATCGCCTCACCTGAAGAAGGCCCTGAAAAGGTCCACGAGAGAAAGAGAGTCTCCCCACAAAAGGCGCGCCGGCGGGTGGCCCTGGTGTCTCCTCTGTGGCTCTTCAGCACTCCCTCCAGGGGAGAGAAACACGAGAGAAGAGCTGAGATACTCCACCTGCTGGAGAAACATCGCCTCTCTTTTCTGCGGCTTCCCTAGCGCCGCAGTCTCCTGTTCTTCTCGATGAGAATCTTCAAACCTTCCTCGTTTTCCTTCTCTCTCCAGTTTCTGGCTGTCTCCTCCTGTCTCTACCGTCTCTCCTCCTCCATCCCCGACAGCTCTTTTGTTCTCCTTCGCTGAATGAGCGGCCTCGCCTGCTTCCCTCGCCTCGGCCTCTACGCCTCTCGGATCCGTGACGAGGTCGTGCGGGAGAAAAGGCGACGTCGCCGGAGTCTTTGCATGCATCAGGAGGCGGCGCTGAATCTCCCTGAAAAACAACAGCTGCTCTGAGTTGAGAGACACGCCGTCAACTGAGCAAGCGCTTTCTCTTTGCTCCTCTTTTTCTTGATCAAAAAGAAGTCCAGACGTCTCTCGCTTCACTTCCATCGTTCTTTCTCCGAGACAGGCGCTGCTGCTCAGCATCCGGCGTGCGTAGGCCTCGTCCGTGAGGGAGTGATCTTCTTCCGGCCACGAAAACGCCGCAGCCGAGGAGGAAATCGCGTCGCTATTCTGCCTCCCTCTGTCGGTCTTTACTGGACGGAACGAACAAGAGGAACCATCTCTCTCTTGATTCTTTTTCGCGCCTTCTCCGCCTTTCTTCCCAGTGTCGTTCCTCACTCCCTCGCCGCAACCCGGCTTGGGTGTCCCCTCAGCGGGGCAGGGTGTACGTACACCCGACACTCCGCCTCTGGGAACCTGCGTTCCTCCATGAAAAAAACCGGGAGAAAGGCCCGTCTTTGCAAGCGCACTTCGCGGCAGAAGCGCGACGGACGAGAGGCGACAGTTGAAGCCGAGGAGAGGGTGGAAAAACCGAACGTTGTGGCTGTCGTCTACCCAAACAGCCTCGCCGTCTTGGGCGCTGTAGACATATCCGGAAGCCCGTTCGGACTTCTCTGCTTCTTCCCGCGCCTCGCCAGCTTCTTCGCCGAACCACGGCGGCTCGGCCCCTCTCGACCCCACATCTGGAGGAGACAGGAGATACTCCCGGGAGACAGATTCGCAGGAGTCTGTCTCCGTCCTCAGAGCGTCAAGCCAGCTGCCCGCAGCGTCTGTAACTATGTTTTCAGAAGACCCCGAATCCGTAAACTTGCGCGTTTCGTCGAGGGAATCCTCACGCCTTCTCGGCTCCTTCGACTGCACCGAAAGGCTGTTCGCTTCCCCCCTCCGACAATGCATGCCGTTTGGGTCTTGGAGGCCGCTGCGGGCGCAGACGGGGCAGGGACAGCCCAGCTTGGAAGAATACGATAGAAGAAAAGCCATCGCAGCGGAGAACGGCAGATTTCCAGCGGTGAGACAGCGCTGCAGAAAACGCGCACATCGAGGCGGCTTCTGGAGATTTGGGAGAATCGGTAAGAAACGAAAGTCATGCGCCGCGTTGTGCAGCAACGGTAACATCAACCAACTCCCGTGTAACGTAAATGGCAACGACGGAGACACCGGAAACGAGGGAGAAGAACAGGAAGAAGAACAGGAAGAAGCAGAGGGAGGAGAAGACGGGGAGGAAGAGGAAGAGATTTCTTCCTGGAGAGTTCGTTGAAGGAAGAAGATAGCGAGAAGGAGCCACGAGTAGTTGGAGAGGAGGCCGCGGTAGGCGTCGCTGAGAGGACAAAGACAGTTGATGAGAAAACAAACGATTTGGTCCACTTCCTTGGCAGTTTCTGTTCTGCCCTTTCCACCCCGAGAGAAGGGGAGAAGCACGCAGAAGACGACGAGCGAAACAGCGACGAGAGAGAGAGTACCGAAACGTTCACGACGAATTAAAACGACACACACACACACTGAAGGCGAAGCGTCGACCATGAATGGGTGGAGGAATTGGGTGCAAGACAAAGAGAGCGAGACCAACCAGACCCTGAAGCCTCTGCCACCTGGAGTCTGTCTCCAAAACGCCCAAACCGCAAACCTCGTGGCCAGTGTCTCTAAAAGGGTGAGCCCTGTCTCCACCACATGGCACTTCTTCTGCCTTTCTGTGCTTGACTTGCCAGACTTGTCTCTGCTTCGCCCAGTGCTTGACGAGACGAAAGAGCGCCTGAATGCGGGGACCGAAGCAGGTGGCGTAGGCGCGCAGCAGGCGCGTATTGTGAATGACAACTTCGTGGTTGAACGAGACGTCGACCTCCACCCACAACATCAGCGGCAGACTCGGTTTTCTCGAGCACATCGAAGAAGAAGAGAAAGAAGACGGAGGAGGCAACGGGGACGGAGCCACACAAGAAGACGTAGGCGGCGACTGAGGAGAAGCAGAGAGAGAAGAAGAGAGAGAAGAAGAGAGAGAAGAGAGGGGAGGTGATGAGGAAGGAGACAGTGTGCGAGAAGAGGACGAGACAGCCGTTCTGTCTGACTCAGATGCGTGAGGTGCCCCGTCGACGCTTTCGTCTGCATGCGCCTGCGAGGCGGGACGCGCTGCAGGGCAAGGTGAGTAGCTCCGACAGAACTCAGCCTTGAAGCAGCAACTTCCGAAGACTCCGGCCTGAAGAGAGCGAAGAGATTCAGGAAGAGCGCTGTCGCTCCAGTAGCCTTCTTCTTCGCTTTCGTCTCCTGCATCTCCTTCTTTTCGGGTGCCTCTTTCTGTGTCTGCATCGTTTACACGTCCGGTCAGTCCGCTCGACCTTGGTCCTTCTGAGCTTCGCGTCTCCGTCGGGCTCCGCCCAAAAGACGCCGTGGAGCGGCGGTGGAGAAGGAGACAAAATTGCCGCATGCGCTGGAGAGAGACACAAGTCAGAAAGAACGTTTGGGTAGACAACTCGATGAATTTTTAACAGAGAAAAGCGCGTGAAACGGGATAATCGAACTGCGCCAACGCCATTCACTCACTACCTCGTTTCCGACAACTCAGGCAGGAACAACTCGCATGAGAGAGTCCGCGAGAAGAGATACAGAGACCAACGTAAAATCTGGTAATGGAGATTTGGCACTTTGAAAACGTGGCGAATGTCGGGGAACTCCTTTTTCTTCCGTCGAGACACTGTCTCAAAGCCTATCGACTTTGTCTGGGTCCGCCATCATCCCACAACCGCGCCAGAAGTGGACCGAGTAAGCGGACTGTCGTCCAATCCAGGCGACTGATTTCTTCTCAAACGGCACGTCAAAAAACCGCCTAATCGAAAGCCCCCCAGAAGGCGGTTCGAATGCCTACTGAAGGATCCACTGGGAAACGCATTTAGCGACGTATTCGACTACCTGTGGAGATGATGCCCGAGAAAAAGAAGACTAAGATTAGGAAGGAGACTACCAAAGCGAATTCGTGATATTTGTACAGCTTGTCTATGAATGTTGGTTTTTCAAATAGAATTTGGTTCCGGTAAAAAAAGACCTTGAAGATCTCAAACAGTAGTCCAACCTTTTAAAATGCGTTGAAGGACCTTCTGACACGCAGTTACAGAGAACGACTTGTCGATACGCCTCTCGATTGCTTGCCTCTTCAAGCACTGTGTCTTACCTTCCGTCTGCGTCTCCACCGAATGCGCGCTTCAATGACGGAGGAGAGCAGTGCCTCTGGCTCCTCCTCGTGTCTAGAAGTGAACTTGCTTTTCTTTTTCCCCTTCTCTCTCTGGCCTCGACTCGGCTGCACATCCTCTCGCACAGCCTCTCCCGAAGAGGCGCGACCTCTTTCCTCTTTGCCCTCTCCGTTCGCCGCTGGACCGGAGGCTGCGCGTTCTCCGGAGACTTCGCCTCGTGTCGCCTTGCATGCATGCTTGCTTCGCTGCTCAACTCGAGTTGCCTCCTCTCCCTCCATCTCCGACTCAGCCCCCGACGGGTGCAGGGATCGCGGGACGGGCAGTCGAATCTTCAGAATCGGGCATGCGGCGCGTTCCACGCACTGGATGAGTCTCGGAAGTTTCTCGCGCTCCGAGGGCGCCTCGCCTCCTGGAGAGCGAGGAACTTCCGCCTCGGCGTCGCTTCTCGGAGGCGAACCCGCAGGAGAAGCATGCACAAAGACGCATGGGGGGAAGGAAGAAAGCACTCGCGAGACACGGCGCGCCAGCAAACGCGCGGCACAGACGGCAGAAAACTGCTTTAACGCACACAACACCCCCGACGCAGACGGGGGTGCAGAGCAAGAAGAAGCCGCGGGAGAGGCAGAGAAAGAAGACGAAGAAGAAGACGGAGAAGACGAGGAAGAAGAGGAAGAAGACGAGGAAGAAGAAGTCGAGGAAGAAGAGGAGGAAGAAGAAGAGGAGGAAGAAGGTGGTGGTGGACGTGCAACTGCGGCGAGAATTTTCTGGAGGTCGGACCAGTTTCTTGAGGGGAAGAGATCGTCGACGTCCTGCATGCAGAGATCGACCCGGAAAAAACGCAGCGAGTCGTACGCGATTTCCGCGTGACTTCCACAGCCTGAAAGAGTGCCTACAGTCTGTACCAGAAGCGAGCTGCTCTACACACATGACCACAGAGTCAATGGACTCTCAAACGTAATTCCTCCAAAGCACAAATCCACTTTCCATAAAAATATTGGATATAGATTGCTCGCTTGCACGCACCCATTCAAAGCACACAGAAGATGTATAGTCAGTTCCCGCTCTCCCGACGAAACGAAGATGGCAAATAAATCGGTTATCTTTACAAACTGGAAACATACGTATTTGTGTACATGTTAACCTACCTATCTCGACCTACCTATCAATATATATATATATTTATATATAATATAGAGAGAGCCCCTTGGACTCTATTTGTGCTATATAAAGACTTATTAATGGATTTCGCTCGAGGAAGACACTTGCCCTCACATGCATACGAACATATACATATACATCAGCGAGTACGAATACTTGCGAATATGGTGGTATGTGTATCCAGTGTAGAGTATATTACCGTCCATGGCGCGAGATCGCCTGCGCGTTGACGGAGGAGACTTTGTTGGGAGGCAAGGAGAGTTTTCTGGCGTTCGTGGGGTAGAAGAACGAGGACATCCACGTCAGAAGAGACGACTCCGCAGCCGCTCGCGGAGGAACCGTAGAGCAGCGAACGAAGACCGAATTCTTTTTCCACGCAAAAATTCACTTGGAGGTAGCCCTGGAGAGAAAGCGAGGGAAGGACAACAAAGCCTTTCTGGGCGAAAGAGAGGAGACGAACGTGCGAATTCGTGAACGAGACGAGCGACACAGCAGAGATCGGAACTCGCTGTGCAGAGTGGGGAAGTCGACAAGCGACTTCGCATCTGAATGGAGTGAGGGCATTCACAAACTTCGCTCTCACTACGGCATACGTTCCGTGTTTTAAAATACCAAGGGTTTCATTTACTGGCTGCAGCATCTACGCAAGACCTCTCCAGGAATGCATGCAGTTTTTTTCGTGGAAGGCGTGGTAGAAGTCAAAGAGCGTCGGCTGTCTCTCTGCGCTTCCAGGACGTCTCCTCTCAGCCAGTGACGCAGGGTCTCTCTCCTCGATTTCCATTGCAGCTTCTTGCTTCGTCTGTCTCTCCTCTCTCTGTTTTCTCTCCTCCTCCGTTCTGCCTGACTTCTCACTTCCTTTCTGCCGTTCGTTTTTGACCGCCATCTTCCTTCTGCTCCTTCGCTGCTTCTCACCTCTACCAGTGCCCTGAGGGCGACCGGCGACAGACCCAGGCCAGTGGCGAAGTGTCTCAGACGCGTTTCCTCCTCTGCCGCACCCGCCAAGGAAGCGAACGAGGCTGAAGAAGAAGCAGAAGCAGAGGACGAACATGCCGGAGAAGACGGCAAACAAGACGACTGTCCGGGCGTCGTTGCAGTGCCTTTCGTTTCATCCCATTTGACGCAAAAAACACTGGAGGGATCCGCCGCGAACACTGCCGGTCGCGCGAGAGGCCGCGCCGCAGGATTCAAAAAGAATTCCAGGAGTCTGAGAAAAGTCGAAAAGAAAATCGTGGGCAGAGAAACCAGATGCATAACACTGTTCTTCTCTTTATACGCAGTGTTGCCAAGTAAAAAAAAACAAATCAAATGCCACACCGAGAAAAACTTCCAGGCATCACCTATCCCAGGTGTCCGCAAGAAACACACATCCACAGTCAAAAATACGCACATGTATACACAAGCGTGTACTTCTACAATATATACATATATATATATATATACACATGTACATGACTTTATATTCACTGTTACGGAGCTGCGTGCACACCAATACAGGCGAGTACGCCTTCCCATCATGTTCACATAATGATATACATCTCCTGCATCAAACACAACGTGTACGGATACGAACTTCAGATCCCTTCCAGTGTACTCATATCACCACAAGAAGGCACACGCGCATGTACATGTATATATATATATATATATATTTATATTTATCGGCATGCTGTGATACACATATATACATCTATATAAACCAACATACACACATTAACAGAGACACACATACATAAATGTACCAGCGTGTGGTCATACACTTACGCATCCACAAAGACATATACACACATATGGACACGTATATATATACTCATATATATATATATATATATACATGTATATATATGTATGTATTTATATCATTTTCTAGATGTCTCTCCACTGCCTGTGTAGATCCACGTTTTAGGCGGTTCACAGCGATCGAGCGTGAGCAATGAAAGTACCGATTTCTTTGTTTTGAGGTGGGAAGAAGTTTCCTTTGACTGAGGAGAAGCCGCGAGACACGCAAAAGGAAGGTTTTGTGCTGTAGAGACAGGGCGGCCAGTCGCTGTCGCAGAGCGTCCAGCAGGTGCTGAGCAGCGGCGCACGGAGAGAGGGGAATGGGCGCTGAAGAGCCGCCCCGGCCTGCCTGGCGAGACTTTGGAATCCCCGGCAGTCGCGCGAACAGCGCCAGAACCTGAAAACCAAGGAGAGGAAGGCAACAAGTTTGGAAGCAAAGAGGAGAGAGAGGAAAGAAAGGAAAGAAATGGGAAAGAAGGGGGAGAGAGGAGATAAAGAAGTGAGCAGAGATAAAGGAGAGTTAAAGGAAAAAGAGTCATCGCGTGAACACTCCTCTACCATTGGAAGCAAAGAACGTTTTTGTGACCCTTCGGGGATTTCGGCACCAGCCACCTCAGCTCCGTAACCTCTCTTGTCCTCAATTGGGCCTTCGTTTTCCCCCTCGCTTCCCGTCTCACTCTGTATGAGAACTACGCTCGCATTCGTTCGTTCTCTCGTTCTGTCTCTCTCTCCTCCCGTCTCTGTCGATCCCTCTTCGCGTCTTGCATGTCTCTTCACACGCGCTTCCCCGGTTTCTCTTTCCTCCTCTCCGCTTCCCCGTTTCTCTTTCCTCCTCTCCTCTTCCCCGGTTTCTCTTCTCTCCTCTTTTGACCTGGAGAGCGAAGGCGACTGCGGGCGTCGCGTCTTGGGATTTGATCAGAGCGAGGAATCCCCTGGGGTCTGTCGCCAGCCTGGCAAGCAGCGCCAAGAGTTGCTTCTGCGGTGTGCCGTTCTGCAGCAGGTCCTCGAGTTTTGCGGTGTCTTGACAGCCAGGTGCCGGCTGGGCGCTCGCGGCCTCGATCTTGAGGAGGCCTGGAAGGCGGTCAGGTTCTCCCACAGAGCGCCGGGAGGTGAGGGAGGCCACTGCGCGCATGCAGTGTGCGTCTGTGGCATTTTTCGAGGGATTTTCTTTCCGGAGCGGCGGCAGCGAGACGGCGAGACGAGCGAATGGTCGACAGAAAGCGTAGAGCTCGTTCGCCGGCCACAGCGCTGGAGAAAAAATGTCTGGACGCTGGAGCCAGAGCCCCACGGCTTCCGCTCCAGGCTTCACCACGTAGACACTCCAGAGGTGTACGTACAGCGGAAGATCCTCGGCACAGAGGCTGTCTTCGAGTACACCTCGAACCGGCTCTCTCTCTGCTTCGGAAGCGCGAGATTGTTTCTGCTCTCCACTCTGCTTTCCCTCCCGTTTCTCTTCAGCCCCGCTCTGACCGCGGACTGTCCACGTTTTCTCCATGTCCGATCTGGCGGCTTCACCACGGCGTTGCGGCTTCGCCACATTGTCTCGCTTTCTCCCTCCCTTCCTTTCACCTGAATGCAGGCAAACGCCGCCCCCAGGCGGAGCGGTGCAACAGGCCGCCGAAGGCCTCAGGTGAGGTGCAGACACACCCGAGGCTCTCTCGAAACGTCGATCTGAGGAAACAGCCATTGGATGCGTCGTCTTCGCACTCCCTTTGCTGCGGTCGACTGCCTCTGTGGTCTCGGAGTCGATCTCTCTCTTGGGTCTACACACAGCCGTTCCTGTCTGTTCAACGAGGAAAGAACTCGCCGCTGCACACCGACAGCTCTGAGGCACCTGACGCTTCCCAAGCTCCTTCGCCAGGCAGTGCTCCTCACCTCCGCGTCGCTCGCTCCAGTGCGTGTACACATCGCCGTCGATCGATCCGGCTGCGCCACTGGCGGCTTCTTTCTCGCCTGTGCTGCCTCGCCACCTGCGCCTGTTCCCTTCGCTGGCAGGCTTCACCTGAGGCTCTGCGGGAGGCGCGGAGGCGTATACGTCGCGGCTTCCCTCCCGCGAGGAAAAGGAGTTCCTCATCGTCTCCCCCAGGTCCATCCGAGGCCGCTGGCTCCACTTGCGCAGCAACTGCACTTGCCACGGAACGCCAGGCGCGGGAGGCCCTCCTCCATCGGCCATTCGAAAGAAGCGAGAAACGCGAGCAGATGAGACAGAGGAGAAGAGACAGATAATGTGAACGTGGAGCACACAGAGGAAGCAGACGCCGAGGAAGAAGACGAAGAAGAGAACGCGGAAGAAGACAGTGAAGCGCTGGACAGATTGCCTCTTTGAGGCGACGGGGGCAGGCTTTCGGGGAGAAGCCGGAGGAGAGGAGAGCGGAAGCCACAGACGAGACACCCTGCCCGGCAGCAGGGGAGGCGACGAAACGGAGAAGAGACAGAGAGAGGCCGTCAAGACGGTCGGAGGAAGAGATGAGGAAGGAGATGGAAAAGAAAGGACGGAAGGGAGGAGAAGTCAGCCAGGGTGAAAGGAAGAGCAGTCGAGCCAAGAGGCCAGTCAAAAAAAGATAGAACATGGAGATGTTTATACGGATTGGACTGTGTACATCCTAGCGTCGGGATGGAGGGACGAAACAGTCTCAACGATCTACGCACGAAGACGCTGCGTTCATTTTTCGGGTGTATGGACACCTGAACACGCATGCTTTTCTGCCCGTTTTTTTATCCGTTCGTTTATTCACCATTTTCACATGATGCACACCACTTTGCGCGCAGCGGAAGAAATTCGCAGAGAAACGCGGCTTCGCTGCCTGCGGGCTGTGGTCTGTTTCGCGTATTCACGTTCCGCTGTGTTTTTCGAGGATACGTCTGTGTATGTTCCTGAGTACGCGAAGGAACGCAGGCAAAGCGCGTCGTCTCTTCCGGCTCCTGATCCGTCACAAGACGGGGAGCAGATGCGGCGGGGAGGGACACTGACAAGCGGAGAGCGACAGTGGAGATGGCAAAGAAGACCTTCAGAGAACGGACCGAAGAAAAGGAGTTCGTGTGTGACAGCGAGCTGAAGCGTTCAGGCGCCAGTTTCCAACTGGCGTGAATGCATCCCCTCAAAAATTCCAAAAAGGAGGGAAGCTGGGTCGTGCTTTCCGAGGATTTTCGGCTCTTCTGCAGACAAGGGTCGAGAGACAAGTCAGGATGGAAAGCGACTTGGGGAGTTGACAAGTCGTTGCGTGTGTCGTACCCCAGCAACGCGATAGCTGGCGCCTCAGAGGAGTTCACGAGACACCGTTTTCGGAATCGCGTGAAATTCCTGGAAAAGTGGAGAGAAACCCTACCCCCGAAAACGCGCAAAGACGGGGAAGCGCGTGGAACTCCCGCAACAGGGAAAAGCGATCCGGAAACGCGAGAAACGCAGCTGCATGTTTGCATGAGGCGGCGCAAATCCTAAACGCTAAACCATCTCGGTAGTACATCCACCTGAGGCCTGTCGGACCGCGACGCTTGTCCGTGCACACCGGAAAACAATACTCTTTCGCCTCATCAAAAGTCCGTTCTTCGCGAGTTCTTCGCGGAGTCTCCACTGGAGAGAGTCCGGAAGAGGGACGAAACCAGCAGGTTCGCCAGACGCGGAGCTAACCGTGAAAAAGGCCCCCGATTCCCAAGAAGAAGCGCGATTTCGCGCAAGAGAAACTGCACAGCGCGTTCTTGGAATCGACGGGCGAACGTTCTGACGGCAAACGGAAGGCAAATGAGGCACTTTTTCTCGAACAATCTCATCTTCTTCTTCAACTCGGGACGAAAAACTCCCTCGTGGAGAGACCCTGTAAAAGTTCGTTTTCTCTGAGGGCAGACAGCAAGGCGGAGAGTTACGGAGAGACGGAGACATATCTGCGCGCCGCCGACTGATACCCAGCGCGTCTGTTCTACATGTGAACCACGAAAACATCTTTTTCTTGATGAAGGATGCTTTTTTTTCTTTTTGTGGAGGTCTTGTCCTTCGTGTACGCGCTCTGGAGTCGGCGAAATCTCCATCTTCCAAGAGTGAGGAACACAGAGGCCATGTCCGCTTGAATGCACGACCAGAGACGGCAAAGGCGTGAGAGTTTAACGAGCCTTGATTCTCTCAGTTTCCTTCCCTCAGCTTTTCTTTCGTTCTCTCTTCTTGTGCCTCTTTTCGCGCTGCCTCGCCATCGCACTCCAGAAAACATGAGATGTCCTCCCTGTCTCCAGAGGGGAACAACACAACGCATGCGCGAAGAGTTACACGAGGCCCTGCACAAGAGTCCAGGCTCCAGAGAAGCCATTCATTCACTTATACATGTTTGTATATTCGTATCTGAGCAGGCGCAGTTTTGTATTCGTATATGGATATTTGGATATCTGCATGCGGCTCCGAATCCTGATGAAATGTGTGTTTCGGTGCATGCGAGGTGATGCACATGAAACATCGACATGAGCGTGAAAGGCAGATGGGGAATAGATCTACAGAAATAGCGTCATCGTTCCTCGCGAAAACGGCGCATACCTCGCAATCTGTATTCCCTGCGTTTATCTGGTGGAGATTTACACAGTTTAGTTCCCGCCTATTTTTCGAGGCATTTCGACGGATTGCCGCCTCTTCGTTTCCTCCTTCATCAGCCATGACGCCGAGGCCTGCGTGTCAACTGCGTAGCCTCTCGGGCGGCTTCTCTCGAAGCGTCTGCCTCCGCTCCTTCTCTCGTTTTCCTCCCAGTTCTCCTTTTCCCTCCCCCTCCACAGACTCTTCGTCTCCATCTTCTTTCTCATCTTCTTCGTCTTCTTCTTACTCCTCCTTGTCGGATAACGTCTCTTCCTCTTCTTCTTTAACGCATGTGCATCCTTCCTCCAACCTTCTACCTTGTCCGCTTCCGATTTTCTCTTCTTCTCTCGTTTCAGATGTCTCTGCTACTTCGTTGTCTGTGTCTCATAACTGGAGACATATTCAGTGTTTTTCGTCTTCATGTCCCTCTTCTGTCCCTGTCACTGCTGAGCGTTGCGGTCGGGCCGCTTGCTCGCCGAGTTACAGTGTTCGTTTGTCTTTCTCCCCTTCAAGTGTCTCTTCATCTGACAGTTTGCTTTCCTTCTCTCCTCATTTCCACCGTTCCTCTTCTTCTTCTTCTCGTTCTCATTTCCACCATTCTTCTTCTCCTTCTCCTCCTTCTTCTCCTGCTCGTCCTTCTTGTCTTTTTTGCCGCTCTTCTGCCTCCGCGCTCCGTGCTTCTTCTTGTTGCTGTGCCATCCTCTCCAGTCCTCGTCCTGAGTCATCGCTGTCTCTGTTGACGCCTGGTCTCCCTCGGGCCGCTGCGTACGCGTGCTCTCCCTCCTGCGTCGCTTCCTCCGCGTTTTCTTTCTCTTCGTTTCCGTCGCCTTCTCGGCCTTCCTCCGCCGCCTCTCTGGTCGCGTCCCTCCCTTCTCTCGGTCCTCACCAACTCGCGCCTGCCGCACGCAAGCTGCTGAACGAAGGCATCTTGGAACCGCAAATCTGGCGCCAACTCTCCCAGCGAACCATCGCCATCTGTGACGAACTGAATGTCGAACAAATCGCCCTCCTTCTCAAAGGTCAAGCAAATGGAAAACCACAGCCACGCATCATGCAACGACTTGCATATATATATATATATATATATATATACATATATATATGAATGTGGATATATACATATATATATATGTAGACCTGTGCGGCGAAGTGGACGTCAAAAGCAAATTGATCTCTTTCTCAGAGGGAAGGGAAATGCAAGGTCCTTGAATTATAGACGGCACTTGTCAAAAAAGCAATTGACCATATAAACGTATACATCTCTCTGTATACAGTACTTAGCTGCAGATACATAGTTTTCCATTTGAATACGTAATTTGAGGTGTAGATGGACATACACTTTTACGGTTCATTAACGTGGAGTTTGCCTGCCTCTCTGACGTCCTCAGTTTGCTAGGTTCGTTGTGTCTTCCTTCGTTTCCTTTGCAGTCTACGCACTACGGAAGCTTCAGGATTTCAACCTCTTCTCACACCTCTCAGCTCGCCTCATTGCTCTCGTGAGGCACCAACTGCTCGCTGATCTGCAATCAAGCAAAGCGAAATATTCGTAATGTCGCATCCAGTTGTCTACAGGAGTGCAGACTACCTGTCTCGTCAGATCTGCCTCTCTCACAGCGAGGAGACATGTTGCGAGCGCATTGCTTCGTGGACATACGCGTTTAAAGGGATGTCTCAGTCTCTTCATGTATTTGCTTGTTTGTTATTCTTGCTTCTGTACCTGCGTGAATGAATCCGTGCTTCCCTGAAGTTGTAATTCTAATGCTTTCTACGTTGTCTTCTCTGCATCGATCTCTGCCTCTCAGCATGACCGCCACTCCCGCGGCCTCTGTACTTAGGGAGATATTTGTTCATAGATAAACATGTATCTCCTTATGGAGTGTGTTCCTGTCTCCTGCCTGTTTTTTGCTGAATCCATGCATCTGTATCTGCGCGTATGTTTTTCTCGGCATTGCTCTCCGTCTCTTACCAATCAGTCTCTCAAGGTGTCTGGGCGTGTCTCTTTGCATGCGGGATCAAAAACGTTCTGCATGCAAGGAAGCGCCCTCAGTCTGCGTACCTGTCGAGGTTTCCTTCGGAACGCGTTTCTTCTCGTTTTTCCGATTCAGAACGCGCCCACAGCACAACTCCCAGCTCTCTTCGTTTTACCTCGCATGCGCGCCGGCGTCCTTGTTTCTGCTTTTCTGTTTCCCGATAGGCCCAGGCGTCCTCTCCTGATTCTGAGCGCACATGTTCTCTCGCTTCCTCTTCGTTTCCTCCTTCCTCTTCTTCTTCCTCTTCGTCTTCCTCTTCTGTGCTTTCTTCTTCGTCGCCTTCTCCTTCTCCGTTCCGCGGAGTCGATTTGACAAATATTTTGGTTGCCTGTGGCCGGCTTCTCTTTTCAGACAGGTGAGAGCAAGCGACTGGCTGCGCCTTTTCATTCAATGTGCTTCCATTTCTAGCCTGTTTCACAGACGACTTCCCAACGCGTCTTGTCGACAGCTTGCTTCTCATGTCAGTTGAGTCGTCAGTGAAAAAACGTTTTCTTCAAGAAGGGAAAACGCAACTTCACAGAGAAGAACGGACGGAAGTAGACACTCGGGCACAGACTCAAAAAGAGAGACAGCGAGGACGAGTCGACGCCCACAGACCCGCACACAAGCCTTTGGGTTTCAGTCTTCGCTCTGGAGTTCCTCGTTCCTGCGTTTAAGATTGCAGCGTTATCCCAGGCCTCGATGGAGATGGGCATTGGGGTGCGGCTTGTAGAGATCTGCGTTCCGTTGCGTTCTCGCGACTGCAGATTGCAAAGAGAAGTCGCCGCGAGTTTCTCAGAACGCGTCTCGAGTGGGGACTCATCTCGTCTGGGCCGGAGTGTACTCGGCACTGCACTTCGATTCCTTGGGGGACGTCCGAGGGACAGCAGCTGTTCACGAACGCTCACAGAACGCTTCTGTGTATGACCGAAGAACTCCAAAAGCCTGTCGTATGTGTTTTGACTCCTCGAACGCGAAGGAGGAGGGGATGCACTTCTCACAGGGAGCAGAGGAGTGCCCGACTGAAGCGTCTGGTGTGGATCGTGAATCGCCTAGTTTTTTTTTTCTTGAATGTGAAAATGCCCGAGTTTCCGGATCGCGCGCCCCCCGGATGACAGGGCCTCAGGCAGGTAGAGCGAAGACCGAGAGGGTCTTCAGTTTCTGTCGAAAGAATCAAAACTTCCGAGAAGGCGACAGTTCAAAAAGTCAAACACTCAAGACTCCTCGAACGGGTGACATCGCATGTGGAGCGAAGAGGGAAACGGTGTACCGAAGATGACGAAGAAGACGCGTCCGGCGTTCTCACTTGGCCTTCAGTGTCCGCTCTGCCCTCTTTTCAGACGTTTGCATGCGCTGCTAGCCACGCAACTCGTACAAGTCGTCTCCGAGCTGAGACCTAAAGATCTTGTCAACATTGCCCACGCCTACGCGAAACTGTAAGCAGGAACAACCGACTCGCCTCTGGCCGCCCTTCTAACGTGGAGAAGACTGAGAGCACCTCTCTATACACTTCTGAACGCCTTCACCGTGGAAGACAACGCCACGACGCTTCTCCAACGCTCTGCGTACTCCTGGAGAACCGGTCTGCTCCCTAGATGCACAGGCATACCGACGCGCAAGTGTGTCTGCCGAAATACTCCGCAGTCGTACGTATGCATATGGACGCGTCCGTATTTATGTATTTGTGTTCTACTTCTTTTATCATGTCTTGATTGTTCTTCAGGAGGATAGCGGATGAAGAGTTCTTTCGACTGGTCGCGAGTAAGGCATCTGTGCAGTCGAGTTCAGGTTCTTCTCTGCACACTTAGGTGTCTCCACACACAGACCTTGTCGACAAACAGAGAACCGTACTTGCCCGCAGAAGTCCGGACGCGCTTCCACCTGTGCCCTGGGGTCTTTGCCTTTTCAGTGGCAGCCGGGTGGCTCTCGGCAGGTGATGCAGATGTGCGTCGGTGCCCCCCGTCGGCGCACAGATCGAGACATGTGTAGAGCATTCAGCGTCTGCGTTTACATCCTGATTGTACATCTGCACCGATATATATATATATATATATATACAAACATACATACAAACATACATACAAACATACATACATACATGTTTATAAACATATGTGTATCTGTGTATGCGTGTGCGTGTGTACACACTGATCTACATATACGTGCATATGGGTCGGCATTCCACTTGTCACTTGCCTGGACACAGAGTTTTGTGTACGTCAGTCTGTACAAGTTTGCTGATGAACGAAGTTTTCCTTCCACAAGTGTGATTATCTATGACGACCTCTCTGTATACGCATGCGTTTATTTTTATGTGCATGTTGCTGACCCTTCTCCTGTCGCAGAAGCGCTACCTCCCTACGTGTACGACTTGACGCCGATCGCATTGGCAAATGTCTGCACATCTTTCGCGAGGTCAGAGAAGCGTTTCCCTGTGTTTCTACCGCAGCGTTTCCATTCGCGTAGACGAAACCTCATGCGTTTCCAGTTTCATGGAGGCTCGCAGGATTCTCTACCTCTCTTGCGACGCAAAGATCACGTTAATCATTGCTCGTTGGAACACGAGCGTTTACCACGCATCTTTTGGGGGGCGGGGGGAGAAGCGGAGTTCCGGTGCTTCGAATTTGCATGCAGCGTACTTGGTCTCCCGCTCCAGCACACCGGGTCGCATGCAAATGCAGCGGCTGCTTGTGGACGATTTCCAAACAGCCACGCTCACAAACCGCGCGATTATGTAACCATATAATATACATATATATATTTATACATATATACACATGTATATATATATATATAATATACATACATATATATGCTTATGTATGTATATGTGCTTATATGAGTAGGCGTGCCTGTGTACGCACATCGAATACATGTATGTAAGACATCCTGTAGATGTAAGTATTTCTATGCTCGCCTTTACAAATGCATTTGTACACAGTGCATACATGTGGTATCCAATTGTGTGCTGGAGTCACTGTTGGTGTCTGGTGTTCCAGCGTGGGTTTGTATGAGGAGAAATTGTTCGACGCAGTGACGGCAGAAGCAGAGAGAAGAATTTCCGAATTCGGCGGCTGCGAGCTCCTCAGTCTTCTGCTCGGCCTGGGCAAAATGCAGGCGGCTCTGTAGGTTTCTTCTTTAGCCTTGTGCAGTTGGCTGGCGGCAGTTGTGCCTCGCTGCTTCACTTCACACGACAGAGACGCAAGCTTCCTGGAATGCAATGTAGATTCTGACCTCGAAATAGGCACACACGATTCCCCACCCTGCATGCACGAGGCGACTTGTGTTGTTGTCTTGCTCAGTTCGACGTGTATCTGTATGTGCACAAATGCAGAAGGCGTAGGTCCCTTACCCAGCCACGAACCTGTGTCCACCTTCATCTTTATCTATCTGTATATCTCTATATTTCTATATATCTATGTATATCTTTATAATATATAAATACATACATGCATATATATATATATATGTATATGTATATGTATATGCGTGTATTGATATGTGTGGACCGTGACTAGATACACGAGTGTGCTTGTGAACCCCGTCGAGTTCGTGGCCGAGTCTTTTAGAGAGAAGAATGCCAAGAAGAGAGTGGACGTAGCATTTTTCGTTTTTGCTCGAATGCTGTCCCTTTTGCCATAGTCCTTCCGCCAAGCGTCGGTTCGTTTCAGTCTGTCTCTTGTGTCTTTAAACGCTTTCTTTTTCCTCTGCTGCATCTCAGACCACCCAACAAGAAGCGACGGGATGGCAGTTGCATCAGCGCCATTCTCCGAGCATTGCGCGGTCGCATGGGTCCGTTTGGTTTCGTCCAGAATCTTCAGGTGAGAGGTCGTTTTTTTTGTGCAGCGAGAGGAACCTCCTCAAGTCCCAACAGGCTCAGGTCCGCCGTCCTGAGTGTGAGCGTCTGAGCATGATGATTTGTGAGCATTCTGGGAAGTAGTGCACAGCAACACTGTAGGTGGCATGAAGGCGAATCCACGACGGCTTTTGGTGCAGTCTGTGGGGGACGCTGTCAGAGTGGTACAAAAAAGCTACCAAATGCACCTCCGTACAAATCCTGCAAGAAAAGCATCAAAATCATAGCCGCACGATGTAGTGCAATTGCCATATTCTATGTAGATCTCGTCGCCACTCGCATGTGTGAGAGAAAACGACGTACTCCCAATGAGGTCTGTCACCGAACTGTGAGAGATAACCCATGTACAGACTTCTTTTTGTCCTTTTTCCGGCGTCGTTTGCGTGCGTTCACAGCTGTCTCTGCGACAGCTGTCTCTGAGGTTCATTTCATCAACTCCCTTGTGGATCACACACTGGACAGCAAAGACTTGTTTTCAAACATGGTAGGGGAAAATCTAGTTTTGCCGTCTGCGATGTCTCTGGACGCAAACACACCCGACCCCGAAAGAGTGCCTGACTCCGGCGCCAAACGCGACTCAAGGGAATCGTAGAAGTCTTTCCATTGATTGCATAAAAACAGTGTTTACGGATTGTGTAAACCCCTCCAGTCAAAGTGGCAAATGTGGCTTTGTTGGTTTCCTAGGTTCTGGAGTCTCTTGTACTTCTCGGGCACTACGATTCTCTCTTCATTCACACGAAACTTCTTCCTGCGCTCCTCGCTCGACGGCCAACGCCTCCAGGCGCCAGCGTCTCGGGGAGGCCTCACAGCCCCGCAGAAGCTGCTGCAGCTGCCACTGCCGAAACCGTGTTGGGAGTAAGACGAAAAACGAATAGAAACGAATGCGACTTGTGCAGCACCTAGAAAAGGTTCGCCTTTGTCGCATGTGCCTCTTCTTCTAAATTCGGCGCAAGCGATCCCGGCGAACAGGCTCAAGTGTCCTACATATACCTACAGAGGTTTACATGTATGCAAATATATATAGATTTGTGTATGTGTGCCGAATTACGCCCATATATATATATATATATATATATATATATATATCTGTAGTGACGCAACACATCCTGTGTTATTTGTCGGAGAAATGTGAGGTTTGGCACCATGTGAATTCCGGTCCTGTGTAGAAAACAGCAGCTTATGCTCGGCATATTTGGTTTTACGTAGGACCGCGCCGTTTCTGCCTTTCTGAAATGGTTTTACCTGTTCGTCGGTGGAATGTGCTAGCCAGTGGAAGACGCAAACCGCTGAATGGGACCTCAACTTCTCCAGACTTTTTCTCGCCATTCTGTATGCACCAATTCCCTGTTATCTGATATCCGTTGTCTCGCGACTGCTCTGGTCGTGTCTTGCGACAAGAATGTTTCGGATGCTGTCCTTTCCCTCTGCGTTGCCTTTTGTCTCTACAGTCCAGTTCTCTGGAGAGTTTCGTAACTTTAGCCTGCTCTTGAGGGTGCTACATTGCTGCCTGTTTGTGTGCAGCTCTACCTAAGAGTGCTGTGCTGTCTGTACCGCCTCCCAAACCTATCCCAGACGGGGATTCAGCTTCTGCAAGAAGTGGCCGAGCAGATGCCGCGGTGCTTCCAAAGGACGCAGATTGCAGGCATGGCTGCAGCGCTTCATCTGCTCCATAAGGTAAGGTCGCGCTCGCCGATTTCGTGTATCTGAGAATTTATCGAGAGTCAGACAAATGGCTTGTCTAATTCTATATTTGGCAAAGAAATGTGTGAAGGTAAAATTTTCAATAATTCATACGCTGTCTGCGTTCGCACACTTGATGTTGAGTGAGTATCGATTAAATTCTCTGCAACTTGCTCAGAGGGTCTGCTCTGACGCCCGCAGCGGTTTCGGTCGGGAGCGTACACCCTGACGCACTGGCGTAATCGAGATCTGTGGCGATCAGTGCGGGTACCAAGACGAATCCGGGTGTTGCGCCGAAATCAGTAGTGTTATGGAATAACCGCTCTGGAACGCTATGGCATTTGAGGCCGGGAATCGAGAAACTGAGGGAGAGCGGCGCAGAATGAAGAAGTGGCCGCATGGCGACGAGACTATGATGACCAGATTTGCCGGAACCGGGGAAAACAAACAGGGGGACCAGAGAGGAACGCTCAGGTGTTGCTCGGAGAAAGTGTCAGAAGAATTTGAAGTAGGCGACCGTGTGAATTTCGTCTGGCTTGCGCCAGTCAGTTCGGGGGATACGTACCCGAACAAGGCTGCTGCACGTGGTCGTTGTGGTGTCTGTTCTGCTCTTCCCGCAGCTCGACTGCCACGACTATGACTGTTTTTCCAAGGCCGAGGCGATTCTTTTAGCCGATCGGGTGGCCACACTCCGTCAGCTGCGTTTCGCGAATGTCCTGCAACTGCGAGAAGCTTTCCGGGCTCTTGGTAGGATTCCCGAGAAGCACTCTTCGTCAGAAATCGACCTGCGCGCGGGAGGCAGCGAACTGAAAGTATAAACGTCCATGCAAGAGTGGGCCAATCGCCCGCCGCCATGCTCAGGATTTGCTAAACAGACGGCTTGTTGCACGGAAAGGACGCAAACACGCTCTCTCGGTGACGCATCGGGAATCCGCATTGGTTGTGTTTGTGTGCATGTGCCTTTAGGTGATGAGGAACACTGGGGAGAAGTGCTCAAGTTCTTGGATGACGTCGTCCAGGAAACTGAGACTCTCGTGAGCGAAGCACGCGGCACAGAAGACGCGCATGCGACGACTGGCATGGATAGAGTCCACGGTGCGATGAAGGTGGAAAGACGCACGGCGGTTTACGGGGATTCTGCGAATGACGAAACTGCTCACTTGATGCGCGATGAGCGAACCAGCGCATCTGACCGCGGGCCAGATGCGCTGGCACAGAAATCATATTTAGCACGGGTAACAGAGAATACTTTTGATGAACAGGGTTCGCGCAGCGAGGAGGTCAGTTTTGGCGACAGTGACAGCGTATGCAACACGCGAAAACCCGCTGGCTCTAGGCGTTCGGAAACTGTGGAGTTTAGTCGAGTTTCCGATTCAGAAAGGGAATCGAAAAATGAGCTGGAATTGCGGCCAGCAGATGCAACTCAACCAGTGCGGAGACGAGACGCGGTAGTTCATGCGCACCAGTACAGTCCAGATGGCGAATACACCACACGGCCAGTGACTCTGGACAAGCACGTCAAAAAAAAGAATCGAGCAACTGGGGGAGTGAAGCCAGGGGCAGAACAAGAGTAGTCGTAAGTCCCTGACGAGGGAAAGATACTTCTGCTGCGCTTGCGGTCAACTGTCAGCTACAGTCTCAGGTGTCTGCGATGGGTAGGGGTGAAAATTTCGAGCAATAGACTGGAAAGGAATGCTTCAGGGGCGCCGGCGTGACTGCTGGATAGGCGAGGGGCATGCTTAGTTCTGTGCTTGCGTTTGCGAGACAATATGAAGGCGTCCAAATCTGCAGGGGACCTCCAGAAACTCCTTTTCAAAGTGAATTGACGTCCTTAAGTCTAGGTTCGCTGGAAACTGCAGCGCCTTCTCTACTGGGCCGGCGTATTGCTACAGTCGGCACTTGGCAAAACTCCCACCGTTCCGGATGTCGGCGAGAAACAACCTTTCCCTTTTGGCACTTCACGTGTTTGCGGCGAACGTTTATCATGCAATTCCAGCGGAAGTGGTAGTAGCGTTTCAGATGCTCGTTCGTCCATATTTATGTCCTTGGAGAGGGCTATTACCCCTATGCTATGCATATACCTCTTCAGCCAACGAAGAAAGGCTGAACGGTAGCCGACATGCCGATTGTTAGTGGCGGCAAATGAAAGAAACAGAAGTTACACCAGGGCGGTTGCCATCGAGACAACATATCTTGGGCTCTGTGCGAAATACTTGGATCGGGTTTTTGGTGGCTACCCGGAGTACGGCGTGAGCTGACGAGAAGAAGAAACCTCATACCTTTCAGCAGAAACCATACGGAACGCAGCGTCAATAGTTTTCTCTGGAGGCGTTCTAGGCACAGGCCTGGAGGAGTGGGAGGGAACTTTTTTTCCTTCCGCCTGACTCTTGCTTTCAAGTTTGTGTATTGGCCCACATGCCTGCACCCTTTCGACGCTGCCTACTGATCGGCTGAGATAGATCTACCAGCGCCGGCAAGCTTTCGCCGGTACTAGCAGATAAACCAACATTGAGATGGGCGCGTGAAGCCAGTGTCACACCAGCTTCTCCTGAGGAGCGGTTCTCGTGACACATGGCCATTGAGATCGTGTTAACGCATACCGCAGCTGGGATCGTACCCTCACAGATGCTGTTGAACAACGTTATATTTTCTCGTTTCCCCTTCGCAGATAGCAGAGAGTGGGGGATTAGTTTTCAGGTTCTGAGGGGGGCTGGAATGGTTCGAAAGCGACTGTTCACGCGGTCTGACGGCGAACTGTGACACGCCAAAGGGTTTGTGGGCCGATAGACAAGGAAGAAGTTGCTCGAGCGTTTCGCTAGCAGCTCCCGAAACTGAAGGATCTGGCCAAGATGGTACACTGAAACAGTAGCCAGCCTTGCCGGTTGAGAGGAGATGATCGATGGCACGACTGGAGACGAGTGATAACCCCTCCTGCTTTTCCGCCAGCCTTTCATCGAAGCTGGAACACCTCAGATCGACAACAGTACGTGAGACTGAAGGTTGTTCCGCTTGTAGACCCGTGTTTGGCAATAAACCTCACGTGTACTCTGGTTCCTCTCCATGATTTCTTCTCCTGGGCAACTGCTAAATCGGCTAACAGGCAGACAATCCCCAACCAAAACGAGACGTGACGCATTTGGAAGAAAAGTACAAATTGCTACCACGATGTACAACCGAGCTGCGAGAAAATTGATCTTTCTTGCCCAATGGAGGTGCGTAGATCCAGAAGCGGCAAGCATGAGACTGGCTCTTGTCTGGCCCCTATCGCTGCTGAGACTTTTTTTGGCGCCTATCGAGCCCAAAATCTTTGTCGGGAACTATCGCCATAGCCTTGCTAGGTGTCTCACCCAGCGGGGCTGAACGTTTTCTCTGGGATAGGCTCCGGAGCGAGCGCTACCACCCCGTCCGCTGTCTCTATCTCGCCGTTCAGACCCACTCGGCGTTGTCATGCTGCCAGCGCGATGAAACACATTTTGTTCTTCCGCATTTTTAAACACAGAACCTTTCGAATTTCCAGCTGGTGGCTTCCCGAAGCCGAAAACCGTTTGCATCTGGAACCCCGCTTCTCTGGCGACATTGTTTTTGCCTCCCAGAGAGCCCGGAGCGAGCGACTTGTGTGCCCGTTCTTCCCATTTTGTCGTCCTGGCGGTATAAATGTTTATATTTTCCGTTGTGTGAGTGAATGCCTGGAGCAACGGACGTGCCGGTAGGTAGAACAGACATTTCTATCGATAGACATCATATCTGTGCAAACGCTGTCTCTCCAGAGAGGTGCTTGTCTCCACTGGGGTTGCAAGGTTTTAAGCCTTTCCCGTCGACTTTGTAGCTCCAGCCAGGAGCAAGTCCTTACGGAAAGGGTGTGAGACCACTCTGTCAGGGAGAAAGAATCTCACCAAGTTGTGGTGTACAATTGTCTGGTAGATCTGTAGAGAAATTGGAATCGACCCATTGCATTTGCCTACACCTGCGCTGGGTGTTGTCTCGTTCGTACCACGAAGTGGTGAGTCCTTGAGTGTAAGCTCGCGTGCAAATGCTTCCCAAGCGCATGTAGATCTGTGGAACGTAAAATATATACGTCCCAAAGCATTCACCTTGAAAAGTGTCTTCTATGTGGATACGTTAACTTCACAGGCTGTGTTTATCGTGCTTTTCCACTCCGTATCTTGCCGGCTATCTCCTTTTGCCGTGTGCTTCACATTTGGGTGACAGCGCCGTCCTCTACCCTCACCGCCCACTGCCTCCTGGCCACTGTCGTCCTGACGCTAACTGGCATACGTTTAGGAAATTATTTTGTTGTTTTCCGTGTCTCTTTCGTCGACGGCAGCCACTTTCTGGGCTGGAGTGGCCGCTGTCTTGCGCCTTGCCACCGAACATCGGCGAGGGTCCTTTTGGCAGCACCCTCGGTGCCTACTTGAGGTAGCCCGCACCTGCCTGCTCGTCTTCCCGAGCGTGGCCCCTCGCTATTCGTTGGGGGGAGCATGCACATATTTCCAGATGTGCAGGCGAGTGCGAGTATTTGTTGCCCCACTTTTTTCTGTAGCCAAGGGACTTTCTGCGGTCTGTGTGTCCTTTGTCGCTTTCCATCCTAAATTCAAGTCGAGCTCAGGTGCCCACGAAGCACGCGCAGAAGTGTAGACTGCGGAATTATACGTGGCTCAGCCGGTCTGCCCAGCAAACCCGACGCCCCTCTTCGAAGCACTTCAGCGGGAGGCGATCCGTAACCGCCCTGGTGCTCCCCCGTGTGGGTTGTCCGTTTGTGCAATCTCAGCTCGGTTCCACTTTCCGCAAGCTTATCGCCGCTTCTGAAACCCCGTTCCGTCTCCAAAATACCACGATTTAGCCTCTGACTTCACACAATAGCGGACACTCTCTTTGGATCCACCCCTCTTCGATTTCCTCGGCATCGTCGTGGTCCTCTCCACGAGGGGCCGCCCGTGCACTTTTGCCCTTTTCCCGCGGCCTCTGCACTTCCTTGTTTTTGGAGAACCAGCTGCGACGCCAACAGGCTACAAACAGCGAAAGTCTCCTGACAAGAGCAAAAAGGTTGCGCTTCCCATCGTCGACTCTTTGCCAGTAAGTTTTCCACACTGCGTCTCGGCCTACGGGTTGCCGCTGTACGCACTGGACGTGGAGTCTTGTGATGGAAACCGAAACGTGGAACTTGCAAGAACCGCTTGCAAGCGAAATGCATCGAGAAACATTCGCTTTTGTCATCAAAACCTGCTGCCCGGCACAAGTTTTTGTCATCTAACTAGTGGGGTCACTCCATGTTGACAGTTCAGGAACGGGAGCAGCAGAAGACGACTGGGTCGTGCGCCACACGCCCATTCGTAAGATGTTTGGAAACTGGAGTTCTGTCCTTTGAGGTGGCATCCTTGGAATCTACTTGGGGTCCACGGTTTTGGCTACACTTTCGCTGGCTTGTGTCTCCAAAAATGCCGTTCTCAGCAAACCGCAGTGTCTACCCGCTTGCCACTGCCCGTACGAGGTGTATAGACATCCGTGTGGGCCACTGAAAAACTGTCGTAGGATGGAAGTCGCCCGCAGATCATTTACGTACGCAACAATCCACTGCGGTTCCGCCTCTGTGTTGCTGGGGTCTGCGAACAGGTGCAAAGGTGGACTCCGGTCAACAGCGTTATCGGCCTGCAGTTCTGCTTTCATCTGTGTGAGGTCCCTTTCCCCCTTTTTTTCTGCGGTACGTTTTTGCAGTCACGTTCTTTCTGTAATGATATCTGACGTCTAGTGTGTCAGCCCCTTCTTTCAGTGTCGTGCGCCCAAGACTTCGCCAGTCTGTTCAAAGTGACTTCATTTTGCGGGCTCGCTGTAAGCGACGTGCCACTCTCTTCTCCAAGGACAAAACCATGACATGCGTAAAAACCATGCAGTGGACAAGCACGCGGAAGTCAGTTACACACATTTGGATTTCCCTCAGTTGTCTATCGCTACAGACCATAGAACATGATTGTGGTCGCAGCAGTGCGAGTACGCTCGATGTCTGTATTGTCGTAAGAGCTGTCTGGTTGCTCGATTCGGTGGAGTTAGATCTGGATCGTTCATATTTCTTTGTGCAGGTGACCGGCGCATCTCGGCGTGTGAAAACCCGGCGTCGGCAGAGTGTCATAGCGTCGCGGTCGCTCCGGAGTGGCACCTTCGTTTGCTTCATTTTCCCGGGCTGGAACGTGAAACTTCCTCGAAGTAAAGTTGCCGTTCACCAGAAAATTTTGCTGGCGGAGTTCAGGTGTTTTTTGTCGACTGTCCCCGTCGTCCTGCACCCTGGAAACTTGGATCTGTTGGAACGGGCATTCCGGCAGTCGCGAGATCCACATTTGGAGTTCTACCACAGGCTACATCGAGAGCAACCTGACGCGTACAGCAGGTGAAGGGGAAGGTTTTTAAGCGTCAAGAGGCCTGCGTCACAGTGGAGCGGCGCGTGGGGCAGAATTGCCGCTCGATGCCGACCGTCCATAGGTATTTTTCCAAGAGCAAGGAGTCTCTGGTGGCCTTTCGCTTCCTTCTCCGTTTTTTCTGAGCGGCCTTGCTCCGCCAGAGAAGCGAAATGACACGATTATAGGCGACAGACGCTCTCACAGAGGGGTTCCAAAGCAGCCCAGATGTCCTCGTGCTTTCGAGTATCTGGTGTGTCCTGAGGCGTGAAGCGTCGCCTTGGAGACGAAACGCCTCTGCTGCCTTCGGGGAACGCCACCCAGGTTTTGCTAAAGCAAGATCACTCGTGTTTCTGGGAGGCTAAGGAGACTTTCGCTTCAGTCTCCCGCCGTCTTATCGAATTGAGCAGGTGGCTTTCGGCTCGGCTTTTCTTTTGGTGCACGACGAGTCCGACTTTCTCCAAAATAATTTCAAAGAAGCTGCCCGAAACCTCAATGCAAAGGAGACGGCTAGTTTCATATATCTCTGGTATAAATTTCATGTTGCGGTACTGAGAACGCTCCGCGTTTCTCCTTGCTACTTGCGGTTTATGTTGGCGGTTGCTACATTGGTGACCGTCTTTCGAGGAAACCCTCCAGTTCTTTCCGCTTCAGCGAAATCGAGTCATTCGTTTTGAGAACGTTCAACGATTGAATTTGTATGGTGTATCCATCTCGTATATTTGGGTATGCGTTTATGGAAACTGGAAACCAGGCTGGCGCCCGGTTTCTCAGCCCCGATCACGCTGTCACAGGGTTTAGCAGCCTGCTGTCCATACGGTCATCATCTCGCTTGCACCGACGGAATCTAGCCTCTTCATGCGAACGGTCTGCACTTATTTCTGCAGTTTCGTTCTGAGGCGTCTAGTGGTTTATGCCTGTTTGTTTCGGAAGTCAATTCTGTCCACGTTCTGACTCTCCTGCTGTTCCTTCCTGGGGCAACGGTAACCTCTGTTCTCAGAGTTTCGTTTCCCCATACGCTTCCTTCTCCTCTGACAGCAGATGTGCATTGTGACTCAGTTGTCCCTCTTGTGTACACGAGACTCACGTCTCCCTGGCGACAACATTTTTCAGCATTTGACGTGCTCTCGGGTCTGCCCTGTCCTTCTGTCTCCGTGTGTCGCCACCTCGAGTATCACAACTCCAGGTCACTTTCCCGTTTTCGGTGATTTGTAATTTGTTTTCGTCCCACAGTTTCCTTTGGTTTGCAAGTACGAGAAACGCGTAACAGACTCGCAGTTTTTTCACGAATTCCTCTTCAGCTGAGTGCTACGCCTGTTGGAGTCGCGTCCATTTCGGCGCCACACCGCAGGGTGGCGGGCGCATTCCGCTCTTCGGGTCTCTCGTGTTTCGTAACCTGGATCCGTTTTTTTCTCGGAGGTCTCTTTTCCTCCCTGTGTGCGTTCTTCGAGCCCACCGACGCAGCTGATACTGTGCTCTCTCGCGAGTTTTCACAATCCGGGCGCTCCTCTGACCCCCCGGTCAAGCGCCACGACTTGAGGCCATCGACGTGCTTTCCATTCGCCTCCATTCTCCGGTTCCGGTTCCGGTTCCGTACAGTCCTTACCGCGCCACCTCTCAGGTCGCTGGTGACGCCTTCGCCATTCCGAGTATCTTCTGCCTTAGCTCCGCGGCGGGTTTTCCGTGGGCGAACGATCTGTGGCTGTGCGGAAAAAAACACCCTCTTCTTCCCGTGTGCTCGGACCTTCGAAGCCTCTCTCCTATTTCACCGGATCAGTTGGCCGCCTGTTCCTCGCCTCTCGTTCTGGGCTCTTTCCGGTTCTTCCTCCCACGATGAGTTCGCCGGCGCCGTACTTCTCGTCTGACGCCTCTCGTCAGAATATCTTTCTGGCGGCTCCGCCGGCAGGTCCGTCTGCCACCCTGGGTACGGGAACCTCTAAGGCGACTGCTGGTCAATCGTCTGGTCTCGCTGGACGGCCGGAAGATGCGGATGCCGCCGCAATTCTCCAGCTGCATCTGCAGCTGAGTCAGGAACTCCAGCGGTCGCCCGTTACCGACGGGGACATTTTTCGCGCGCTGAAGAAGCTCGCGCGGAATTCAGGAAGCGAGACCCCTGGCGGCAGCGGCCTGTCTCCCGCATTTCTGGATACCGCACAGCAAGGCGCCACGCAGACGGAAGGCAATTTCCCTCCCCCGCCCCCTGGCGAGGACGTGTACACCCAGCATCTGCGCTCCGGAAGCAACCACAGTATGAGGGGAAGCGAGGGGAAGCGGGGGCCCTCTTTGTCGAACCAGAACGCGTCCCTTGGATCGCCAGGAGTCTTCGCAGGCGGGAGCGGCCTCGGGGGGCGGAATGCGAGCGCGGCGCCCCACAGCCTGTCTTCGCTGAGCTTTCAGGGCACCCCGCCGGTGTCTGCGCCAAGCACGCCTCGCGGGAGCAGCTGGCGCTGTCGCTTTTGCTCCTCGTTGAATGCGGGGACTGGCCTTGGCCGGTGCATGTGCTGCGGCAGACAGAATCAGAAGCGCGGGGGTGCGAAGGGCAGCGCTGCTCAGGGCGTGGGTCAGACAGGAAGCGGCTCCGTCCAGAACCTCCAGATCCAGCAGCTCCGCCGAGACGTGCTCCTCGCCGCCGTGACCGCCGCTGCAGCGGCAGCTGAGAAGCGCTCGGACAAGAAGGAGGCGAAGCGCGCCGCTGCAGCGGTCTCGGCTGTAGCCACAGCGATGGCGGAGTCCCGTCAGCAGCTGCTTGCGGAGAACCACGGCGCTGCCCCGTACTTCTCCGGAAGGGTTGGCGGCTCTGCCCCGAGCGGGCTGTCCTCTGACTCAGCTTCCGGGACGCTCTACGAGGACAGAGCCGCTGCGGCAGCAGTGGCCGCAGCGTCGCTCTTGCCGGGGCTTCTCGGGAGCCTCGAAGCGAGCAGTGGGAGCGCGGGGACTCCAGGCGGCAGCGGGCAGTCGCCGGCCACGAGTTTGACTTCCCTCGAGGATGGGGGCGGGAGTACATTGTTTTCTTCTCTCACATCCTTTGAAAGTGACGGCGGCTGCGTGACGCGCGCGGGTCTTATTCCCGAGCTGGGGGGCCTTAAGGGGACCCGCCATTTGCCGGCTTTCGACGAGCAGTCGACGCCCGGGCGCCACTTCCTGGGAGACTCGAGCTCGACGGGCATGAGACAGAGTGTCGGGAGCCTGGAAGGCGGCAGCACGCCGGGGACGTTCTCGCTGCTGGAATCGAACGCGTACGGAGTCGACTTCAGTGTTTTCCAGGAACTCGCGACCGCGCCGCAGTCCACGTTGTTCACGGATGACGTCACGCCTGCCGACAGCCTGTCGCTGGCCAGCGACTGCCGCAGTCCGTCCGGTGCGACGCCTTCCTCGATCGTCAGCGGCCGCAGCAGCTTCTGCAACTCCGGCCTCGCCGCCGGTGTGAGCTCAGTTGGAGGGGGCCGCGACAGCAGCGGGAACTCGAGCACGAACGCCAGCACCCCAACCACAGGGGCGAACGTGATCGGCAGCGGGCGAGGGACTGGGCGAACGGCGAACGGAGCTGGGTCGGTCTCCGGCGCCGGGTCCTCTGTGACGCCGGGTGTGGCTGGCACAAGCGTGGGGCTGTCTTTGGGCGCTTGTGGCGTTCCGAAGGATGGAAGGAACTCGGTAAATCGGCTCCAGGAAGGGGCAGGAAGGCCGCGGAACAGCAGCGCGGTGGTGGACGCGAAACGGACCGAGGCTGCCGGATTCTCGGGTCCTGCGATCTCGTTTGGGAGCGGTCCTGAAAATTCCGGAGCGGGTTCATTGAACGCAGCCACGCCGAGCACCCAGAGCTCCCTTCCCCAGCACGTTCAGACTAGTCGGAACTCCGCCAACCTTCTTATGAAGGGAGACACAAGCACCAGTAGCTGCGCAAGTTTCCTACAGTCTGCAGCATCCTCGCCCTCGGCCATGGAGGGCGACGAGTCTCCTGTCAGTGCTCTCCTGGAAGGTTTGGGCCTCTCGACTGCGAATGCGCCAGGAATTGACGCGCTGCTTCCTTCCGTCCTCTCTCCTATTCAGGTACGCAGCAGGAATCGAAGGAAACAGAGAAGAAACCGAAGTAAACGCGATTCTTCGGCCTCTGGGCTTCGTTGTGGGCGACGAGAGAATCCTGTTCCCTTGAGGGGAGACAGCTCGTCACAGGACCAGGCAATCGTTTCTCTGTGGTGTAAAAACCAAACTTACGCATAAGGGTCATGGCGGCCTGTGAACGTGCTGTTCACGCCGTCAGGATGAGGAATTGTACCGATAGACTCTCTCCACCAGGCGGGGTGTACGTACACCCCAGATCCAGGGCTTTCATCGGCTACCTGGATCTGTTTCACGGACTCGCTTGCATTCTCCACCCATATGTCGCTGTTTCTTTCGTATCCTTGTTTGCCAGTTGATCCCACACTCTTGTTTCTTTCGTTCTTGCTGGTTTTGCTTTCCTTTTCAGGTTCTTCTTTTAAAGGCGAAGGAGGTGGCAGACCGCCTCGTGGGCGACTTCCAAGTGCTGGGGTACAACGATCCAACGGCGAAGGCCGCAGAGGCGCTGCGCACCTCGCTTGCGATTCTGGGCTTCGCGCCGCCCCCGCACAGCCTCGGTGGCCCCGAGGAAGATTCTGCTGAATCTGCGGGAGCTCGCAGCGGCCAGGCGGGAAAGGAAAAACAACGCGAGGCCGGACAGGGCCGAGAGAACGACGACGACAGGAAGCCGAAGAACGCCAACTGGATACAGGGTGAGGATCTCTGGAGCGGATCTTGGAAACGATGTGGGTTGCTGGAAATGGTTGAAGTTCTGTCAGAGAGTTTCTACATCTGTGATCGTGCCTCGTGATCGAACCGTGGCAAGTGTTCTATGGCAGCTGCCTTTCTTTTCTCGATCCGTACCTATAGTCGTGGTCGAGTTCGCGTCAATTTCTTTTAGGACTGAACTTTTGCTTTTAGTGACAGGACCTCCCGCTCGTCGAGGCGCCCGTTCACCACACTTCCCTTTCTCTCCTCTTTCGCGTCCACAGTGGTTTCTGTGTTGCTGCGTTTCGAGTCTTCAGGTATTGGTGGCCCCCACTTTTCTGCACCTACGATGCTGGCGCATCCGGACGAGTTCAAGAACCCGAGCAGCTTTCTGAAGATCTACGGGGATCCCATGTGTGCCGTCGCCGATGCGTCGGCGCCTCAAACGGGGGGCCGACAGCCGGGCCCTGGAGGCCGCTCGCTGCCTGGAACCTGTGGGCGGGTCGACGGCGCCTCGGCAAGCACGAGCGGTAGTTTGCCGATTCGCGGCCACAACGGGAACTGGGTCTGTGAGAGTTGCTCGAATGTGAATTTCCCGCGGCGCTTCCGGTGCAACAAATGCGGCGCCGTGCGCGGCCCCCAGGGAGACGCGATCGTCGCAGAGTACGCCAAGCTTGTGTACCACCAGCATGTGAAGGCGTACAGAAATCTCGCCTCTCGTCCGGGCGTGGATCTGCCGCTGAAGCGCCTGCAGAGCGGGGGTGGAAACGCGAGCACAGGTGCGGCGCATGCCCTCCAGAAAGGCGCAAGTCGGTTCGCGGTCGGGACGGGAAACAACTTGCAGGGCCACGACGCCGCCTTCAGTCCGAATGGGGGTTGTGTTGGAGGCTCCGCGAGAGTCTTGGCGGCCGTTACAGAGGCGGCCAGCCTGAATCTCTCCAGTGTGCAGACTCGTCAGGTGGCACTGCCCGCTGCGGACTCCCGCAAGCCTGCGATTCCGCAACCGCCGAGCACAAATCCGAACCTGAACGGTGGCGTTCCTCACGGGGACACGAGTCGGCAAGGAATGAATTTCCCGGCGATTTTCCTGCCCGTGGTATCGGGCGCAAACGGGGTTCCGGCGCCGCCGCCTCCGACCGTCCAGCCCCCCGTGCCGCCGGGTGCACGAACATCCGGGAAGGCATCAGAGGCAACGGTGGGTCGAGTGCTGCCTGGCGCAAAAGGCGTTTCGCCCGTCCAAAAGTCGGTCGTGGACGAAAAGAAGGGCGCGAAGAAGGCGTCGAATTCGGAGTGGCCAGCGTCGGACAAAGCCGGAAGCGGAAAGGGAGAGCCGCAAGGAAATGCCGACAAGCGCGAGGCGTTTGAAGCTGAGGCCGCGCAAGAGGAACTCGAGAACGACAGCGAAAATCCCGCGTCTGGCGAAGACGCATGCTCTTCTCTGGAGGTTGCGAACTCTGGAAGCGATCAGGTAGCAGTGAGCGGAAAACCGTCTGTGACATCAACTACGTCGGGTCCAGTTTCGGCAGTCTCGTCACCGCGCACAGACGGCGGGAACTCGCCTGTCAACTTAGGCGACAGCAACGAAGCGACACCGTGAACAAAACAAGATGTCTCGACGACCGTGTCCCTGGTCAAAGCTCTGGGACCCCCGTCTGCTTCGGTGGGAAGAGCCCTTGAAGTGTCTAGTGGATCGAAAGGGCTCAGGCGCGGGGCTCCGGGTTGCTTCGGCCACAACAGGGAATGTCACCGGTCTTCCCTGCTCTTTTTCTTTCTGAATCTTTTTTCAACAGGCGTGGAACGGAAGCTCGGCTGCGCCGCTGTGGGACATGGCGTGCAGTGGCATTCACTCGCGAGCGCGTGTTCCGACGCAGAATGTGAAATATCGATGTGGTAATCTGGTTCGAATCTCTGTCGGTTTCGGTAGCGACATTCTCGGATTTAGCTTCGGTAACCAAACTTTCTGAATCCTGGCCCTCTTAAGACAGACGGAGTCTTCGCTGTTGGCAGGGTGCTAGGTACATCTGAGATGAGCCGCCAGTTCTCAACATGATCATGTGCATCTAACCGATACAGAGGCAAAGACGTATCAAAGTAGGAAGGTTCGGGATTCCTAGCAGTGGTCGGCCCACCTGGACGGATGGGGTGCATTCGGAGCCGTGAGATCGCGACAGCGAGAAGAGATCCGCTGATTCTCTGGACATCAAAAAGTGCTGGACTTCTGTAGGCTTGAGCGTCAGTGTGAGCATAGACTGCATGCGCATATACACATTTTATAGATACGCATGCAATCTGTGTCGAGTTTTTGTTCCAACCGTCGCACTACTGACCCAGACAAACAGGCAGACACTGTTTTTTGATTTGGAGCGTTCGTGTGTCTGGATCGCGTCAAGTCGTCCTTTAGTGTCTCCCCTTTTCTCGTCTCCTCAACGGACATCATCAAAGCCCCTCTGTTCCAAAACGTTTCATATATGACCCTTTTATCGATGAACTGCGTGTATGCCGAAACCGGCACGCTTCAATCGGAGTGTGCCGCCATTGCTCCACGGCGACTCTTGAAGAGGTGTACTCCTCAGATGCAGCTCGACACTGTGTTCTCTGCCGTCAACACTCCCCGTTTTTGTTCCACAGAACCTTGCACAAGCGGCAGCTTCTGTAAGTCCTTCGAGTGTCTGGACTGTGGTGAACAATCTGCGTCATGCGCTTTGTTTCTTTCTGGTACGGCTGGCGTCTGATCCTCCGTTCCAGCTCGGGGTCGGGAACCGCCATGCTTTGCAGCTTCCCTTTAAGCCAGCGACAGGTGGATTTGGAATTTTTGTGCGAGAATCTTCATCTGGTCTCGGCAATCGACAGTGCTCGTACGGCGACCCTCACCAGAAAAGGATGCGGCATGGCCGCTGCAAAAGCGAAAAAACGAGGAAGGTACTGCCGCTCGTGTCGGGACAGACAAAGATTGCCGGCTTGATGCAGTTTGACCTGCGGTTCTGCCTTGTGCGCTAAGGGCGTCAGTGTCGACAGACTCCCCTTTGGAGTTCTGAAGGGGAACGCAGCCGCGGTTTTCACGAGCCTTCAAGCTTACAAACGGCAGACGCGACGGCGTATCAACACTTTGTTGCTTGCAGGGCTATGCTCCGTAATTCTTCGCATGTCGAGCAAATAGCTTCGAACGTGTGTTATTTCCTTCTGAGGGCTCGTCGTCTGGTTTTTTATCCATGTTTATGAGTACGGGTTGCGTCGCCCATTTGGTAAGATTTTCTGTCCGCCAGTTGTCCACGAGTGTGATCAACTGTAGGTTTGCCACAACTCCTTCACAAAAGTGCTCTGGTTTTTTCTCCGTTCCCACCGAGTTTTCACTGGCAGCTGGTTCGAGAGAGTCTGTTTCGAGGGTTTTCTGGGCTGCTGTCTACGCCTGGGGGCAGAGTTGCCTGCACCAGGGATGATGCCCTGGTTCACAGCGTCGCTGCAGGAAACGGGAAATAATTGGAGCAGGAGACACTGCTCTCTCGTATTTCTCGTGGACATGTGCCCTACCCTTGCAGAGGTTCGTTTTCGTAGTCTGTGGCTGCCGGTCGTTTTGAAAACGTTTTTTGTTCTGGGGTGCCGCGACGCTCTCGGTGCCGCATGCTGGACTTTAAAAATGGTCTTAGCTGGTCTCGTGGAAAACTACAACTTGTTCGCCCCTTTCCAGCCGGGTGTTTATACCTAAATTTGCCAGATCACTTCGAGAGTATGTGCCATTTTAAAGTCGTATCTTTAGACGCCTCAAGTACACATGGCCCAAGTAATGGTAGGAAGTTGATCTCAATTCTGGAGGGACCACAGTTGGTGTCTAGTGCAGTTCCTGCCGGAGATTCTTGGTATACAGGAATTCTACAAATGGTTTACTCAGCCTGCTGCATACCATATCAACAGCGTTGCTGAAGGTGGACAAATCAATATTGCACCGTCGTAGAAAGTGTTTGGTGTGGACCATCGGTCACTGTAGTTTGAAGTAATAGCCGCGGTTCAACTTCCTTTTCTGGCGAGACACAGTTCATTCACCGGCATCATTCTGAGGATTCCTCTCCTCGTACATCGAAGACGGAAACACCGAGCACTATTCTAGAGCCTATCTCGCTGTCATCGTATACCAGACTACCGGACTAGTTGTAGGGTTGTAGTAAACCCACATGGTTGATGACTGCATACGCGCTGGGTATTGAAATCCAGCACGATTTTAGCTGTCCTAAGCAGCCCAATAGGTTGGATGTGCACAGCAGTCATAAAGAGCTCTGGCAAGCGGTACGCTGTTTGTTCGAATTTGGACGGACATAAAGCTGTAGTGGCGCTGATAGTCAACGAATGAGATTTGTCTCTACACGGTGACCATTTCGATTCCGTTTTCTCTTCTGAGATGTGAATTTTATTCAAACTACCAAAAACAGGTAACGGCAGTGCGGAGATGGTGAAGTCCAGCGCGCACGCCTCCGAGAGTGGCCGTTCTATGGCTGTACCATATACCTGCATCTACAATGAGTCTGTTGTGGTTCCGTTCAGGAGCATTTCACATGTAATTGTCGACGGCGTAAGTAGGTAGTCCATACAGGGGATTCACGGTCGCCAACACCCGGGATAACGGTTCATCTAGACAGGGCTGATTCACGTGACCCGCCCCGGCATGGACAAGAATGGAGAGCCCTGCCAAACCGAAAAACGTATGAAAAGGATCAGGAACTTTTTGTGAAGCGGAGTGAGATTCCAACCGACCTTTTCCGAAAAGACTAGTTTCTGGAGTCTCACTCTCCACTTGGTTCCTGCTCTTGTCTTCCTGGACTTTTAACGATGCTGCGCTTGCAACGGACACTTCCTCCCTCGCTGTGTCGTTTTGATTGCCAGGAGATTCGTGTGCGGCAACAACAGTACCACAGCCTGAAGAGGGAGTTTTGATCGGTACGCGTGATATGCCACCAGTCTCTGCTTGGCAAGAAAGAACGAATTGCTTCAGTGTTTGTGTGTCGTAGACCGATGCGAGATCCATACCCAGAATGTTGGCTGTGGCTAAAATCCACCAACAATAGCAAGAATCCGCGCTTTTCCCAGGGCGGCCGTTGAGGCCGCCGCCAGGCAGTTGTCGCGCGCCTAGCCACCTGCACGGAAGTGAAAGGCATGGAAGGACACACGTTTTTCCACACGAGAGTTTACTCACTCGTGTATCTCAAAAGCCAAAGGGTGTTGCTCCCCTCTAGTTGTAAACTTCAGACACGACCACTTTCTTCGCTACGTCAGCAATGCCTAGAGTACACCCACCAACGTAGAAAACAAAGTAGCCCATTTACACTTTTCTTCTTGAGTCACTCCTCTAAGCTTCACTTACAACGCCCCATTTGGTGTGTCTAGGACGAGCTCCTTTTCTCATTCAGTGAGTCACAGCGAAGTTGCCTCCATTTCCAGAACACTCACCCTTCGACAGACAGGCGTGCTGAGGCTGGCAGCTGGGGTAGCCTTTCGATCAAACTTAGTGACGCAATTGCACAAAAGGTCGTCCCTGCGTGAGATTCACATCCTGGAGCGCATCCAAAACCGCCATCAAGGTTTTGGCACTGTGTAATCCAGTCGAAAAGCTTGTTCCTGTCGATGCATCCGCGGAACCAATTATCTGAACTGTTCGCGCAGGAACCGTTGTCTGTTTGGCGTGGCACCCTCCGCTGATTATCCGAGGAACAGTCATGCGTTTTGTGTTTCTTAGCATTGGCATATCCGCTGCCTCCTTCGATCCCCGATTTCGTGCGTTCTTTGCTCGTGTTTCCAGTTTCACGGACTTTCGTGACACATCCACTCCTCGAATTACCTGCGCTTCGATTAGCGAGTAGCTGCGTCAGCTGGAGGCTGGCGACTGCGCACATGGCGAAACGCATGTCCGGTTCGGCTGCATGGTTCGGTGAATCGTTGCACTGGTTGTTGAAAGCTCCAGTGTTCTGGTCTTGCAAACGTGCGAGAAAACGCTGGATCTTGTTAAGTAAGTGCGGCGGCAAAGTGGAAGGGCCCGCACTCCCTAATAGAAACAGTATCTGCAGCGCACTCAAGGTCGATAGACTCGTTGCTGGGTAACTGGGGTCTGGATGTGGCGCAAAGCCGACGCAGCAGGAGCAGGCTGCATCTTCCAAAGACTCTGACTGAGGGTCGGCGCTGTTTTCTGTGCCTTCCACGTGGCGACTGCAAGCAAGTGTTCGTTTGCATTTCATGACAAGTCTAACTAAAGAGGATCGCTGCGTTTCGCCTAGAAAGGAAGTGGACGCTTCCTCGCGGTTACCCCCGTCGGGTGCGTCGCCGAATCCGAGTCTGCCTCTTTTGTAGTCATTTTCTAAGAGCGCCAAACCCGCGAGCGTCCAGTACACTCCACTGAGCAGAAAGGACTCTGCTTCCACAGAATTTATCCCATCACTGGAGCTTTCTTCTTGAGAAAACGGATGGTGGTGAGCGAAATAGTCTTCCTTGTCCAATTTCGAACTCTCCGCCTCTCTCTTTCGCAGGGACTGGAGGCCGGCGCCTACAACGCGCTGGAGAAAGCAGCGGTGCCGAGCAGCAGCCAGGGGGGCCTCCACCACCATTCGCTCGGATCGTCTGAACACACATCAATTAGTGAAGCGAAAAGCAACAAGAAAGACCGAAACCGAGAAACCGTAACTTCGTCTGCGGCGGAAAACGAGCATCAGAGAAACAGACTGTCGTCACTCCAGCACACATCGCGACAGACACACAGATCTTGAAAGCGACTCCGTTCCTAAGTAGAGGGCAGGACCCGAAACGGATAGAAAGGACATTTGTTTACAGGACGACAAAGACTGGCGTGTGTGACTCTGAAGGAAGAGTTGCGACAACAGGCGGCTGCAACGGTCGCCTACGGAAAACCACACAGTTGCGGTAAAAAGACAAAAACCATGAAGGACTTTTGCAGGTGAATCGCGCGCGTTAAATCGATGAGTTTGCGTCGCACGGAGAAATTCTGGAAACTTTCCTTCATGTCGTTTTCTGTTGTCGGTTGGAGAGCAAAGCCACCACGCTTTACATTTTACCGCCTGCATGTGTGTGTGTTTATCGCATGCACGCAAAATCCATCGGTAAAACCGCGAGACTCCACGTAGAAAACGATACTTTCAGAAACATCACTTCTTGGGATTCTCTGGTTTTGAAGAAGGACTCCTTTCAGCAGTCACTGCGGTGTCGCTTCGTGAGACTTTCGTTCCTTCCCTCTTTTTTCTCGTTGCCTCTAACCGACTCTTGGCCTCTTCGTGCGCTTGGTCCTTCTCTCCCTCACAGTTTGCTTCCCAACTTCCTCGTGGTAATTACGTTCTGCTCGACTTTTGTTCTCTCTGCATGTCCTCAGTTTTTGCTTTTTCTCTCCAGAGTTTTCTCCGTCGGGTCTTCTCCATTCCCTCTGTGTCTTTTGCCACGGATGCGCGGACCCACTTTCTTCTGCCTCGCTGGCGCCCTTCGGCCCCTGAAGTTTTGTTTCGTACGAAAGAACTAACGCACACAGCCACCTTTCACTCGAGTGGACAGAACCAGCTGCACTTGCAAGTGCGGCGCCTCCATATAAGCCACAAAAGCAGATCTGGCGCTCACTCTGTTCGAAATCGGAGCTTCATTCGAAAGCCTCGCCAAGGAGAAATGAGGTGCCTTTCTGTCTCGCCGCCCTTTGTAGGCGAGATGACGCCGTCTCGCCTTTGGTTTCGGCGTCAGCGAATTCCGCGGTCTTGTCACAGAAGCCGGGAGATGGGGGACCCTCAGCCATTTTCGCCTGCGACAGAAATTTCTCTTTCTGGGAGGGACTCTCTTCCTCCCCACACACGGCAACGTAACATTCAGGGCAACATGTCAGTGCATCAAGGTCCTCCCTCCCAGCCGCAGAGACGCGAACGGCTTTTTCTCCACCTGACGTCGCCGGTTAAGAGGAAGACTCTTCTCTTTCTCGGGGCATCTCCCCCCACCCTTCAGTGTCTTTCGTCTTCGTTTTCTTCTGCCAGTGCTTTCGCGCCCCAGGTTACTTCTTCGTTTTGTTATTGTCCACATGCATTGCGAGTCTTTCAAAACACGGCAGAATCCCCAGTGCCTTCTTCATGTTCTTCACCCTTCTCGACCCCACCCGCCTCTTCACACATTTCTTCTTCCCCTTCTTCTTCTCCCCCGTCTCCTTCGTCGCCTCTTCTCCCTTCTCCCTTTTCTTCTCGTCCGTTTTCTTCTCTCTTTTTCCGGTCTTCCGTGCCTTCACCTGCATCTCTCCGTCGTACTGCCTGCGGTCCAGGTTCTTCTCGTTTCTTCTCCGGGACGTCGCGACGACTTTCGCTCTTTTTTTCGGACCCCCCGCCGGCGTACGCCCTGTCGCTGCATGCAGGCTACAAGATTCAGGCGGCCCTGTGCGTTGACCGACTGCCTCTGGTGTACCGAGAGCCTCGCTACGAGAAGCGCTGGCGAGAGTTCAAGGAGCAGTGGGAAGCGCAGACGAAGAACGGCTTGACGCTCGCAGACGAAATCACCTTCATGAAGTTCCCCTTCCACTTTTTCGAGACAGAAGAAGCCCAGAAGAAGAGAGAGGAACTTATCTCCAAGACTGGAGATGCCGAAGTCTCTGAACTGGAACTCCTCCTCAGTGAGGAAGGATTCTCGGGAAAGAGAAAACTCCAAAGAGACAGAGACGCGAAGAAGGCAGCTCGCGAGGTGAGAGAGATAACACTGGATAGCGGTAAAGACGACAAACGAAACGCGAAAGGATGATCTCGAGACGTTTTGCAACAGGATTCGCTGTGGGGGGCTTCTGATGCCGCGCAGCCTCCCCATCTGACCTCAGCCTGCATGCCTGGACGTCTTCTTTGCGCCCTGCTTCTCACTCTGCTTCTGCTGCAGAGTCCGCCGCGACGTCGCCTCTGATCTTTGCTTCTTTCGATTTTCCCTCTGCGTTCTTTCTCTCACTGGATCTCTCTCGTCCAATTCTCTTTCTCATTCGATCTGATAGTTGTTGTTCTATATGTTCGAGAGCCATTTTTTCCTCCTTCCTTTCGTGTCTCCGTCGGTCTTTCTTTCGGGGTTTTCATTTCTGGTTGCACTTCCCTTTCGGCCTGTGTGTGTCTCTCGCCCTTTGCTTTCTTCTCTCTGTTCGTCCTGCGCCTCACTCCCGTTCTGCATTTCTGGCCGTCACTTTTTTCCGTGATCCGCTCCTCTTTCTGTGTCCAGGAGCAGAGTGCCGTGAAGAGCGCAGGACGGGGACAGGACGAGAAAGGCCTTCGATCCTTGGAGCGGGAACCTGAGAGAACTCTCTACTTGATTGTTCGATATGGAGACAGCTGGCAGTTCCCTCTTGAGGACCGCATCCACGGCCAGTCGATGAGGAGTGTAAGTCTTCTGTTTCGTTCGTTTGTTCCTCTGTCGTTTCCGGCGATTCCTTGGTGCCGTGCGTTCGTTCTGTGAAGCGCCAGCATAGAAACGAGGAGCCGACGCAGCACCAGTTAACGCGTTGTTGTCAGGCCGCTGAAGGACTGCGGCGGGCCGTTTTCGGTCCAGGCGTCGGATGGCCAGTTCGCTGTCACACGGGGAAACAGGTTACACGCGAGAGACTTTGCGTGCTGTGCGTCCGTATGTCTGTCCATTTAACGGCCAGAGAACGCAACGAAGGAGATGCCGCGAAGAGAGTGGTGAGAGAAGTTTCAGGTTAAAAGAATCGGTTCGACTTCGAGTGGTGAAGCGTGTGTTGCCGCGACCATGCGTTGTGTGCATCAGACTCTGAAGCGACTCTGTTCAGAGCAACTGGGCAGTTCGTACGCGCCTTTTCTCCTCGGCTACTCTCCCTTCTCTTACGCCAAACGAACGTATCCGAAGAAAACGAAGGAGGCTGGCATCCTGGGACGGAAGGTCGGTTCTTCACAAGAAGAGAAAAACAAATTGGGAAAGAGGGTGGACGAACCTTTCTGTGATTCGAGAGAAGCGCGACTTTGCCGTCCACTGCATCTGGTCCTGTCAGGGTCCTTGTTCTCTCTCTGCGCTCCGTCTCCTCGTCCGTTCGGCTGTCATCTGTTTCTTCATCTGTCGTTTTTTCCTTGTTCGGCCTGCGTTGCTTCACCCCCGCCTTCGTGGATTCATCTGCTTGTGTGTCTCCGTCGTCTGGGCCTTCCTCCTTTCCACTTCTTCGTTTATTGCTTCGAAGACTTCTTCGCCTTCTTCAGGGTCTCTGCTCTTTTCTCTTCTTTCTCTCTCTCTTTTGCGTAACAGATCTTCTACTACCGTGCCCACCACATCCCAGGCTCTGAGAATCTGAAGCTTCCGGAGGGCAGTCCCGTCTCCGACTTTGCCTGGGTGACGCTTCAGGAGCTTCCTGCCTACATTTCTCCTCGCAAGCTCGCTGCGGTCTCTGCAGGGCTTCTCCTAGAAGAATAAGTTCCCCTTTCTCCACTAAAACAAACTATCCACGCTTTTGCTCTCTCCATATATATATATATATATATACACATATCTATACACATAAACATGTATCTATCTATATATTTATATGTTGTGTGTATGCATGGATGAACATGCATATATATATATATATATGTACAGATTTTATATGCGCGTGTGTACATCTGAATGTATTCATACAGGTATACATATAGTGTGGAGACAGCGAAGAAGCAAATGTGACTAACCGTGTTTGTGCCTTTTCGCTGAGACACAGTTCCGCGTGACTGGATTTGTGAGAAGACAAACGAGCTTTATCTCCGAAACTCAGTCCTCAATCTTTTTTCGCCTCCTGCTTCGTTTCCTTGTATCAATCTTCATACATAGAATGGTGGCTAGAGACGTGTGTAGATAAATACGTAGTGAGAACAGAGACACTTATGAAGACGGCGGTAGATATACTCAGATGCCTAGATGGATATATATATATATATATATATATACATATACAAATATCTGTATATATCTGTACACATAGATATACAGATAGATCTAGATATAGAGAAAACTGACGAGGTGCGAGAGCAATAAAGGTTTTGCGTCTTGAACGAAGAGGAAGGCGGCGGTGGCAGAGACCCGTTCACGAGTGTGACTTCCGATGCAGAAGTTTTTCAAAAGTTTCTCGTTTTTGCGTCAAATAAACAGGCGGTGTCTGTCAAGTTTTTTGACAAGAAGAGAGGACCTTTCCTATCATGAAGGCACCCTGTACACGAATTGAATGAAGACACGAGCGACGCACCGTGCGCTAGCTGCAGAGCTAGATAGCAGTAAAAACCGAGGATAAACAGAGACGCTCGTTACGAAGAGACAGTGCCTTGGAGGAGCAGAAAGACATCTTCTAAATTCCAGAAAACGCATGTTCACGCGCGTGTTTTGCCAACATTTTTAATCGCATTTTCAGACGCATGATTCCTTGTCAATGCATGCATACACCTAAAAGACATACCTAGGCATTCGCACCTTCCACCGGTGCCCGCAAGTCTTTGTCGATTTCCTTTCTTTTCCAATTTCTCTACTTTTTGTTCTCTTCTCCCTCTGCGGCCCTCGAGCCGCCTGAATTGACTGAATCTCGCGTCGCGCCATTCTCGGCTTCTCCTCTCCTTTCTGTCACCATCCCACCATCTCTTCCTCTTCTTGCAGTCTGTCCGTCGCAGTCTCCTGTCTTTCCTTCTGTCTCTCGTCCCCATCTGTTGTTGCCTTCTCTTGCTGCTTATGTTCTTCGTGTTTTCCTTCCTGTCCTTCAAGAAGCTGTCTGTCTCCATCAACTCAAAGAAAGTTCTGAAGGAGAGCGCGCGTGTGTCTGAGAAGGACGTCTCTGCAGACATGAAACGTTTCTTTTTCTGCTGAGACAGACCTTTTGTTTTCTACTTCTTCACAAACAGTCGTCCTTCGGTCGTCCTCTCCAGTTTGCCCAGTACCACAAAACTCTTCCACTGTCACTATCTTTCTCCCTGCGAGTCCCGGTCTTCCTTCGCTCTCACTGGGTCCTCCAGCCGCGCGTCTCTCTGACTCTTGCACGCGGTTGCTCGTTGCCGCTCTTCCACGATCTCTCGTCCTTCTCTGTTCCTCTTCTTCGCTGCCTTCTCCGCGCTTTTCTTCCTGAACTCCCCCTCCTCTGACCGCTTGTTCTTTCTCCGTCCTTTCCACCACCCTGTCCTCGTTCTCTCTCGTCCGGCTCCTCCTCTCCCCTCGACACTCTCCAATTTCCACACGCGCAAGGCGAACGGGAGAACGCGAAAAATCAAGGGAGAACGAACGCGACGGATGTCGACGTTCTGCGTTCTCCAGTGAAGCTGTGAGAGCCGCATCAAGAAGCGCAGAGTCCTTTTTCGCCTCCGAAGCTGTCACGACGCTCGGGACTCTCTGCGCTGACGACAGGTGAAGAATGCAATAATGCGAAGAAACACATGGCACACTCTCTGGGGCAGAGACAGAGCACTGCGGGTCGAGAGGCAAGAAATACGAGTTCGAGAGAGCAGAAAAAGTTATTTCGTCTTTGTTTAAAGACATCGCGTCGTTCACACGACCAGGGAACCTGCGACCGTTCGGGCCAGCGCTCTCTTCATTACCATTCTCAGTGCCAGCCTCCACTTCTCTCTGTGTCATTTGTTCGGCAGTCTCACATCCACTTTCCTCCTCTTCGCTCAGACTGTCGCCTCCTTCCGCGTCGCGTCTGAGAAACGCGTTTCCAGTGTTCTCTGTCGGAGCCTTGCCTTTTTCACTCTTCGCGTTTCTCTGAGTTCTTGCCTGCTCTGCTTGTCTGCCAGGCAACGGCGACGCGTTCGCTGGTGATGTCGAAGAAAGAAGTGAAGAAGACGAGAGGAGGCACTGCGGCTCTGGAGAGACAGAAGGAAACGCCTTCTCCTCTCTTTTTCGCATCCCACATCGTGTCGTGGTGTGGGCTGAAGAAGACTTCCGATCACCTGAAAGTCTTGTTGATTCGAAAAAAGCTTTCTCCTCCTTCAGCTGTCTCAGGTCGTCTCCGTCTTCAGCCGGCGCTTCTGTCACATTGTTCTGCACAAGACCATCTTTCTCCTTGCTCTCTTCGATGTCGCGCTTTTCGTTTCTTTCCTCCTCTTTTCGCCCTCCGTCGCTGCAAGCGCCTTCTCGACTTTGCTCCCGACGCCAGGCACTGCTTCTTCGTCGGCGTATAATCGGAAAGGCTGTGCACGTAGCGAAGTGGAAAAAAAACTCCCTGCCGGCGAGGCGAAGCAACGCGCCCCCCCGGCCAGACCAGTCGAGGCCGGAGAGAAAGGCCTGCCAAGCGCTCTCCACTGCAGCTTCCCCTTCGTGGATTCGCACCCACGCAAGGCCAGAGAAACAGCAAGAGTGGGGAGAGAGAGAAGGGCGCAAGGAAGAAGCGAGAGAAGAAGCGCTGGAGGACGAAAAAGGACGAGAGCCGCATGCAGGTGTTTCCGATCCATGCTGAGCTACACATCGACGGACCTGATCGTCTCCTCCTCTTGAGTCGCCAACCGAGTCACACATCTTTTCCTCCAGCGAATCTTCTTCTCCTACGCGCCCCTCAGAACGACAGGTCCCCGGACCTCTCCCTTTTTCGACATCGGGGAGAAAGAAGAACCACTGGACTCCGTCGGAGAAATGGACAGTTTCAACTCGTCTCTTGTCCTCCAAGAGGAACGCGAAAGCTGCTGCGCTCCGTGCATTCAGAGCCTCTCGAGTTCCTCGAAGAGTCACGCTGAAGCTTTTCGTCTTCGACTGCATGCGCGCGAGAGGAGAAGACGAGGCAGGATCACACCCGTCTGTCGCGGTGGACGAGGAATCAGAGCTCTCTCCATGTGCCTCCCTTCGGTCCACGCGGTCAACGGAGGTCCACACAGACTGGTCTGCATCAGTTCGCTTTTCTCTGTCTCCGAGCGTCGTCCGAAGTTCGTCTCCAAGATCCTGGCCTCCCTCCACGACTTCGTCTTTGTTTGCTGCTCTCACCTCGGGTCCCGCAGCATTTCGCTGGAAGGCCTTCGCTTCTGCCGCGTCGGTCCGGCCTTTGGCTAAGGAAGAAGCTTCGAACCGCACGAGCGACAGGTGCTGCCGCTCCAAATGGAGGCGCAGAAGATCTCTGTCAATGCAGAAGTTTTCGTTTCGCTCCTCACCCTTCAAGGTGACAACCAGACGAAACGAGAAGTCCACCAGTCCGCCCGACAGGTCGCGAAGGAGACGAGCAACGCCAGTCTCTGCATGTGAAACCAACGGAGAAAACGAAGTGAAAACTACACGGTCGACGGCAGCGAGGAGAGAGCAAAGGGATTGAGACACCCCGCTGGTTTTGCGAGGAGTTTTATGCTTTCCACTGTGTCCTTTCAGACCTTAGCGCACAAACATTGAGTGACACCAACAGGTTTACTGCGCTTTTTCTTAAGCCTCGATATTTCGAATGAGACACAACGAACAGCTCTTAGAGGAGTAGACAGATGTATGCACACCCGCGCGAGAGACAATGCCGAATCGAAATCCACAGTGGCGTCGACGGAATCTCGCGAGGTCACAGCCGATTCTCGCCTTCACACGCCCATCAAACGGGGCAAGGAGTGCATGGACAAATCCAGAACGCCTTGTTACCATGAGTGTCTGTATAAATATCTTTATCAATCCAGAGGGGCGGATAAAATATGCATATATGCATAAATAGTTGCTGGTGAACAACCTCATCTATCCCACGCCGCACGAATTCTTCACACATGCGTATGTGGATGTCATCGTCAGCAAATACACACAAGCGAGCGAACTCCGCTTCCAAGTGTGCACACATGTGCAGCGTTACAGAGAAACATATCATATATATATATATATATATATATATGTATATATGTATATGTGTATATGTATATATATTTTCATGTACATCTACGTTGCATGTGTACAAGCATATTTCTCTCGGCGAGTAATCCCGATGAAGACGAAACATGTCTGTTTTTATCTGGTGGACTCGACGCGGAGATCACGCCCGCTTTCGTCGGCATGAGCCTATGTCTAAATGTTGGACGTATTTCCCTTAGACTGACCCAGTGGGATTTTTTGATTGAGCGAGACGAAGGCTGGAGAATTCGCCTTCTTCTCGTTCTCCCCCTCGCTGTGTCTCTCTCTCTTCTCTTCGCGACCGAGCAGTCTGTCTCGCGGCAGAGCCTGCAGAGAGAAGAGGTCGAGAAGAGCCTTCGTCGGGTTCTGACAGACGCAGAGCATTCGCGCAAAAAAACGAAAATGAAGCTGAAAAGCGAAGGGGATTTTGTGAGAGGGCAAGGGGATTCCGAAAACGGACATACAACTAGAAAAGGGAGGAGAGAATAAAAGAAACCGGATACGGATGCGAACGACGCGCCGCACGTCTGAAAAGTGCAGACGCGGCATTGTCACTTCACAAATAAAGATTGGATTTGAAGGAAGCAATCCACGTCTCTGAGAGTGCAGACGCGGGCACACCTTCGAAAGAAAAAGTAGGAAACTGAGTTAAAAGGCAAGTGGCTTTGAAGGAAGCAGCACACGTTTCGTTGACTGTACTTCAGACATCAAAGAAAAACGGGTTTGTCATGCGTTTGTGGAGCAGCGAAACAGGCAACTCAGAGAAGATGTTCGCGTGAGTTGACTTCGCGTTCAGCTCTGAGAGTCGGAGCAGCACTTGTTTATACTTCAGGGAAGGCTGCTCGTCCTCTTGGCAGCAGAGGCGCGTGAAGGATCTCAAAGGAAAACGAGAAAACGAGAAACAAATCAAGGTAAGCATATCGTTGAACCTGATACCCGCGCTGCGTTCAGGCACACGGTGTGTCCGAGTGAAGTCCGAGTGATTTAAAAGCAAATATAACTGCGAGTCCTGTGGTTATGATGCCTCGGGGTCTGCTGTGCAGTGCGGCGGGCGTTTCGAGTTCCTTTGACACCGGACTTCCTGTGTTCTCTCTCTTGTTTACATTCTTGACATTACCTTCCGCTTGTGTACCACGATTCAGCTCCCTTCTTTGTTGTGTTTATGCTCCACGATGTTCACTTCCTTGCCTCAGCTCTTCACTTGCTTCTCGTCACGGTCACATATGCCCTTTTTTTCCTTGCCTTCTGGTTCTTTCTTTGACTCTGCCTTTGCCCCCTTCTCGACAGGTTCTCCCTCCCGTGCTTGGCATTTTCTTTGTACCGTTCTTGCAGTTGTTCGTTGCTTCTCAACCATTCCGTGGTGTACCTTGGCATGCGCTTTCACGTTGGAGCTTCTCCCAGGTTCCTGGGCGCTGCTGGCAGGCCACTGGAGAAGACGGAAAACTTCCTTTGCGAGGGCGAGGCGTGCGTCGAAATCTCCCCCTACCGCCAGCCGCCGCCAGGAGCGGCCGACGGGACCCTGAAAAGGAAGAGAACGCGAAAAAAGAGGCTGAGTTGAAGGCGAGAGTGAATGAGAAGAGAAGGGGGGGAAGGGCGCCACGAGGGGAAAGGGAGCAACACAAAAAAAAGCGGAACAAAAAGAGAAAAGGAAACGAAGGGAGTGAGACAGGGCGACGTCCGGGAACAAGTCGGAAGAGAGAAAGACAAAGAATGGACCGAGAGCGCAAAGAGAACAAAAGAAGCGAGAAGACGAGGAGAGGAAGTCAAAGGGATGAAGAAGGATTTGGAAGAAGAGAAAAAAGAGAAGGATGAACAGAAAAGAAGAGGACAGGAGGCATGCCGGTGGGACAAGGAAAAAGCGGGGCAGGCCGCGAAGAGAGAGAATGCGAGGAAGAGGAGGAAGAAGAGAGAAGGAACCGCAAATGAATACAGACTGTCCCCGGATCTATTTCGTTCACTCAAGACAGAAATGATGAATGGCAGAGCAGAAGAGAAACAGAGAGACGCGCTTACTCGATGTCGTTCGTTCGAGACCGACAAGAAGCCGCGAGTCCTCGCGATCAGATGTTTGCGGTGCTTTCCTCCAGGTCCAATGAATCGGCCCCCAAGGTCGAAGGGAACAAGGAACTCGCTGAGCGGAACCTCCTTTTTATCTGCATCTGGAAGGACGAAACAAAGATGCGACGAAGACAGAAATGAAACAAGTGGATCTGCAGGATCTCCGTGTCGGCATCGTTGTACACAGACTGTAGTGACTTCTTCGTCTTCGTGCATATCCGTGGTTCAGACGTCCTTCAGCTGAGAGGTGACGGGTGACGACTTCGCGTCGCTGCCTCGCCTTTCCGCTACTTTGGTGCCGGGTGTTCGCATATAAGCTGGGGCCTTTGATGAACACAGTTTGACAAGCGTAGCGCGCTCCCAGCGGTACGCTCTGGCGGATCAGACATACACCCGTTTCGCAGGCACAGAACCAGCGACGGACTCGCTTTGGTCTTGGCCTCTTCCTAGCGTCCGCCTGCACCGACGCGCTTGCCGCCTTCTGTCGCGGTTGCCTACGGGACCCCGGTGCTCGAGGCGAGACGAAGCAGAAGCAACAAGCGAGGAGGAGCGAAAAAGTCAAAGAACGAGAGAAGGTGTGCACGGTCGACCACGAAAGACGCCTGCCGAGGAGAAGCGAAGAACAGGAAACGAGAGCTGCGGAGCAGAAAAGAGACGAAAACTTCAACTGCTCACCTGGCGGAAAAGCGAGACTGAGAAGTCTCTCGAAGCGTCGCACCGCCGTTCGCTCGTGCGCGCAGTCGAGCGACGGACAGGTGCGTCCTTGAGCGCCGCATCCTGGACCGAGTCGAAAAACGAAACATCGTGAGGTTGTTCGAGGGAACAGAAGAACCGGGCGAACAGGAGACGCCGTTCTGGTCTCCCAGGCGGCAGCCGAAATGCGTGCTAAGCTTCTCTGACTTGTCTCTTGCCCTTCTTCTTTGTTCACGCTCTTTCGAGCTCGCCGTCCACTTGTCTCCTCGACCGCCTCGGCGCTTTTCTCTGTGAAGAACTCCGTTTCGGGGGCTCGGAGCACCTCCCCTCGCGCGGCCTCGTGCGTCTCAGTCGAGTGCCAAGACGGAACCGCCGGAAACTCAGAAGCAGACGTCGCCGAACAAGCGGACGAGGAAGACGCAGAAGAAGAAGACAGAAGAGGAGACACAAGAGAGGAAACGGATGCCGAAGACGACGAAGAATCAGAAGCCACCGAGGAGGAGGAAGAAGAAGAGCAACTGGAAGGAGAAAGAGCGTAAGAGCTATAGTGAGGGAGAGGCGCGAATCCGAAAGGAATTCCAGAGAGAAGAAAGGCATCCGGCTCGGTTGCGGCGATGTAGGACGCCTCAGAGATGATAGCGTCGTAGATTCGATCCGGCGCCTCCAGGGGGCCTTCTCGTGTAATGAGAAGTAGTAAATCTGTCGGAACGTCATTCGGATTATACATGACAACTGTCATTTCCCGCCGACGGGGTCGGCTCTCGATTGTAGTCTCGCCTTCTGTCTGTCTTCTCCATGAAGTCTCCCTTCTCTGCGGTCGCCCTCGTCCTGGAGTCCCGGCTGAGAGAGCAGCAGCGCGTCGACTCGCTCCACTCTCTTCTATCATCATTCTGTTTTCTTCTCCCTTTTCGTCTTCATCCCTTTCACCGCCCACTGTTTCTTTCTCTTCTTCCCTCCAGTGATCTCTTTCCCCTTCTCCACCGTCTGCTCTCTCTTTCTCTCCCACTTCTTCTCTCTCGTCTTTTCTCCCTTGCCGTCTTTCTTCTTCTTCTCTCTCTTCCTCTCTCTCTTCTCTCGTTCGTTCCCCGTTGCCGTCTTGCTCTTCTTCTCTCTCTGCCTCCAATCCCCCGATATCCCCCGAATGCGAGAACTGTGTAGTCACAGGGGAGGCGACGGTGCCGCCTTTGACGCTGTAGAACGGTCCGCGAACAAGCGCGAGGGCCTGCTGAATCGCGGCGAGTTGGCAGGGGGGATAGAGAGGATCACAATCGAATATAAGCCTATGAGTAGCGAAGAGCGACGAAGAAAGCGACCTCAGAGGCGCCTCGTGACTTGGAAACGCAGACGCCGTGAGTAGTTTGCTCTGCTCCGCTCCTTCCCCATCGAGTTCCGCGAGTCTGGTCTCCCTCGCGCTGTCTCCTCTGGAATCTTTATCTCTTGTCTCCTCTGAGTTTCCACCCTTTTGCTTGCGCGGACGCGCTGAGCCTGCCATTGTCGTCGGTCTCTCGACCTCGCCGTCTTCTTCGCAGTTTCCCCGCCGTTCTTTCGCGGAATCCCCCCGCCTATCAGTTGTCTTCTCTCCCCGTGTTTGGCATCGCTCAGACATCCTCGCATCCCTCAGAAGACGCCTCCACGCCACTCGGCGTTCTGCGACAAGAACGAGGGAGACGTCCAGAGATACCGGCAGAGAGCAAAAGTCGAATTGCGAGGAAAGCAGCAGGAAGAAAACACCCAGAGACTCGAGAACTGGAGACACGAAGCAAGGCGCACACTCGAACGATACGGGCGACAGCCAGCTGTGAGTGCTGTAGGAGAAGTCCAACTCGAGGAGAGTGCCTCCGAAGGCTCTGCGAAAAACCAGTAAGGCATGCGTTACATGATCGACACACACACACACACACAACGAGCAAGTACACCCCCTTCAAGCGCTCCCGCGAATGCGTATTCACTGCTCCCACTTCAGCGAGAAACCATGGGAGACAAAACGTATGAACCTACGTAATCCAATACACACAAACACACACATTCATAAATATATATATATATATATATATATATAGTTCGTCTAGGTATCTAGAGCTGTATATATGCATATATACATATACAGGTCAAGATATGAATGTATATGAACTTGCATATATATATATATATATATATATATATATTCATGAACGTGGATGTTCTATTCGAATGCAGATGATTTATTCATGTGTGTGTACATATATGTGTTTCAGTCTGTTTTGTGTAGGCCTCTCCAGAGACGAAGAGGCACTGAAGGCTTTTATCCTGTTGGGTTAGACACCGTTCAGTGGTGTATTCGATTCCTTGCATTCTGTTTGAACTCCTAACCGCAGAATGTCGGCACAAGTCGCTTGAATGCCAAGGCGAGGGTCGTCAAAAAATTCTCTCAGCGCCGTCAGACTCGCTCGAAACACAAGAGGCAGGAGATCTCGCGGGACCTGAGAAGTCGCAGAAGAATCCAAGATGCCCGTGCAAACATGTCCGAAAGAACTGCTTTTCAACGCACCTGAGATCCTCCATTTGCCTCTCAACATTGCGCCAGATGACATCCATGGAACGGTGGAAGTGCAAGAAACGCTTTGAAGCATATCCGTACATCTACGTATTTATATATAAATATATATACATACAAATGTGTAATATATATATTTATATATATGCATACAGGTGGACGAACGCGTAATACACAAAGATACATGGCTCAGTATATATTTGCACGCTCGCGCTGACATAACCGCATCTCTACAGAGACATGCACGCATACAAAAGGGCATGCGTAAGTCGTGCATAAAAGCACAATCATCGACATATATGATATATGTATCTGCATATATACTTGTCTGTATACATCCCCATAGATATATATGCAATTATATGTATACACATACACTCCAGACTGCAGAGACACGCCTGGACAACTCGAGGCCGATTCCTAAGGCTTCCTACATATACGCATACAGACCTACACGTATACCGAAATCATACATGCATATATATATATATATATATAGTCACAGATATGTGTGTAAATTTGTGTATGCGACTGTTTCGGCAGGTGGCTAGCTGAGGGAGTCGCTGACCGGCATTTGTTTGCACTGCAGGGATCGTGGCGACAGAGGGTGTCCGGAGGACAGGCATTTGTGAGTCTCACCTGAACAATGGTTGTCCCGAGTCTCTGAACGAATGCCAGCGGAAGCGGAGCCTCCTGGCCGTCGGCGAGACTCGAACATTCTTTTCGATTTTCTTGTTTCTTCCCTGCCTTCACTGTCTCCCCGTTCTCCGTTTGCTTCCTCGGCTCCTCTTCTGCGTTTCCTTCATGCCAGTGAAGAGGCAGGCAGAGCGGCGAAGCACTGCTCTTTCCTCTCGAGTCGCACGCTGCGGCGACGAATGCCAGGGCATTCTCGACGTCCTCCTCCGCCCACCCCAGCGCTGCCAACAGGACTTCCTTCTCCGCTGTCGCGCCGGCCTCTCCCGGAGAAGAAGACAAAAAAGCGCGAGGAGACAAGCGCGAAACCGCCGAAGGGAAGGAAGTCCAGGAAATGAAAACGTCGAACGTGGATTCTGCAAACGCCGCCAGCGACACCGGGTCGGTCAACGGACTGCACAAGGAAGCGGACGTAAGATGGGAGAGAGAAGAAGAGGAAGAAGAGGAAGAAGAGGACGAACGAAGAGACACGGCTGGAAGATGCTTCATTGGTCGGCTAGGCATTTGCTCAGATTCCGCGTCTCGTGATGTTTTGGAAGAGAACGGAGGAAGCGGCGAAATGATCTGTGAAGATGACAGTGAATGACAGAGATGGCAAGGAGCATCTCCGGTTGCTTTGCACACCTGCTTTCTAAATCAGAAGTTCATACTTGAAGGGATCCTCCCTGACACGGCACGAGACGAACCATGAAAGACGCAGAGGAAGGCGTATCTTCGAGAGACGAGCCCTGGAGAGGTCTAAACAGAATTCGACGGCGAGCGGAAAGTTTCCGCGAGAATCACGCATGTCGTCTGAGACAGGAAGTCGGCGAAAAGAAGGCAGACGCCCGCAGAGCCAAAGGAAAGATTCACCAGAAGAAGTTGGAACGCCGATTGCTCAAGTGTACGCAAACCGGGCGACTTCACCCTCTGCGCCGTACGCAAGCTTCGTTTCACTTTGTAGCTCCATTGTGAGATTGAGACTCGTCAGTGGCTCCGGATCAGACGGGTCTGCTGCGTGATCAATGCACGGCTGAAATTACAAGTTGCTTTGTCCAGGGAATCTCTTCCCCACATGTCCTTCCCCTTCAGGTGTCAGCACGCTCGGTGCTTCGAACATCAGCTTGACCCCAGACACGAGACACGAGAGAAACAGTGTCGGAGACGGAGAAGAGGAGAAATACCTAAACGCAGTTTCGCAACTGCGAAAAACGACTCCGACAGTAAGAAGTTGTCCTCGTCTTTGCTACACCCCAGTGTCGTATGTGTTTCTTCCACGAACTGAAGAGCAGTGAAAACAACTGCTTTCTTCCATCTCCATAGAGCGCCTTTCGTGTGCTATCGGTCCCGAGTCGGCGTTGCGTTAGTTCTCGTGCTTCGTTCTGCTCCTTCTCTCGCACAAACGTCTTTGCAATCTCACCGAAAGGCGCGAATACTTCACGGAGACGGCGGCATCAACTGTGGACCGCACAACTTCGTTTGAATTCGCATATGGCCACCGAGCTCGCCTGACCGACACGCTGCCCACGACGGGCGCTCACTCACTGGCGGCCGCCCGCGCGAGAAGCAGACGTCGGTGTCGCCTTCTTACCTGAGTTCGCCGCACTGGCTTGCGAGGCCTGTCCCCTCCGGCAGAAAGGAAGGCCTTGACAGCGAGCACGACCTCGACGAAGAGGCGCTCCGCTTCGCCTGCTGTCGAGCCGACAAGAAACAGCTTTGGAGATCCAGGCATCCGGCCAGAAGAAAAACGAGAGAGAAGCGAGCGCGAAACGCAAGACGAAGAAGGACTCGAAGAAGAGGAAGACGTAGCCGTAGAACATGGGAGAGAAGAGCCGGAAGGTGAGGAAGAAACGGAAGGAAAAGAAAACGAAGGAAAAAATCTTGGAAAGCGTTCCGCGTCGGGGCGACGAAGAGAGAAAAACGGCTACAGGAAAAAAAACACAGAGAGGCCAGCAGAGAGGGCGAAGACGTAAATGGACAGCTGATCCTCCTCACGGAGTTGGAGAAGGAAAGGCTACTTTTTAAGCGACTTTCTTGAGAATTAACGAGTTGATTTAAAAGCCCTCCTGAATTCTTTCTTTAGCTACGCAAAATGAGTGGAATGTGGGGTTGACAAAGAGAGAGAGTGAAATATCTACAGCTCTACGAAAAGAACACGGCGAGTTAGGCAAAAGGCGAAACGAAAGGCAAAGCCTCCTTGAGACGCCTCGCTCTCTTGGATGGCGCGGTGCGCTTTTATGAGAGACAGCGACGAGAAAAAAGAGATCAAGCTAAAAACGGCTCTGTCAGGTGCATCTTGAAGAGGAAAGTGCAGAGGCCGCGACTGGTAGAACACGAAGTGCCTCACCTATACTATAGGCATATATATACATGTATACGTCTGTAACAGAAAACAGCAAACCAATACACAAGCATGCACTCACACATAAAATGCATATTTGTGTGTGTGTGTACGTTTGTGAACTGAAAATGGTGAACAGATACACAAACCTATACGCATGTGTATGTATGTATGTATATATATATATATATATATATATATATATATATATTTATATATGCAGAGATATAGAACGCGGGAACCCGTCGGTGAACGTGTACAGATGCTCGTCGAGACGCGGAATCGCATTTGTCTGATTTCGTCTCTTCGTTCCTCTTTTCTTTTTGCGTCTTTCTGATGCGTCCCCGCGTGCTTGTCTCTGTCACTTACTAGAATAAGGATGTCGCGTTCGTCGCACATCGACGCAAAGCGTCTGAGGAGCACTCTCTCTAACGACTGGAGCATCGCGTGTCTCCGCAGTTCCTGTCGCTGCCAGTCTTCGTTCTGCTGTGCGTCAACGTTTCTCTCTCCGTAGCTGAGTTGTTCACTGTCACCTCTCACCGTCTTCTCCTCTTCGTGCAGCACAGACACCAGGTCTGCCTCGGTTTCTCTCTGAAGTTGGCCGCTAAGGATTCGGCTGCTCTGCTCTTGATCCTCATTTCCTTGTTTCAGGTCGTGTTCCACCTGTTCTTTCCCTCGCACTGGTGAGTGGTTGTTCCTTCGATTCATTTCTCGGTCCTGCGCGCGTCGCCTCCTTCGCCTGCGCCGGACTTTCTTTCCTCGTCTCTTGAGATTCTCCTGCTTCTGTTGCTCCACCTGATTCAGTAGTTCGCGCGAGTCTGCCTGTTCTTTGTCCTTTTGGATTTCTCTCCGTTCTCTCGTCGACGCCTTCAGTTTGTCCTCCTCCGCCTCCCTCTCCAGTTCGTCTTCTTCTGTCTCTCCCTCCTTCTCGTCTCTCTTGGTTTCGTCTCTTTCCTTCTCTTCTTCTTCCGTGTCTTCTTCCTTTGTCTGGTCTCCGTTTTCTTCTTCCTTTATCTCTCCTTTGTTATCTTTTCTCGCTTCTCGACAGAGGGCTCTTGCGATGTTTTCAACGTCTTCAGACAGATCAACGACGGCGTGTCTGGCCGAGGTCAGCAGTCCGCGAGGCCCCCACACCATGTCTCTCAGCTCATTGACAGCCTCCAGAATTCTGTCTCTGTCTCCATGTCGCTCGATGGCTCTCCTGGCCTCTGCCGTCCCGGCCAGCTTCGTCTGCGCTGTTTCCAGTGACTCCACACTTTGCTCCCGCTCCTCCGCTCTCTTCTGCTCTCTCTCCTCCCTCCTCTTCCCCGTCTCCCTGCCTTCCTTTCTCTTCGCCTCGGTCTGTCGCGTCGCCTCGCCGCTGCCCGCAGGCTCAGCGGCGAAGTAGATATCCCAGGGGCGTCTCAGTTTATGTTTTTCGTCTTGCAGAAAAGCAGCAAAGTTGAAGTCCAGGTGGATCGCGGACTGAGCGTGTGCGCGACAGAGTGGAGGTGCGTAGACAATTCCGAGAAGCCCCGAGCGTTGAACAGCCGACAGGAACCGCCGTAGTCGCTTCTCGATGAGGAATACAGTCCAGGGAAAACTGTGCAGGCCTAGGGCGTACACAGAGATTTGTGTCGTGTTTTTCTCGCCAGGCTTTCGTGCATCAAGGGACTCGACCCAAATCGTTTCCGTCAGCAAGCCGAGAGCAGCGGAAGCGTCGGAAGAGGTGAGAGCCTTTGTTGTGCCCTCGTCAGTCGCCGTCAGGCGCATGAGCGGCACGAGGGAACAAAGTGGCATTTCTTCTGCGCTAAGTTGATCGACTTTCCTCGTGCGAAAGTTGTCTCTCAAGACTGCATCGGCGCCCTTCAAATGCAGTTGAGCGTCTCCTCTCTCTGGCCCCACTGGGCGCGTCTCCGCGTCATTCTCAGTCTCTGGTCGTTGTCTCACTGTCACGAGCTGCGGGTTTGGCTTCTCAGCCTCACTGAGCTTCCTTTGTCCTCCCCCTCTCGGTCCGTTCATCGCCTCGCTGAGCGCCTCCGCGACACCCTCGTCGGTCTGTCCAACTCGCGCTCCACCTGCTGCGCCTCCGCCTTCGCCCTGAGCCGCCAGCCGCTTCTCGGTTGGCTCGCACACCTGCACAGGGCGTCGATTGCCCGCTTCCGTGCCGGAGAAAAAAAGCGGATGTGGAAGAAACCTCATGCACTCTGCGGCTCCCAGTCGCTCTTCTGCTGACTGCATGCGCCGGCGCAGACGCGCGGCCAGAGGGCGAGTCCCTGCTTCGCCTCTCTCCAAGCTCGAAGTCCCTCTCCCGCGCCAGCTGCTCTCGTCATTGAAATTAAGAACCGACGATGGAGAATCAGACGACTGGGGGCAAGTAGCAGAAGAGGAAGAGAAAGCGAAAGAGGAAATGGTGTAAGACTCAGAGGAACGAGAGCCAGCGGATGGCAAACACGAAGCCGAAAGATGGCGCCGACTCACAGCTGGTGAGGTGGACAGACGGCTAGAGGAGCAAGGCAACCGAGAATGTGAAACGGAGAACCTCTCCAACGCGCGAAACGCCGGGGCAGACGGAGAGACAAAGGCGCAGCCAGGCGGCGAAGATGGAACTGACGAAGAGGAACAAGAAGAAAGACATTCAGCGGAAGAAGCAAAAGAAGAAGAAGATGAAGAAGAGGAAGAAGACGCGAGAGTGGAAGACAACAAAGACGAGAGAGCAGAAGAAGAAGCGAGAGAAGAAGAAGAAAGAGAGGAAGAAGAGCGAGTCGAAGAAAGGGCATCCGACGAATATGAGAAGGCGAGGAGCGGCAAGGCATCTGACAATGCAGACGAGGCCGACGTAGCGGAGGAAGCAAGAAATTCTGTAGGGGAAAGCGGAAGAATCCGAGATGAAGATGTGGAGTCATCGGAAGGCAAACCCAGACCTGAAAAGCCACAAATAAAAGAAAGCCTGCCTCGAGTTCTGCACGCGCCAGACTGCTGTGACCCTGGCATCGAACAAGCGACGTTTCGTATGCCTTCGTTCACTTTTTTCCGCGCGCGTTTTTGGCACGTTTTTCGCGCACTTGTCGACCATTTCCTCGCAGTTTTGATCTCACTTCGCACGGCTTTTGTTTGCAATTTCTTCACCAAAAATCGTCAGGAAAAATTCTTCATCCGTCTTGTGAAAAACGAGACCTGGTCCGGGCAGGCTGCGATGGGTCTTCCGCTTGCTTTCTCGAGGATACAAGAAACGAGATGTCGTCTGCACCGTCTGTGTGCCTGTCTCAAACCCACAACCTAAATACTTGCACACTGACATACAAGTATATATATATATATATATATATATATATGTATACATACGTGTCTACATGTATATGTGTTGCATCTACATGAATTCACAACTGCACGTACATGCAAATATATCCTTTGTACAGATACATGCCTCTATTGTGGCTCACGCGTTTGTTGTATACAGATCTACATCGTGGAAATACGCATAGGAATATGCATATGTCCATATACATATCTATATATCTATGTATATATATATATATATATATATATACATTATACCGCATTTCTACAGATATCTACCTCTTCTTCAACCGATGTATTTTAAAGATACAGAGTTACTCCCTTTTTTATGACGAGAGTGGAAGACTGAAAGGACAGTGAACTCGCGAAGCAGCCATGAAACATCAGATTATTTTCGTTCGACTCACGCCTTTCCTTGTGTGCTCGGAGTCGCGTGCAGCGTCTTAGGACCCGTAGAGCTGCGAGTCTTCTTGCCACTCTCTTGGCTTTGTCCGCTTTTGTGTTCTTCAGGTTTTCCGGGTCTCCGCGTTTATTCACCATGCCGTAAAAACGTCCAGTCAAACTCTCCTCCACTCGATTCTTCGTGTTTCCTCCCTTCGCTGCATCTGTCAGAAGCCACTGGCGGGCGGGAACCACCGGGGACGTGAGAGGGCGTTTGGCTGTCGCGCTGAAGGCCAGAGTGTCTTTCCCTCCTTTCTCTGGACTCGTGTCGTTTGTGAAACGTATCTCGAGTTCCCTGGAAGCGTTCCCTGCTCTCATCTTGTTTTCTCTTTTACCGCTCTGCCTCTCTCTCAAGGAGCCTCTGTGCACCTCTGCGGATGCTGCGAAATGCTTATGACGCCGGCGAGGAAGTGGAGCAAGCGTCCATTCCTTTAGCACGTCAGAGAGCGTGGAGATGTTACTGTTAAACGATGCGCGGAGCAACGCAGACTCAGCTTGCCTAGACTTTGCGTGTCTCGCCACTCTTCCAGCCTGTTCGTCTTCATTCCCTTCGTTTTCGGGAGGTTCTTGCGAGCCTGGTGGGCGACGCGTAGTGTCTTGTAACTGTTGACATCTTTCGCGCGTCGCTTCTCCCACAGAGTCCCTCGCTTGCTCCTTGGCGGCTCGCCCGCGCCTTGCCGAGAGCGCAGGCGCGGCTGCAGACGTCGGGGGAGTGCTTTGGACTCGTTCGGACGTTTCCGGTCTTTCTGGGCGGCTCGGCACTTCGCTCACATCTGCCTCTCTGGCGCTGGCATTTCCGGCCGCCTCGTCTTCCCGAGGGATCCCTTCTCCTTCGCGCTCTCCCCCTTCAAAAGGCAGACGTGCATGCGGCGGCAACGCCGACACAGCCCCATGCTCAGCCGCGGCAACAGCCAAGGAAGCAGAAAAGAGAGAAGAGGAAGACGACGATGCAGAAGCAGCCGAGGAGTCAAGGGCAAGTGACGCCAGGTGAGGACCGGAGCGCCAGATGACTGTCTCGTCGACGTGGAAAGGAGAAGAGAGACGTTCATCAGAGTCGACATAGACGGAGGTCAATGAGGAGACAAGAGGCAAAGAAGAAGGAGCCTGCGGCTGTAACGACGCGGAGCGACGCCTGTCGGATGGCGCCTCTCTGAAGTGTCTGCGTTGTTCGAGAGACGACACCCTCGCAAAGGCGCTGTTCGTCGAGTCTAGAAGAAGAAGACAGACACGTGGACATTCCTCTGTTAGGACATCTTTCCACATTCAGAGAGAAGACAGAAAAACGAAAAGCACAGCGTTTCTCCTTCCTCAGGAAACCGTCACAGTGCCCAGAACTCAGGCGGCACCTCTGAGCTCGACGTCAAAGCGAAGCGGCGCCGCGTTTCGCCGTTCGGCTGGGTTCGCGGTTCGTTGAATCCAGATATGCATGAAGTCGTTCTAGAACGATTTGCTCCGTTTGTGATTCAAGGGATGAAAACACAGTGCACAGAACTCAGTCGCCGGGGCTCCTCAATTCCTTGCTTCTGAGGAGTCGGTCCTTTGAAGGTGGACTGCTGGATCAGGTCTATCAGGCTAGCAGGTGCTTCTTTACCGGTGTCATCTTGTTAGTGACTTGACAGGTCCTCGAATACTGAAAGTAGTAACTCCTGTTGTGAGAGTCAGACAACCGACTGCACTGTATTGGCTTCCCGACGCACCGTGTCGCGTGCACGTCCATCGTCTTATTTAAAGCGGCAATTTGGATGTGAAGCAAAGCACAAACGCCGAAAACAGCCATCGCGTGGATTTACCGCTGTCTCGAATTCTCATCGGCATCGTCGAGGTGTTTGGCAGGCACACCGTATATGTTTCAATACTTTTTCGTTTCGTCCTTCGCTCACCGGGACTGGACTGCACCAAGGCGTTGGATTGACCTGAAAACCTTCGAAATGGGTCGTTGACCACGAAGGCCGCAGGAGGCGCCAGGGATCGTGTGAATATCAGCTTTGCTCCTTCGAGGTCTCCAGGCGTCTCTTTCACAAATATCGCTCCCTCTGGGCTGTGCGAAAACAACGCACCTGCGGTGATGCAGAAAAAAAAGAAGCAGGACTCTGCCAATGGACGAAACAGGTAGAAGAGCGAGCCCTGAAGGATGAACCATCTCCGAGGAAACACTTCGTAGTGTGTGGATGCTGACGTAAATCAGCATGCGGAAACAACGTGGTGAAAGCCGTTGGGCGAGACAGGAAGCAATACGATTCGTCCTGCTCAAAATGCGTTTTGCTTCTTCTGTTCTCCTCTAAACATGTCTGTGCTTTCCTTAGTTCACAGCGCCGTCCGTCCTCTGGTTGTTGCAATACAGATGTCTTTACAGCATACTGTAAACCAGCGCTGCCGATGACGCCTGCGTCCAGGGAGCCACGAGTACCAGCGTGACATTAAGATCCTCCTCGTTCAGTTGTCTTCACCATTCCGCGGGGGCGCTCACCCTTCTTCACTCTAGTTCCTGCCTTCTTCCCTGCTCCTCGTCTCAACGTTTGTCGTCCGGAGTTCTCTGTTTGTTTCTTGTTTTACGCGAGACTTCTCCGAGTCCGCTTCTTGAGGCCTTGCACAGCCCAGCAACGTCTCCAGTTTTTTCGCCTCTGCCGAAGCCGAGAGGGTTGTCCCCGACTTACTCACGTCTTCCGCGCGGTGCAAGGTCCTCCTGATGACGCTGCGCGTTACCCAGCACTCGGTTTTCACGTGCTCTGGGAAACGCAGGAGAAACCGGCAAGTCGGCGCATGCAGAGGCACGCGCATTGACACTGACAACTAAACACACGAAAAATCATGTATATGTGCATGTATGCGCACTTGGAACTCAGGCGCGAGCCACACGGTCGTGTCCAAGTATTTCTCTCTGCAGAAAGCCGTCTTCTTTAACATACCTATGTGCACAGATGTCTATACCTGAATGGAAATCGCACGGATATATACATGTATACACATGTGATTCCATTTGCGTACGCATTTTGTTGAGAGTCGTAGGGAGACGCACACCCATGATGCATACACGAATAAGCACACCGATGTGTCTCTCTGAACTGGAGTCATATATAGATACGTATACATATATATATATATATATATATATATATATATATATATGTGGATCTCTACATCATTCTGGTAAAGACGAATCAGTGGGGGAAAACGCGTGAGACTTGTTGAAGAGAAATCTCCCCCAGGAGAGCATTCGCGCACCATTGTGAGTCGTGCTATCGGTGTAGAGGCAAGGATGAAAATCACGATTTGTGTCGCCGAAGAAGTCTGAAAGTTGTTCTTGTTCTTTCGCCGGGACGCGCGTGCGAGCTGTGAAGACATTTGGTCCATCCTCTTCTCTTCGTTTCCTCGCTTGGCCAGCGCGCGTCTCTTGATCTTCAGGTGTTTGAGAAGCGACGACACCCCGTCTGTCTTCTTCGCTCGTTGCCGGTTCGTCAGTGCTCTCTGGTGCCTCTTCTTCTCCAGGTACAATCCCTACTACACCTTCGTCCTCCCTGCCTCCCAGAAGCGTCTCCGTCGCGATGTTCGCTGCCCTTTCGTTTCTCTGTCCTTCTGTTGGTTCTGTTAATCGGAAGCCTGCCTCGACGTTTGCTGGCACCGACAGGCCGGTCCGAGTCGGCGTGTCTGCGGGAAAAAAGGAGTCCTTTCTCTCTCCACTCAACGCAACATCTTTTTCGTTCTCGTGGTCTTCTGCTGCCGACGCACTGTCTGCCTCGAACCTGCTCAGTGCGCATACACCCCACTGTCGCGCCCGGTGACTTCCTCTGCTTCTGCGAATGTCTCCGACGGTCTTCCAGTCCGACCGTTTGGCCAACCTCTGTGGGTCCGCAGCTGAATCGTGTGCCGCCTTCGACGCGACACGCAGCTCTCTCTGGTTGGCCTTTCCACCTTCTTCATCCCGGTCGGCTGTCTCCCCCTCTCCGTCGCACGGTTCTTTCGATGTGTCTTCTTCCCTTCTCTCGCCTTCGCCCTCTTCGCTTAGCTCGTTTCTTGTTTCTTGTCTCACCAAGCAGTCAACCGCCTCCCGGGGAGCTCTGCAGGGCGAGGGCCCTAGCGACGGGGGTCTACTGGCGAACGGAGAGTCTGGAAAGGTGGGCAGAGGAAAAACAAGAGAAATCTTTGGATCGCCGGCCGTAGCCAAGAAAGCGAAAACACGAAATAGAGACAATTGGCCAACCCGGCGCAGGTTCCGTATTCAGGCGAACGCTGAGGGACGCAGGCAGACATGCGTAGAAAGTTTCATTTCCACAAAGAGGAGCAAGGAAGATCGACGCAGGCGAGTGCGCCGTCGCCCGGAAACAAACCTCGGCCACAGAGTTCATTATGCACGAGTGGGGACAACCTGACAGACACATGTGCATGGAGTGTACATCCACCCCATGTCCCGTGTTACGTTGCACAGGCATGTGCCTGTTTCTGTGTTGTCTGTGTTCCAATTCGTAGGTCTTTTGCTTTCGCTGAACGCTCCTCCACTGGAATGCGGACACACAGCAAATTTAAGAAGAAACGAATCATTCACATGGAACGAAAGGGGACCGTTGCTCACTTTCAGAATGTCTCGTCTTTTCAAAGAAAGACCTTCTCTGAAACGCAGTCTACCATCTTCCGGCAATCCTCTCCTGCACCTCTGTCTACTCACTCTGGTCCGTGTTGCCGCGCGTACCTTGTTCCACATCTTCTCTCTCTCGCCCGTGGAGCGCTTCCTCTGTCTGTTGTCGGCGCGGCGGCTGGTGTCTCTCGTCGCCCTTCAAGCTCCGCAGCACATCTGGTCTGTCTGGTGGGATTTCAACAGGAACAAAAGGGGCTTTGACGTCTCCTCTGTGTGCCACTCCCCCCCATGTTTCTTTTTCGCCTCTCTTGTGGTCCACCTCCGGCCTTCCCCTGTCCGGGTTCGAGCCATTCGCTTTCGCGTTCTCCTGCTCTCCGCCTTCTCTTTCTGGCTCTTCGATCTTCTCTGCTTCTTCTGTCCTCTGCGTTTCGTCGCTCTCCTGCCCCGTTCTCTCCTTCCGAGACGGCGGCTCTACCGCCTTCGCTGGCTTCGTAGAAGACGCCGTAGACGTCACATCTGGAGTCCGCTTTTCTTGAAAAAATTTGTCATTTCTGAACGCATTCCAGAGCGTGGTAAAAACGCTCGCTCCCGGGAGACGCACTCCCGCATCTGAGTCTTTTTTCTCTTCTGCGAAGAAGAAGGAGGCTTGTTGAGAGGCCTGCGAGACGCCTCCGGTGGTGGGTTTCGTCCCCCAATTGACAGAAATTCCATCACGTTTTCGTTCCTCTGGAAAGCCTGTTTCCCCGTCCTTCTGAAGATAAAGCGTTCGCCGTGGCCTAGAATGCAAAGGAGCCTCACTCGCGCCTCCAAGACGGCCCTCCATTCGCGCCCTCTCCGTCGTCGTCTTCAGGCGCCTCAGATGGCGCAGCTGCCCCCCCTCCACTCGCGAAAACAGCCTTCTCCCGTCTTCCTTTCTTCTGTCCTCCGGCGCATCTGCAAACGAGCCTCTGGCTGAAACGTGCCCCGACGCGGAGGAGACCGAGGAGCCAGACGAGATCGAGGACGTCGAGGCGACAGAGTGCACAGAGGAGCCAGGGGGGCCTGGCCAGGCCCTGGGGGGTCGCAGCGCGTCTCCTGGAGGCAGGGATAGGAACGAGGCGAAGGAGGAAGCCGGCGATGGAGCCCCCGAAGAGACAGAAAGCCGGGCGCGTTGAGGAAGCGGACCGGGCTCCAAGGCTACGCGATGCAGAAGGGGCGGGGGGAAGAACGCGCTCGATGGAAAAGGCGGAGGAGCAGAGGAAATCAGAGAAAGGGTGTGGAGAGAAGTCCGAGGCGCACTCGACGCGCCACTCTCAGAGGGAGGAGGCGAAGCCTCGGGCAGAAGACGCAGAGGAGTAACTGCAGCCGGCCGCGACAAGACAGACGACAGAGGACCTCCCAGAGACTCTGCGTTGGCAGATGAAGCCGACGAGAAAGCCAAAGACGAAGAACGCGTGTGAGGATGAGATGAAGCAAGAGCAAACGAGAAAGCAGTGTCGCCTGGCGTGGAGTTCGGTCCAGAAGAAGGTTCCTTCTCGGCGTATGCAGCAGGAGAGAAGGCGGCAGAACGCGAAGAGCCGCGATCAGCGGATGTGTCGCTCAGCCTTGACTGGTCGCCCTCGAGGCCAGGAGATGTTTTCGGTTCACTGCCTCGGAAGCGGGACACCCGGCGCCTCGCGACCGTTCGACTGGTCCCTGTGTCTCCTCTGGCAAGCCCCGAGTGAGGATCCAAATGCGGACGCCCACCCTCAGACGAAGCAGAAAGAAACGAGGGGGAGGCGCCAGACAAGCTGACAGCCGGAGAGGCAAAAGGAGAAGCAGAAGGCGGGACCGAAGGAGAAACAGCAGGAAAAAGAGAAGCAGGAGAAAGAGGATGGGAAAGAGAAGGAGAGACAGACGACTCGTGTCTGAGACCTCCCTCGACGGCATTTCTTTCGAGTTCTGGAAAACCGAATGGCACCCCATCTGTCTCTTCGATAGGAACAGGCGCCCCGGTCGCCATCACCGTTTGCCGTCCCCTCGTTTCAGAGAATACAGGAAACGAGGAAGAAGACGAAGAAGAGGAAGAAGAAGCAGAAGATGAAGACGCTGAAGACGTTTCACGTGGGTCTGACTGAGCAGAGCAGGGTAGTGTATGTGTAGAAATGGTGGCGTTTGCTTCGTCCAACTTAGACAACACCAACCTGGAGATTCCTGCCGTAGATGTTTCTCTTTTGAAAGTCTTCAGTTGAGACGCCACACCTTCTCTTCTGTTCTCGCCCCTCCTCTCCCCTGCCTCCACACTGATACCTTTCGCCTCTTGTCTTTCCGGATGCAAAAACATTGCTTTCCGGCCCTTGCTTTCTCCGGTTGCTTCGCATTGACCGAACGGACCTGCTTCTCTTTCTCTCTCAACGCTTGCATCCTCCTCGTTCCATCCCGTCTCGCCTCCCTCACTGTTCACCTCTCTCCGTCCCCTCAGTGTCTCCCCTCTCTCTGTTGTCTCTGTCTCCCCGACTCGTCCGCGTTCCTCCTCCAGGGGCCCCGTCCACCCCTCGACCCAGGACCCGACGCCGTCTGGGCCCTGACGCCCCGGCGGGTTCGCCTCCTCCCAACCTCCGGCAGCGCCTCTGAGTGGCTGTTTTTCGACGGCGTTGGCAGCTTCTGAAAGATTGGCTCCGATCTTCTCCAAAACAGGCAAGGAAACGCTCAGCTCTGGCACGGACGGCGGCGACGAGACGAGCGAAGTCAGAGGCACAGCGCTCGAGAGCAGATCCGGGGCCTCCTGCACGCACTGCTGGTCAGGTAGCTGCACGTGGGAGAGGCCGAAGTCACTTGAGCTTCGCTGACTTGCCGATTCGTCCTCTGAAGTGTCAAGGAGAAAGTATTCCGTTAGTCCTCGCCGAGGCCCCGCTGCAGTGTCTATCTCGGCGGTGTGAAAGACGAACGGCGACTCAGGAGGGGGGCAGGAGGAGCTGCCTACGCGATCTGAGTGAGGCGACCGTACCCAGTCCGCCAAGCGCTGCGCCTCCAGGCAACTGTCGACGCTGGAAAGAAGTGAGGGCTGCAGGGCCCCGAAGGGCGAACGGGCCTTCTCGGCTTCGCTATGGGGTTTGAGGTTGTTTTTGGGTGGTTCTCGTGGGGGTGGTTCGCCATTTTCTGCGTGTATTGCAAGCGTGCAAAGAGCAGGGACAACGCTGTGAACGGTCTCGGCCGGTGGCTTTCTCGACTGGACGGTGTCCGAAGGGCTCTCGGTGGAGCTTTCCTCCCCTCGATCGGGCGCGGGAGTCGCAGCCAGACCGTACGAAAGCTCCGGAGATGTGGGGTAGGTGGTAGGGCCTCTCAATGTCTTATCTGAAGGATTTGGGGCTCCTTCTTCCTCTCCCGGCGACGGGATCAGCGGAGGTCGAGTTCCTCGGCCTGCGGGTACACGGGGACAGTGTCGTGGTAACTCCGCGTGGATAACTGGAGCAAGAGGCAGTGGAAACCCGTCAACAGTTCCTTCTTCTGCTTCCTCTGCGTGTGAAGACGAATGATCGCGAGTGAAAGAAGGACTGCGAGGGCAAGACCTTCCGATGTCTTCGACGTCCCCCGGGCCAGCCGCACACGTTGCGAGGCCTCCTTGCTTCTCTGCCTCGGAGAAGCAGCGCTCGAGAAGCTGAAAGTCTTTGTTTGCATGCTCCTCAATCGGCGGAGACACACTGGGAGACGCAACTTTCCCCAAAAAATCCAGCAGCTCGCGAGAAGGATTTCGAAGGTCAATCTCGAGGCCCCTCCAGCATGGCACATCCCTCTGCTTCTCTGCGCCTCTGGAGTCGCCTTCTTCACGTGTCTCCTCCCCTGAGTCGAGGTAACACCGGTGCGCACTCGGATGAGGCCCACGAGGACGCGCTGGTCTTGCGCTTTGTCTGTCGGATGGCGAAGGCTCCTGGGGGGACAGGGAAGAGTCGGATGGGTCTTTTTCCCGCGTGTCAGCCGTGGACCGAGCAGGGGGATCTTTCCCATCGACTTCTTCCTCCTCATGAGACTTTTGTGTGGTGCTGTGCAGCCGCGAGGCCCCGTCAGGACAGACAGGCGAGATCTCTGCCCCTTCCTTTTCGCGGCTGGATAGTCCAACTCCACGACTGTGGGGCTGCCACTCGCTATCTCTCTGTCCCTCCTTGTCATTCACCTCGTGGCGACCTGCAGATTGTCTTTCGCGCGGAGTGTCTTCAACTTCCTGGTGTCTAAGGCCATCTGGAGGAGCCAAAGGCCCTCCCGAAGGGCATGTCCCTCCTTTCTCACGGCTCCGTGGCCCAGAGCTGTCTCCTCGGGCTCGCGGCGCCGGAAGCGGCAGGCTCCGCGCCGACGCTTCCGGGCGCGCGCTGTTGAAGGAAGAGATAGTGTCGGCAGCGTGGTGAAGGGCAGGACCAGAAGACAAAAACGCGGATGTCTGGTTGGCAGACGTCAGAGGAAAGAACGTGGCAGTTCTGCTTTCTTGGAGGAAAGAGCCTTGCCGACAGGGACCGAGAGAGGAGCTGCTGGCCGAGCTTGAGAGGACGAGGGGGGAAGGGCCCATGGGCCTGGGCAACGTGTGTGTACAGCATAGAGGTAAGACAGGTGGAAGAAGCGCTGGGGGCGCATCAGCCTCTTCTTCATTTCTCGCGCCGCCCCGCGGCTCATGGAGAGAATCTGCGCTGTTGGTGTGGATGGCAGGGAGAGGACTGAATGGGACGAGGCGCGAGACCGGAACGCCGTACATCGCTGAGACGAGCTGGCGGTAGGTGGCGGTATAGACGGCAGACTGGATCTGCGGCGGGACATCCATCCGTTGAATGAACTGGCTGAGAAATCCCGTGGGACGAAACGGCCAGTCGTAGTTGTGGCAGACAAGGAGACGCACCCGCGGCGGTGTTTCGCCTAGGCGGCTCCTCTCGATCTCCGTCCGAAGGGCCTCCGTGAAGTCAAAGTGGATGGACGACAAAATCACAATTGTCGGTAGCTCAGACGGTGATAGGCTGCTCTCCAGAACTTCAAGGTCCCCCAACTGCAGAAATGAATGCCGAGGCATCTGCTGAAACGCAGAAACAGGTAGACACAACATCTCTGTGACAGGAGGATTCACAAGCTTGTTCTGGGAGAGTAAACACTGCGAGCTGTTTAGATTTTGAAAGTCTTGGTTTACCGGATCCAGGAGAAACACCTTTCTGCGAAAAAAGTGGGCGAGAAACGCGCGGAGAGGTAACAGTCAGGAGAGGAGTGGAACAGCAACAGTAGAGAGACAGTAGGAGAGACAGGAAAGGGGACCAGAGTCTGAGAATAAGGAATTCTTTTCAGGAGATGAAGAAGCAATGTGGCAGTCTGAGAAGTTCATCGGGCTGGGGGGAGGAGGGGGAAATTTCGGTCGAGGCGGCGCATGCAGGAAGACTCATATTTTATCTTAAAACGAACGAGTGTGAACCTACCGAAAATTCATCGGTGGACTGGCGGCGAGTAGCGACGAGCGCTCGCTGGAGCTCAGCCACGACACAGTCCATGACTCTTCTTCTGTGGCATTCGTGGACGAGACACCCCATGTCTGACAACACCACGCGGCTCTCTCTGTCAAGTCTGTCACAGAGCGCCGCCGCTGTCACGTCTGTTCTCTTTGCTCTCGCGTCGCCACTGCACGTCCGTCGTTCCCCTGGTTGCCATACTGTCTCGGGTGTTTGGGGAAGTCTAGCACTCGAGGCAAGTCTTTGTCTTCCCGCGGACTCCAGCGAGCTTCTCTGTTCAGCTCTTGCACACGCGCTGGTCAAGCGCTCTCCGCTGTTTTGTCCCACGCTGAAGCGACACGGAGAACCCGAAACGCGACCCTCGGATTCGCCAGTCTCTGCCCTGTCTTCGCTGTGGCTAGGAGACACCGGGAAGGGAGGCGGGGAAACCCTGTCTCGGGAGGCCATGGCTCCGGGGCGCGTGTCCGGATCTTCTTCGTAAAACAGTTTGACTGCGGAGACGGCGACCTTGAAGAAGCGTGCAGCCATCAACACCACTTCTGTTGGGGTGTACAAACGTCCGAGAGAGGAAGAAGCCGAGTCGGAGGGACGGGACACAATGCTCCCCGCTGTCGCTGCACCTTCGGTCTCGATGCGCGTACCTTCCGGTGTGGACTTTTCGACATGCGAAGACACAGCCGCCAACGGGCAGCGCAGCAGCAGCGGACAGGAGCAAAGGTCCCAAAAAATGTACTTGACCGGACCGAAGGCCTGGAAGAATGCCAGCGTCCTCTGGTGCTCTTCGGACGCGTTTGCCTGCCACAAGGGGGACAGCGGAAGCGGCTGAAACTGTGGTAGAGCCGCTCCAATGGTCTCGTTCCCGGGCGACAGAGGCGTCTGTGCAGCCACCTGTCCAGCTAGCTGAGCAAGAACAATCGAAGAAAGATTCGCGCCGTGTCCTGTCGACAAGAAAGTCGGCGAACTCTGATTTAAAAGGAAACTCTCTTCATCTTGGTGGCGCGGCAAAAGTATGTCCAACAACGGGCTGGGTACATGTCCAGGTTCTGAGCATCCTTGATTTCCCCCGCTGGCCCCACGCACACTGGCAGTCTCCCTGCTCCCCCATCCAAGAGGCAGGGATCTCGACAGCCGGACTGCTGCGCCTTCGTTGCACGTCCCGGGTGTATCTACACCCGGAGACTCTATGAACGGAACACCTCCGCCAGGTGCACGCTCTTCTGTGCGTCTTCGGTCAGGTAAGAAGGCCATCGGGATGGCGTTTAGCCCAGGACTCACCTGTTGGAAAGTGTTGAGAACGCGAGGGGCGCCGAAGGGACGCTGAGGCGGAGACGTGTAGGCGACGAGACTCCCCCTTTCCTGATTGCATGCGCCGTTGTTCGTTGGTGACCGAGTGCGCTGAAACTCCTCACCAGTCTCCCCGCCTGATTCTAAAAACACAGAACCCTGCGGCAGAAGCCAGAGGCCTCGCGTATTCTCTCCCGGATTACGGCAACCCACTGCTGGCGGCGGGAACGGCAAACCGTGGGGAGCATTTGAGGGCACGTTCACCTCCACGAACGGAGATGCGACGGACACGTTCGCCGCAGCTGAACTATGGAGAGGCGTCTGCCATCTCAACTCGGGAAATGAGGTTGCCTGTCTACCCTGCTGGTGGAGAACCGATAAGGCTGGCGCTTCTGCCTCCAAAGCACCTTGCCCAAAAAAACTCGGTCGGCTTGAGACAAGGGGCACTGTCGTGGAAGCATCTGGGCTTCGCTGACCCTGAGAACAAATGACCGAAAGACACCAACGAATTGGCGAGAAGTTAAACCAAATAGGCGCATGGTTGGGGGTTGAGGCAACTCGCTACGTGGCAGAGAACATCTACCACGAGAGTGAACGTCAGCAAGGATACCAAAAAACAGAAGAAAAACCGTTGGTCAGAATCGATGAGCTCGTTTCCGAACACGCTTTTTATGGGAACTCATTTTAAGGTTATCAAAAGCAGCTCCCAGTACGCGAAAGCGCCCTGGAACGATGCGCCACACACTGTGATTTCGAAGTATGAACGGCTATAGTGAACACCTCTCCAGACGTCCGCGGATTTTACGCGAGCGACTTATCCGTTATTCTCTACCTTGGAGGTTTCATCAGAAGGTACCACTGCGTAACCTTCCTGGTCTAGTGAGTTACTGAAGCCAAGCAATCCAAAATGAGAGTGGGAGGGTGTGTGTACCCACCCGCTGTTCGCCGTACTTTTGCGAGCACACAAGATAACCGAATCTTTTGTTTTCGATTTCCCACGGCGAAAGTGTGTCCTAGCCTCCCAACTACACGAAGCGTGATACTCATTATACAATTATCCATAATTCGGCCGTTCCGACACGGGATGTCTCCATGCGCGTATGCATTTATATTTTGAAAAGAAGCCCAGCACCGAGTGTGACGGTATGTTCTCGCAGAAACTGACGCACTCTGTTGTTGGTAGAGCCTGAGGGAAAGGTCGGTGACGCACTGTGGCCTGGCATGGTTGCGTGCACGTAGTTCTGGCTTGATCGTGGGCATTCTGCAAGTGACCTTCTCTTCAGAAAACCGGGACACCTTTCAGTAGATTTTCAGAGAGACGTGCACCTAGCATTCTAAGCAAAAACACCTTCTGCCTTCCCCCCGATGTGCTCACACCTACAGGAAAACACAGATAGGATGGCCGTGCCTATGGACATGGCTGTATTGTCTACACTGTCTGCAAGTGCAAATATACTTATCTGTCGAAATGTGGGAAAGCACCAGTGTGTAGAGGTTCTCCGATGCCTCCAAGTAACCTTGACAACAAAAGCTGACATGTGACATGAATGGAGACAACAACATTTGTTAAATGCGTTGATTTTTACAATTGTGTTTTTCTGTTTTCAATGGATTGCCGACGGGGAAGTCCTTCCGTGTATGCGTTTCATGGACCCACTGCCTTACCGTGTTTCTCCGATGCGAGCTTTTGCACCAAGATGTTCCGGTACAGACAGGCAGACGAGAGCATTATGCAGAGTGCCTTCTCTTTTCTACCATTTTCACGTCTGTTTCAAACCCCATCCCCTGAATGGCTCCAAAGGCATGAAGTCAGGAGTGAAGTACGTTTTCTGAGAATCAAAAGGCAGCAAAACCGCTGCAATGGAAGTGGACGGGCACTTGAATAAACAGCTCCTGTGCGCAAGACTCGTGGAAGAGAAAACCTAAAAAGTATATCCTGCTTCGGCCTCAGCCAGAAGAACGAGATTCTCGCGGGAGACGCACAACGGCACGCTGGCTGGCATCACGAGGGGAATCCTCGGACAGAACCTCTCATGACATGTTCCCTGCCAAGTAGTAAGAGGTCCGTTACTGAGAGGAAGATTCTTAAGGAAGCCATCGAAGCTTATAGTCGCAAGGCGCGCCAATACCTGAACAGGCCTGCCTCGCTGCCTAATAGTTTCGCTCCCTGAATAAGCATCGACAGTGGTACAAGACGAAAAACACTACTCTAGAAAAATTCTCGAAAAATCGAGCCGCCTGGGAGTATTGTTTTGACTATCCCCTTTCCCCGAATTCGTTTTCACAGAGGTACAACGGTGCTTAACGCTTGGACGGGAAAAGGGAGGTGAGACTCAAGGGCGTTTTTTGACTCGAATGCAAAGAAAAAAGGACGATGCAATCGAATGAATCTTGCTAAACCAAATCCGCTCCCGCTTTTGTCGAGGCTGGGGTGAACGAGCACGGTTCGATAGACCGGGAGGTGCTGCTCTGTTCTGAAAATGTGAACACGGACAAAGGTAGTCTGCGAAATTGTTTGAGACTGCTCCCGCGCGCACACGTTGTGGTTGACGGGAAACGCCGTCGGATTGAGGGAGCCCAAACTACCAACAAGAGGAATGAAAGATGTAATTGCGGAGTGTAAACATTTGGAAACAACAACAGTGCAATAGCGTTTTTCCTTGAGCATGCAAGCCTAATCTGCTTCACTCCTTAACGTCCCTTGCTTTCGAAAGCAAAAGATCGCCACTTACAAACAAACCAGCTCAGCGGCAAGCGGTGATTGTTCCCCATCCCGAAGCACCCAGTAGAAAGTTATCCTCCCGCGTGACGGAACAATGTGTCTGTCGACCAAAGCGGCCGAACAGATCATGGAAGACAGCTTTTTAGCTGCCATTCTTGTGGGGGGAAAAGGCAGCGACACTTGGCAAAAATATTCTGGTACTGGACCTTCGTCGACGTCTACGGAGACGTGTGTCCCATCGAACCGGACGGCCAGTCCCCCCTCCTGATACTCAGGACGTCAGCAGACCCCGTCTTGCGGGAAAACCCTATGTACGTTTGCGCAATTGACGGGCTACCGATGCATACAGAAATATCGCAGGCGTGGTACCACTGTCAGAAACCGCACCAGCAGCAATTAAACATCTCGAACAGCAATGGCACGATCCCCGTACTGAAATTTGTTTCCGTTCCCAGAAATGTCATCACCGCTTCTTAATTCGCAACACTCTTCTCCACCACACATTTCACAGGACGGCAAGCACGACGAATCTGAGGACCAGTGGAGAACGTCAGGAGAGCTCGTATTGAAAGAATTGTCTCACAAAATGAAAGCACAACTGAGCAATCCCTGTTAGATTTTATTCTGCTCTGTCCCCCTCCAAGACCCGAGTGGCTGTTACGATCCCGGCTCATCGACATCTGGAATCGTGCGTGTGTCACAATAACGTGAACTCTTGTGAGGTACACTCCAACTACGTGTACATCATATATGTGGCACGCCACTCTTCACTGGACAGAGCAAGGCGCCATATGGCTCAAAACATTTGGATACGAGTGACCAGGCATGAATCTACAAGAAACTTGCTTGGTTAAGCTAATAAGGAAGAAGCGGTGGAACATGGCACCTTAGCTTGTTCACACATAGAAATCTCTCCACTATTTTTGTCTTTCTGCAAACCTGCAAGGTAACAGCAGTATGGTGTGAGAATCCCTTCAAGGCACGGGGGACAGACCTATCAATTCATGCCACATTTGGTTCTTGCTTGTAGCGTGTGCCTCTGCGTAACCCGCACGAAACGTCCTGTCTGGAATGTTCCCGGCATTGTTGACTCACTGGGCGATTCCAACAGTCACTAACTCATTGGTATGTCTTGTCATGCTAGCGTACCACGATTTTGCCGCTTGTTTCAAAAAGTGCTGTCCCCCAAGCGGTGATGTTCCAGTGAATGATATACACAGAAATGAGTAAAGTGTTTTTCCTCAATTTTAACTCTTGAGTCTGCAAAACCCTTCATTCAACTGTTTTACCCCCTGTCTGGTTACAAGTGTAAATCCTCTTTTGGTGTACGTTTACAGGATACAAAAGTCTACCTTCCCTACTAAGTTTCATCCGCATAACGAAGTGCGTAGATGTGTCTAAAAAGAATCGGACGGACGCATCTGGGACGTCCATCACTCGGAGGAACAGGAGATGCAACTAGTTGCGCGTGCAGTTGATACCCGCTGTAGTTCCAGTGCCCTGGTATTCGATTTTCCAGTCATTCTCGTATGACACTTGTTCTGAAACTTTCAGCTAGTCGACGTTACCATTGAGAATGAGCAAAATGGAGTTCCGAAGTCGGAACAGCATGGCGCTTCACTGCCAGTTGTCTAGGTGGGCTTCCCCGTCACAACAAGCACAAGGACAAAGTTACGCCAGGAGCAAACGCATGAGCCAATGACATATTGATTATGTATACAGCGGAGAAACTGATCGTGACTCGCCGAATTAGCACACTTCAGAGTGTCCCGTACCAAGCTTTCGCATTCGCGATAAATTGAGGGCCTCCAGTTCGTTTTCATCTTTTGCATAATCAAAAACCGGAATGAACAAATCATCTTTCGCTCTGGTCATTCAATAAAAGAATCGATCCATTCCGTGGTTGTATCGACTGCCATATTGACGGTGTTCGTACTCATGCCTGGACGGTCGTTGGTGAAGTCCGTTGTGATCCCCAGTGTGGATGGAGGGCAAATATTCATAATCACGTTTGTCCTGGAGGTCTCGGTCGCTGGAACGCCTGTTTTCTCCACCAAAATACCTAGATGTGATGGCATCCGCAACTTCATAGGGTGTCGGAGCAAGTGGTAAGTAAGGGTAGTATGGAAGGGGCAAGAAACCGTTTCTATTGTAGTACGGAGAGGCCATGGAGTCCATTAGGTACTCTCTTACGGGATCATAGATGTCACTTCGATAATACGGAAACGATGAGTACCTCGACGGAGACGAAGAGCCAGAACCACGCTTGCTGGAGATGCGCGAACTGCGTTTTTCGTCTTTTCCTCTGTTGGGTCCCTCGGAAGAGGGGGACGTTGTTGCATGTGACTGCTGTGAAGCATGGGCGGACTCTTGGGCTACTGGGAGGCTAGCCTCGTTCTCATCATGTTCTAGCGCTTGTTTCTGTGGCTGTCCCGCCGCTTTTTCATCTTCGGAGAGCGTTTCTTCATTAGCATGGTGATCCGATTTCCGGTGTCGTGCGCTAGATGTTTTCTTCTCTACATCCAGTGGGACGATGAAGTATAAGAATGGGAACGGGAACGGTTGCAAGAGACTTTCTAGAACCGACTGCATGACTTCGAATGACGATGGAAGGGGGGGAGGTGCATACATCGGCGACTTGCCGTTAGTGGCCAAGAAACTTGGGTCAGAGCTTCTACTGTGTTGCTGCTCCTTCTTAATTAAAGCACCGTTATTCTCTCCCTTCGAGTTTGCTTCACTGTCGTCAGCATCTTGGCGATTTCTTGAAGTCACTGAAGAGGCACACGGTTGCTCCGGCCTGGCAATCGTCGTCGGAACCTTCTGTAAATCCGGTCGGGGCTTGTCGTCCGATGAATCTGCTTTGTTACTAGAAGCGGAAGGAACGGTGTCTTGTTGTTCAGTAGTTTCCTTCGTGGGTGTGACCTCTATCACCACCTCCTCTGCCTTAGAGGTGTCTGGAGATACCTCGCCGGAAGCATCACTCCCTGCCGCCGTGCACCCAAGAATCATCGCTTGTCCCACAAGTGAAAGTAAAAGCAGTTTCCTGAACTGGTGAGCGCCCATTTTTCCATCGGAAGAAACGAACATGAAAAAGCGAACGTGGTACTCACACAAGTGTAAGCGAGGAAATAGTCAACGTTTTCGGGAGGCGACTTTATTTTGACAAACTACGGTCAACTGCTTGATGAACATCAAGTTGGAAAAACTACGTGCGTACCGTGTCCGGGGCGTGCGGCCAAGTCTGTGGTATTTTGTGTTGGAATTCAACAAAAATCTGTTTTGAGTTAGTCACTTCAAGGATACAGACGGGCCGGCAAGGGCCGGGTCTTCCACAGCAAGGCGTGTAAAAAAGGAACCACGGTGACATGGGTTAAGCCGCACACAGACACACGCGATGTCAGGGTCTTGGGTTCCTTCCAATGGTGTCATCCACGGCTTCGGGTTGTGAAATTGAAGGAAGGAAATCGAAGTGCACCTGTTGTTGGACCTTTAGTACACACAGCTTTACTGACATGGCCATCTCCTTTCCAGCCGAATGATTCGCTGCGTGCAAATTGTTAGGTCAGGAGCTATAAACGGTTTACCGTGGCAGTTTGTGCAGAATCTATACGGGAAATCGTGATGTGACATCACTTTTGCTGAGGGAGGGAGCTCCTATTTTGTGATTCTCTTGTGGACCAAATGCGAGAGCTTTAGATCAATAGTGCGACAAGAATCTGTGAACTGAACGCGGATGCGCCAACAGTGACCGAGGTTCAATACACTTACGAAGCGAGACAAAATACTCCCATGGCCACTAGTATGGAAATTCCACAACACCAATTGCGAGAATATGCTCCCGAATCGAATCACGACGAAAGCTGAGGTGAAAAGATTGTTTCCTTGTCAAACGATGGCTCCATTCAAACAATGGCCCCATTATCGGCAGTGGCGAAATGGCTCCCGACGTTTCTTTCTGGAAGCTAAGAGCAAATACAGGCTTTTCCGAATGACTGTGTAGAACGGGCGCTGGCTTTCTACGCGCTTTGGCTCACTTTCCGATATTGCTGAAGTGTGCTTAGTGTTAATCTGTGAGTAATGAAGTGGTTCCTAGAAAGCATGCTAGCGGAAGTGGTGCTTATCCGGTCCATCATCGGCAGGCATTTATTAACAAAGCATATCTCGTCCTCTTAGGCCTCTGTGGAACCTTGGACGGTTTCCATAGTCCTGACACCTGTTCTTGGCACTGAAAAATCGAGAGTGTAATTGTTCTAGCTGTCTATCAATTGGAGCAGACACTGCATGATGGTCCCCCACTGGCCCGTGCATAACGCGTCCAATGCAGACAAGTGGGTGTGCGCTGGAGAGCGGCGGCTGTTTTTCATCAGAGCTCCTCTTGTCAGTGGCATCCATAAATCATAACCTGCTTCAAGCTGTTCGATCTCTCAGATACCGCTGACTACGGTGGAAGCCCTGAAACAAGAACTTCCTCCTCGCAACGGGACGACGTTTGACGACACTACTTTCCCACCAACTGCTGTCTGCTTTATATCCTGATAACCCACCCTAAACAAGATGTACACGTAACTGAAAGCTTTACACGTATAACGTCACCATATAAGTCTTTACAGACTCCAGATCCGTTCCTCTTACAATCGCATATACGCATGCACGTTGAACGACGGTCTTGCCGAGAATCCACCCAGTGCAGCGGTAAATCAGCTCCACTGTTTTCGGAGCTAGATGAACTGTGAATTCACCACCCGGCAAGAAAACGCAAGAGGTGAAGGACACCCCCAGTGAAGTGGTATGGCCGAACACTCCAGTAGTTGACAACAAGGTCTTTGCGCGATGGTTTCGGTTTTCTCACGACGGTAGCTTGCTTCATACTGCAGCCCCGACACTGAGGATAAAATCGCTGAGGCAAGTACCGAGTTCCTCCCACTGCGCGGCTCAACATGCCATAGAAGTGGCCGATCCACGTCTGGCTAAACATTACGACGACTCGCTTCGGCGGCTGATGATCGGCAATCCACTCTTCGACGTTTCGGCGCTTGCCACAAGTGTGGCATCCGAAAGTTTCTCCAAGTTTCTTTATAAAGCGCCTCTCCTCCACCGACGCGTAGTCGATGCCTGCACGGAGAGAGAGGCGGCTCTGATGGAAGGCTCCCGGCGCCAGCAAGCAACTCGGAGAGAGTCGGAAAAACCTCCCACCAAGCAACCAGAAGATGGCGCTCCCCAGAATACCTTCCTTCAGTCCAACTTTCATCAGAGAATCTGACCAGTCCTTCAGCCCCCCAGTACCACTTTTTATGGACGAGGGTAACACGGCTGCGGAAACCTCATTCTTTCTGTTGGCAAGCGCATCTAATCCCAACTTGTCAACCGCAGCCCTCCCGATGTTTGCGAAGCTCAAATTATCCCGTGGCGTCGTTACTCCGCAGAGTTGGAACGCACATCGAACCGTGGCTGCTGCCACGGCAGCAGCGTTGCTGGCCACGAAGACCGTTGTGATACCGAACAGTTTACACGTTTTCGATGCACAAGAAACACCCAAGCTCTTTTGAAGCAAGACAGAAGATGCACACGTGCACCAGAACGCGGCAGCGCTCCCTGCGCATTCTGTCACAACCTCCACTGCCGTTCCCTTGGAAAAGGACTTTAGCATTTCGTGTAGCGGTGTCGTTGGTGCTTTGTTGAGACTAGGGGCCAGCTGAGAAGGTGCGGAAGCCATTGCGCGGAACCAGGTTTGTAAAGACCCTTGAAGAAATCTCACGACGGGCCTCCATGCCAATACAATCGCGACAGGGGCGGTGCTACGGAGAACGCGATCTTCCTGTTTCCTCTCTCGCCGACCCCCGACGCCAAAGCCGTCCTTAATCCACACCTGAGTCCTTGCGCTCTGTCGTATTCTACGATGACGCGGGAAGTTAAAACTCGAATTCAGTAGGATCGCCCTCGATTCTAAGCTTGTCAGATCCTTTGGCAAAGCCAGAAGCAAGAATGAGGCAGGGTATTTTCTTTCGTATCTTCCTCGCGGTCCGCTTCTGCCTAATAGGCAGCCTGCCCGTGAAATCTTCCCGATTGTCGACGGAGCCCACTGAGGTCCGAGGCCTACAGCCGCATGCTCTGAAAACCCGAGTTTGATACAGGAAAGAAAATATGCGACATTCTGGAGAACTAGGAAAAAAAAGCAAAACCTCGCAAAACTGCCCCGGAGAAAAGGAACAGATGGACGGGACGAGTACCCTTGTCGGGGATATCCAGTTTTCGACGAGGCCCCTGGTCTGCTGCAAAAACAAGGTTGTGAACTACCGTGAGGCATTGCGGAGTTTAACAGAAGTGTTTGCAGACGGCGACTTCGCGTGTGCATTCTTTCACTGATGCGGCGTCCTCATTTTGAAAAAAAGAAACGGTTCAAGCATGCAGACTACCGGCGTTCCTGTGTTTGCCATGAACTCTAGCAGCAAGCTTCATCGAGCAGTCGCGTAGTGAAGCACACGCACTCGTACCCACAGACGGAAGCACAAAAGACAGAAAGCTCATGGACAAAGCATAATGGCTGGTGGGTTCACAAAGAGGCACAGATACCATACCAGAGTTGCATTTTTACAAAGGATCATCTGGTGCACGGGGAACCATAATAACGACTTCGCTACACGCCCGGCCTAACGGTCAGTGGGAAAAAAGGGACGAGCACTGATTTGGTTGTCGGACACTACGCCATTTTGTATAAGGAAACTGCTGAAAGCCAGCGACATTTGGAAGTCTCGAAGCCCGATCGCCTCAGCGTGGCTGCATGCAGTTTTCTCGAATGTGTCTTGATGCAGGTACCACCTTGCTCCTGTTGCGGCACACCCTTTCCCGCTTGCATGCTAGCTATTGCTTTGACGAATTTTCAAACAAGCCATGGACGACGAGTTCCTCCGTCGTCATTCGCAAGTTACGGCTTACGCGAATAACCGGTGACTGGTATACACTCCCGTGTTTCCCCAATGTCGGGACCGAGTTAAATTCGTTGTTGGTATTCTTTCGGTTCCGCCTGGTCTCGGGGAGGTGTACGCCTGTGGCCGCGGTGAACACAGCGAAATTTTGCCGTGTGCCAGTTGCATACACACGTTTCTGCGCATCCGTAACAGATACCCCCAAGTCGCAACGACAAGAATCATGACTGGCGCATAGCCTGTCGGTTTCGTCTGTAGAGTATGGAACGCGCTTACCCATCATGTTTCGCATGCTAAGCACTTGAAGAAGTTTTCTCATTACAGTGTCTCTCTGCAAAAGTGTTTCGATGGAAGGGGGAAACTGGAGGACGCGTGCAGCGTATTCGCTAGCCACAAAGACGCCAATGTGGATATATTTCAATACTAACAGGGATGGTAAAGATAGGTAGTTTGTTGCAGGGAAAGCTCAAGAGCAACATCACCTTCCGCGATTCGCCACACTCGCGTTGCGGGCAACTCTCGACTTACCGTTTCTGGCAAGAACTTCAGCTACAGCTGGGAACGGCGAATGTGCGGTTTCACTAGGCTGCAAGTTTGTTTAATGTTTCAGGTTATACACGATGGATCACAGGCTTCTGGACTACGAGCAAGAGTTCCTCAACTCATACGCGCTCCTCAAGTCCGGCTGTGCAACGCTTCGAACCGAGGACAGAAGTATGTAAATGACGATATGTCGATAAGCTGAAGTTCTGGCAAAAGCGTGACGTAACACCTGCAGCACTTGATTACACCTTTCTGGTTCCACCGCACTAGAATTCCCATTGAAGTTCGAGATTTGTACCGAGAGAAGGAACAACTACATGGGAGCTTCTCCAGAATTACACGGTGAAAGACTGTTGTGGCGTTCTTGCGAAAGATGGTGTTTCACTTCATCACGAGCGGTGCATGTTTTCTTATTTACTGTCTATTTTCGTGGGCAGCAGGCGCGGAAAGACGCCGGGGAATCGCTAGATGCGGCAAATATCTCCAGCAGGCTGAGTCTGCCGTAAGTTTGTAGAACTCTTATGTTTCCCCAAATTGTAAGATGAAGAATGAATTCCTCGGTATTCGTTCCCTGTACCCGATTTATCTTGATGGTCGAATCCAACGCATCTGCCGTCGCTGGCGGACGAGAGCGAATTCATCGCTGTCGACACTGAGACTTTGTAGATTTCTCGGTGGGTGACGAAACAGTTTGCAGCGATTCCTTCTCTAAACACTTGTTTTGATGCGTGTCTGTGTCTCCATAGCTTCACCAGTTTGAGCTCGAAACTCGCATGCCGCCGACGGATGGGTTTGCTGATGTGGACGAGTTTTCACTCAAATCAAAAGTAAGTAGGCCTGCCTGTGCGATCAATGTCGACAGTACGGTGCATGTGGTGGAATTCGATTCTTGAACCACATTTTGCCTTGTTTGTATGAGCTGGTGGTGAGGAATGCGAATTCGAACAAGCTCCAACAGCTTTAGAGGCGCCTACGTACCATGGATGAAAGGGACTGAGATGCAACGGTGGTTGCAGACCAGTCAACTTGTAGAGGTAGGCAGTAGCTTTCTGCAATGTGTTGGGTTTCTTACAGGCAGCCAATTACCGGCAGGAACTGAAAGAAGCGGCGCAAGAGTTTCGCGACATTCGCGTCCAGATAGAACGGCTAATGCTGCTTGTCGACGACGGTAAAATCACTTTAGAAAACTGGAATCGTTCCTTAGGATACGCTGAAAGTGGTCCCGGAATTCCTTGAAGGTTCTTATGTGTCTTGGCTTTTGCAGGCGTTACCGCGACTGGAGCCTCATCCCAGCAGCGTATGCGCTTGCTCACAGCCGCAGAGAGCACGCAAAAGGGCGTACAGATGCTAGACGTAAGCCAGCCTGACGCCTCAAGACGTCTTTGTGATTCATTTCATTCGGCGTTATGCGCTCGGTCATCTTTCGACTTATGTACCACGTCACACGCGCTTACGGCACATTAATATAAATAGTAGCATCTGCGTGAACGCAGCGTTCTTCCTTCTACTGATTCATGCTATGCATGTGGAGGGCGATACTCATCTGCGTCCTCTTCCATAAAAAAATGGGGAAACTCGCTTATCTCGTCAAGGATGCGAAATGACAATCGAGAGTCACGTACGCCCTTAGCATGGTTTAGCATTGATGTGAAAGTTCTACAAGCGTACATGCCAGACGAGCTAACGGTAGCTGTCTTTCAGTTCTTTAGCGGAGAGTTGAAATCCTATTTTCCGTCTTTCGTATTTTGTTTCCTGTTCAGAGCTCAAGAGTGCTGGCGCTCGAGACAGAAGTCCTCGGAGCCAATATTATGACTGAACTTCGCGGTCAAAGAGAGACGCTGGAACGCACGAGCTCGAATGTGAGGGAGACAGCTCGAGAGATACCGATCTACGGTAGAGCTTCTGGCTGTGCCCGGGAATGAATGATCCACAGGCGTTGTTGTGAGCTGTTTCAGGTGGGGAGCGTTCGTGACGGCCTTCGAGAGGCAACGGCGACGATACAGCGAATTGTGAGTTTCACGCACTGTTTCAACAACGCCGCAACTAGCCGAATGCATTCTGCGATGTATAGTCTGTCTAAACCTGTCTAAATTTTCTGGATGTGCGCTTGTCATCGGCTCAGGTTAGAGCGACTCTTCAACGCAAGGTTTTGATTTATGGACTTGTTTTTCTCCTGCTGTTGACGCTAACCTTCGTCTCTATTCGGAAAGTCCTACCACCCCAATTTTTCAAGAGCAGGGATAGCGATACTTCTGAGAAATCAAGCTTGCGTGTGCGAGACAAGGAAGTCGCTGACACAAGTGCTGGCCTTACCCTGCCTGCCTCTAGTATAAGCCCCTAGCAGGGCGGGCAGCGATGGAAATGAAAGGGAAGAGGATCAGTTTTCCCGAGAGGGCGGCTTTACAACATCATTTTGTCCATCCGGGCAGCTGTACAACGGCATTTCTGGCTTGACCGCGTAACTGAATGGGTGCTGGCCAAAAGTATCTCGCCATTTCCTCCTTTGTAGAGAAATCTCAATTCAACATTCTGGATCGTGTTCCTGGCTTCCCCAGTCGCTTGTTCTGAATAATTGAGGCCCATAGTGTCACTGGAAGGTGGCTGCGGAACAAGGGTAACGACACTGTCGTCGATTTGTCACACTAAATCTGCCAGTGCTCCCCTCCACAGTTGATGTAGAGTTCATGTTTATCACAGTAACATGTCGCCGTAGATGTCAAGTCGTACAGCAACAGCTAGTGGATAACTGGCCGGATATGGCCGGAGAGGCATCTAGTTTGGTTCCCTGAGTGCATAAATTTAGATATAGATGCTTGTCTTTGAAAAACAGTGCTGGCTTGAAGTCCAACATTATTCGTTGTCTTAAACCGTCAGGTGGAGTGTGGGTGTACAGCAACCATAAAGAACTTGGTTGTCTGTATCTCATACCTGAAGCCAAATTTAGTATTCTAGGCAATACAGTGTCTCTGTCCCTGCCACGAGTCAGGCAAGTGAAGTGCTTTAGCAGTTACAACGCCTGAGTATTTGTCGGAAGCCGCGCAGCTAGGTATCGACTATGTGAAGTGTTTCAGCGCCGGCAGACATGAATGTTCCGCGAAACAGCATAATTTTCTGATGTATGCAAGCACTTTGGAGTTGTCTGCCACATTGTTACTTGAATGCTCTCTTCTCAGATGTTAGTGCTGGGAGGTTCCGGAGAACGATGAAAGTGAGAAAGCGGAGAGACTGTCCCCGGCTTGTACCTTATCCATTTCGCCTGCAAGGCCATATACTAGGAGCAGTGAAGTTGTTCTAGCGGATCAAATGCTACTCACTGATCATTTTGAAGCCAGCTGCCCACATAATGAACAAAAGAGAGAGAAGAACTAGCGTTGGAACGTTGAAAGAGAATAGATTCGAAACAGAGAAGAAAGGGACTAGACGCGTGGACATCATGCAGTCGGTCGTCCGGTGGACGGGAGTTTGATTATTTTTACCAGGATCGAGAGCGACAAAACTCCCCGTGTTTCCGTAGATTGCAGCAACCTGATATGGGAGGGAATAACGAAGCGCAGGTGAGACATTCGTTTGCTTGCTCTCTCACGTTAGTGAAGAAGGACAATCCCGCTACTGCGCAATATGAACAGCAGAACGCAACTACGAGATTCTGAGTTTTCCTTGCATCGGCTTCTTCAGACGTTATTAGAAAGAAAATCCCCATAGAAACTGCGCTAAGCCAAAGAAGGTAGAGGAGCCCTGCGATAACAAGGTTTCCGGTTAGCATTCCCGCAATGCCAAGGTGTCCCGGGATGAACCTGGCGTCGTATACAGAGCAGTGCCTACACGTGAAGCCAAACATTTCGATCGGGCTTAGACGTACCCGGATACGAAGCAGTAGAGCAGATTCGCACATAGGACGCAGAATGCTCGGCAGGCGACTAGCCAGCCGAATGGTTCCTAGTAATGCAAAAACGAAGATTAAGGAAGTCAGCAACTTGTCGTACCAACTAGGGTAACGGTAAATACCTTTTCCATCCCTCGTAACAACGTGGTCGCTCTTCCAAGGCGTTCCAGCCATTTCAGGGACTGGATCGATCTCAGAGCGAAAAGTGAGCCTGCAAGGCCCATAGAGAAAGCCAGAAGGACACCCAGCAGAGACGATACAGGGAAAACTGTGAACCGCGCAATCCAGTACGTCTCAACCTGCATCATTATCACAGGCGCAATCCTACCATTGATGAAGAGAATGAAACCGACAGACAAGTAGAAGTAACCGCTAAAAGCAGGAAGATACTGCCGAATGTACTGTGCTGTCTTCCTGACAAGACAGGAAGGCCATCATCGTGCTATCAATAGTCATCTACCCTGAGACGCTTACGCATATTTCAACCCAAATATCGCTCCTGGTATCTGATATAAATGATTCTACTCTAGCAAATCGTCTCCCACGTAAAACTTGGCCAGGCTTACCAGGGCTATGTGCACCACAAACTGTGGAAGAACGTAAATGAAGGACTGGTATTGTGCGGGAACCTCTTCAAACGACCGTATCTCAACTCCCTTGAGTTCGCTTGCTGGATGCACAGCATGCGCATGCTGATAACCATAAACCGTTAGTCTGGCCCACTGTACAGAGATGGTCGCAGGGCTTACTGACAATTCTCCAATACCTAATTCAGCCTTTGCCTGAGCCTAAAGAATGCACGAAATGACTATCTCAACGCTCACTGTCTTGGACGCGCGACCGCTTACCACCCGTAGTTGCGCTTGTCTATAACCTTCGATTGAGGAGCTTTCAGTGCCCGAATCGTACGGTTTCGGCTGCATTTCCGGGTTATGAAAGAGGAAGACGGTGCCGCATGCACCTGTTCACTGCCTTACCATGCGTGTCAAAGGCCGCCCCTGCATGGCACTGAGGCAGTCCTCAATTTTCGGCGGTCGAGGTAGGATGTAGACTTCACGTGGTTCCCTGGCAAAGCAAACATGCCAGGTATGAAACAAGAAGAAAACTCTGTCGATCCACTGCTGAAATCTTACACGTTCAATTTTTTCATTGTTACTAGCGTTGATAGCTTCAAGCCTGCCTTCTGAGCCAGGTAAGCCGCCAATTCCCCTGGCTGAAAGTCAAATATTGGTTCGCCGAAACCACCCGCCGCCAGAGATAAAGAACCCAGAACAAAGCAGGCGTGTTTCCGCATCTTGAAAGCAAGATAGCACATCTGAGGAAGCAAAGAGGAGACCAAATGCGTGGTATGTTTCTCCCGCGCAGCGTACTAAGCTACGAGCAAAATTGTCGTCTTTCTGCCGGTGGAGATGTACATACACCTGTGAGGGAAGTGCGCCATACCAGCAAGTGTGCTGCGTGTGCTTATTTCTGAACTTACGCTTCCAACATTTGAGAAATTCGTATCGGTCGAACCAGGTGTGCAAAATTGTCTTTTGGCTCGGCGGTCTGAGACGATGCCCCTATGTTCGATGCCTCGGGCTTTCGTAGCCACACTGCAGATTAAAGCTGGAAAACGTCTGTGAAGTCTTGTATAACCAGGGATGAGTGCGTCCGGGAATGACTTCTTCCCTGCATGTACGAGATACAGGTTAGGGTTAAGTCGTAATGTGTCTTTCACCCATAAGGCTGCCGCGGACGTCCGCGTTATCCATAAGAGTGAAGCAACTTATGCGCTGCTCCCCTGTAAACGACAGATGAACGATCGAACTGAGACCAACGTACTACACCCATTGGCATCGCCATAACAGAAATAGATAATTGTGCCGGTGGTGTTGTGGAATCGTGGTGGACCAGCTTAGGGGCTTCCTGTTCACTGAGAGACTCCCGAAAAAATGGTTCCTGAGGCTATCCACTAAAAGCAATAAGGATACAATAACAAAGCGTAATCACTGAATGCATGGCCACCTGAGCATAGCTGCCGACAAAGGACCGGTTCGTCCGAGCCATGACGTATCATCCGCGAGAGTAATGTACGCAGGATTTCATTTCACCACGATTGCGTCCTGTATTAAGCTAGGCAGTATGTTTTGGTAGATGCGGATGCATATCTGTAGGTACAGCCGGTAACGCTTATGCAGACTCTTGGATGCTTTAGTGCATGTCGGTCAGTTCTTTAACACGTTGCTCTCTACAAGATTTTCTACGAGAGCGTCATTCAAAACACGTTGCTCTGACTCCTTTCGAGTGGCATCCCTGCCAAGTTTCGCGTGAGTGATGTATTTGCCTCGTAACTCTTGAGCGTCATACTGACGTTGGTGAACCACAAAAGACCAGCTGTGTTATGACAAGCCAGCATATGCGTGTTTGCTGCAGGACACCATGATTGTGGCAGCTGCCAGGTAACCGATACACGAGGTATATTTACAAGCCTTGTTCGAGGAATGTTCGAAACTGATAGAAACCGTCATCGTTCAAGAATATAGTGCGACACGGGCATGCACCTCACTGCGAACGGAGCTGCACTGAAACGATCTCTATCTATTTTGCCTACGACGGCAAACTTGAAGAAAAACCTCACATAAAATAGTTTTCTCATACTTCTCCTTGTTCTGTAGCGTTTATCGCTTCTCGTATCCTTCGCTGGCCACTACCTAGTCACGAACGCACATGCCAGGCTCATTGTCACTGACATTACGGACGATGATTACAATCAATTCATTGTATTTTCTCTGCCCTCACTTGCGGCGGTGACAAGGCAGTGTGTTATTTGTCGATCACTTCCGCGGCTCCTGCGTCCGCTAAGCGTGCTCTCAGTTGTGCACAGGATCGCTCATATGTTTCCTGCTCAAACAGTACGCACATCACACAAGAGAAGAAACCGGCCCACTTTTTACCGGTGCAACCACCGTAGGACACGTTGTTGGTTGTTCTTCACAGGTGATCGGCAGCTGCAGAGACACCCACTGGCATTTGCGCGACGAACTTACCTTGATCCTCTCTGTTATCCTGGTATCATTTTCCATTCGTTCTTCAATTAGTCCCCACATCTGCGAACACAGAGGCAACAACACATCGCATGTTTTGCGCACTACGCGAAAAATACGCGAGACTTATCGGCTGCGGTGAACACAGTTAGAGCCCTTCTTTCGCAAATTTATTTCGAAACTCACCGCATCATCCAACTCTTCCAGGTACATGCATCTTTTGGTGAGCTCAAAAAGCTGCTCTTCAAGGGCTGCGATGCGTTTCTCCTGTATCTTGACAAGGCGCGTCGCTCGTTTGAGGGATCTAGCCGTCTGCTCTGTGTCTTGGATCGGCTGGATCGCCTCTGGATTTGGACGTTTTATTACAGAATTTGAAAATCCTTCATTGCTTTTAGACACATCATTTGGAGACTTGAGAGGGATTTCTGAGGAAACATCCTCTACACGTTTGTCATCAAGAGCTTCCGCTGGTGACAAATCATGAGACACGGGCCTGTCGTTCTCGGTCCCCATGAGCTGCAAGTGCGCCCGCACAGAGAGGAACGACAATGTGTTTGGGCCTTACTAGCGTGCCCCCTCTGACGGCGTTTATCTGCCGGCTGCTCATGTGTTCGACATTACCAGTTGGGTCCAAGCACGCTCAGAATAACATCTGTTTTCCACGGCGGCCGACACATCGCATATGGTGGCCTATTAGGGTCCTTTTGTTTGCGCAGTTCATGGTCTCCCTTCGTGATTTACTGTTTGATGATTAGTGAAAACAAAACTTCCCTCGTGGTACTTTATAGTCTGTCATGAGAACGGAAATACTCAGCGTCAATAGGCTAAAGCAGATGAGGACAAATACATTCAGTCACCAAAGACACTTTGGCAGATTCACGTTCCATTGACTCCGTGCGTATGTCTGAACCGGCAGATGGGTGTCCCTTTAGTTCAATAAATAATGCATACCTGTGGAGGCGAATCCGATAACGCTTGCTTAGAAGAAGCTGCCTGTGTTTGAAAATCGTTAGAGTCCAAAGCAGCACTAGAAAGATGCTGTTCATGAGAGGGCACTCCTAACTGAAGGTCGTTTGTTATGAACCACGATAATGCCGTTCGCAGCGTCCCTGCAGACATGCAGACACCTTTTCACACGTTCTGGTCACAGACCCGCACCACACGAAGCTGTCAGATTTGATCACTTCGTGTCGATGGCGCATGAAACAAGCTGCTCTATTGACTTCGCAGTGGCAGACACCTCTCGCACCTGTCAAAGCCCCTTAAATATCCGGAAGTGGCAAAAAAGGTCACCGATAAAAACAGCTGCCATGGACCAAACATGACACTGAAGAAGCAACTTCTATAGGTCGAGCGTTTAACTGCAAAATTATTGTTACTTTCGTCTTGGCTCATTTCTTCAAGTCCGCCGACAATCGTCTCCATCTTGCGTCTGCTGTTGAACACCGCCCTGAATTACATTTGGCAAACACGGAAGGCCAGATTTTTAGCGCCAAAGGCTGTGGTGTGTGGATCGTGATTCCATTACTGTCCATCTTAGGTACTTACTGTCTCAAAAGTTGATTTTCCTTTCTCATATCTCGCACTTCCATCGCCATCTGAATACACAAAACACGAGGTAGAATGAAGGCAGCTTGGTAGTTGGCGTTGCCTCGTTTGCTTGTCATGTATTGTGCAAATGGCTGCTCGGCGTGTAAAGCTTTCCATACCTGTTTCACATCTTCGTACGCTTTCATGGCTCTTCGTAGTCCAGAAGAGTCACGCAACCCAGAAAACTCTTCTTCTGCCAGGTGTCTCTCTAATCGAGCTCGTGTTTGGTCCATCAGTGTCTTGAAAAACAACTCTGCCCTTAGCTTCTTCCCGTTGGATTTAATCTGGCCATCGGACGTGTCCCGACACTGTCTTATCGCCTGTGCTGTGTGGCGTGTTGTTGTTCGATCACTGCCGCCGTACGGAATGTTTCCCTTAGGAGAGAGTTTCACGCTAGTACAGATTCCATGGAAATAGGGTCCAGTCTTATCGCCGTAACTGTCATCTTCGTCGCTGTCGAGCGTGTCAATGCCCTGTCTCCAAGCATGCGAAAAAGATGGAAGACTCGGCCAAACTCGGTCCGACGGTTCCTCGTCACAACGGCGCACCGACCGCGTTCTTCCTGCAGCACGAATTCAAGATTTTCAGCGACCAACCGTCTTACACACTACCTCGCTCCTTCAATCTGTACCCAACTGTGTGTGTCCTGTCTGATCATTTCGAGTTTCTTAATGAGACGGGGGTGTATCCACTTTCTGATGCAAACGATCCACGAAGTGCTTACCTTGTGCGAACTGCCGCGGGACGCTTTCGATTGCCTGTTGGCGTCTCCGCCCATTTGATGCCATTCCCTCTTCTGTCTCCTCCAGCGTTCGCGGGCTGCCTCGAAGACTCGCGCCACTACACTGGATAAGCTCCATTTTCGTGGCGTTACTCTTTGCCTCGAAACATTCTCTGGCATTGCAAGCTCGCTGAAGCTGTCCAGTTTCCACGTGCCCCGAAGGGCTCGTTAAAGCATCCGTGAATAACTCTTCATCCTGGTCTACCCCCGCCATAAGCTTCGAATAACCCTCGGTACGGCTATCGGCCAACCGTCCTTCGGCAAAACCCGCACCTCCCTCATAAGTCGTGAAGTCACCGTTGGCGTCAGGCACCATGACTGCATTCTCCCGAATTGGGGCCACCCGCCGCGTGTACTGTCTGAGAGCTTCAAGGGCTATCTCTTCTTCTGCGCGGAGCTCATCCCCATCGTAAGTTTCAGCGCTTGCGCTTGCAATCCATGGAGACGAAAGGGTCTCGCTCTCGACCGAGTCATCACCCACTTTCCGCTCACGAAGGATGTTGCAACTGAATTTAGATTTGTCGTTCTCCACAGGGTATTTACTATAGTTATCCTTTCTTGTTTCTTCAATTCGGCACACGCCTCCAGCGAAAATGTCTTCGCAGCCTTCCAGCTCAAGCCGCTCTTTGCCAGCTCCCTTTGTGCACAACTCGTCTTGTGAGCTGAATTCCTCGGACAACCATTCTTCGAGATTGTCCAATCTCCTCAGCGGTGCGACTTCTCGACTCTCTTCAGGGGATCGCTTTCGAGCGTCTTCGCTTCTTCGTGGTCCCTGGTTCCGCGTTGGCCTTTGGTCCATGTGCAATGCATAAGCATTCAATTTGGCAGGTCGAAACTCCAGCATACTGTCAGATATACCACGCTCGTCTTGTGCCATAGAATTCGTTGTCGAAGTCGTATGTGCCCCCGGCTGATCTCTTTCAGTGCATCCCGTATCGGTTTTACCTCTAGATCTGTTCACTAAGCGCGTCCCTGTCTCCTGAAAAGGAAAGGTGGAAACGCAACTTCGATGGTCGCGTCCAACAGGGTAACCCTACATAGACAACATTATCGAGCCATACTGTGACCAAAGGAAACGTAATTCCATCCACAGTAAAAACCGGTCATAACGTGTCCATAGCTTATTATCTCCGTCACTAGAGGCATTGTCTTACCGTTTCTCCATCGGCAGTCATTTCTCTGTTCCCTGCGGAGGAACGCGGACAGAATGATTTCCCTGTACGCAAGATTTCCGGTGCCTTTTCATGATGTTCCGCCAAGTAGTGCATGTAATCTCTTGAGAGAGAGAACTTCTCTGCCAACTCCGCCAGGATCTCCTCTTCCTTTTGAGCAACTCCCTGCTGCGCCAAGTCGATAAGACTCTCTTTATGTCTCACCAGAGCAATCAACCTTGCGATCTGACAGAAACAAACGCCACAACATCGACACCTGTTTCTAAACCTTGCTAGCAGGAGAACAGTAACATCTGGATGAAGTGTCTTCATGATCTCTTGTAATCTGAATATCCCCCAAGGCCTTTCGAATTTGGAAGCCTGCCCACACGTGACAACTCGGAGAAAAATATTTATCAACGAAAATATGCTATATCTGTAACCCCAGGATATAGAGGTCCAACTCGATAAGAAAGTGCAACAGCATCGAGGACAGGTTTTCTCAACACCGCGAACGTGTCTTTCCAATTAGCTCATCCTCCCGATCATGCACGATATCTACTGGGACACGAGGGCTTTTGGTATCTTTATCACCCTGTCGCCCACGCTTCCCACCGAGAAAACGCTCGACTTCACGACTGCTAAACCGTTTCATAAGGTCGTTATTTCAGCTGTTCCCACTTCAGCGTCTTTCGCCGCTAGAAACGGATGTTGGGTAGCACCCCCCAAGCTGTCCTTCGGTCGTGCAGCTGTGTCCCTCTCAAGGGGAGGCTGTTCCTGAGTCGATTTGGCCAGCCCGCCGCCGGTAGCTATTCTTGTGGGCTTCTGTCGGTCCTCCATCTTTTCCCTGTTGGACGCGCACACACAAATGGTGGTTTCCATGTTTGCGAATCGCAAAGGTTGACCGCACCATTGAGCATACACATCCAGAGCATCACAGATTCCTCGAGAAATAAAGAGGTTACGGCGCATCCTCGAGAAATAAAGAGGTTACGCCGCATCCTCGAGAAATAAAGAGGTTACGGCGCACATTTTGGCTCTTCTTCTCGTCGTATGAAGGCATACAACATATAAACACCCACAATCAGACAGCACGGTTACTAGCATGACGTATACAAACCGATATTATTTATATATATATATATATAGCATTGAACGTAGATGTAGAAGAAACAGTACGCAGCATCCACTGATCTGCCTGCACCCAGATGTTTTCTAAGCTAAAACAACGCACTTGCTCTGAAGGTCTTCGAACAACTTCAGCTTTTCTTGTAGTGGAGGACAGACCACCGCAGTGTCATCCTGCGCTCTCTGGCGTGTTCGAAGCTCTGTTTTCATAAAGACATCGCATCCAAATAACAACAAGCTGCACAAAGGCACGCTACAAACTGTCCTCTCCATGATGATTTCTTCGGAACAAGCTGAGCTTGTCGGAAGAACGACGCTCAACGAACACAACAGACTGAACTAAACAGTTCACTCTCACTCCTTCTGTTTAGCCAAACATGCGCTGCGCTGCTACACTCACGGCCATCATCAGACTCTTCGCCATTTCCAATTGAGGTGTTTATAGGTATTGAATTCTCAACTGGTTGACTGTCTGAAGGAGCTTCCGTACGTTTTCGCTCCACCGAATCTCCACGTGACTGTTTGATTGACATGGGACTCTCGTTACGACTGGAGAAAGACCGATTTCCGCTGGAGATGCTGCTGGCCTGACGGGAAGCCTGCTTAGAAGACTCCGCGGAGGATGACGCTTCAGGCTGGTCAAGGGTCTCCGGAGGTGCGGGACTATCTGGTGCCTCAGCGGACACGGGCAGCGTACGGGGACCACAGGAAACCATTGAGGACCTTAAGGCTGCGTCATGGCGTGCCTCCTCATTTCGAGCTTCTTGAGCGAGCCAAGAAGTCGCAACGTCAGACCTCGGAAGACTTGGCAGCGTTGGAAGCGGCTGCTCTTGACCGGTTGCTGCTACTCTACCCATAAACTCTCGAGTGAGGTATGCGTTTTCCTCTCGGATCATCTCCAGAGTCTTCTCCTTCTTTTCGAGCTCGCTACCGACAGCACCTAGCGTGTCCATACGATGTTTTAACAGGCCACTGAGTTTTGCAATCTGTGTCCGCACAAATATATCAGAAGCAGCAACAAATGTTCGAGTCTCGCAGGAGACTAATACGAGCTCGACCTGAGCACTGGAAAATAAGATTCCAGGTTTCTGAACCTAGTTGGAAGCACTGCAGCAAAAGCGGTTGTGCATCGCCATGTTGGAAGCAGGCGCCCCAATGTAGCGTTCAAATATACGAATGCCAACCAGACAATAGACTTCACCCGAGTACTACGCATGTTGCTTGCTGTACGTGGGATCGTCTACCTTTACTTCTTTCCACTGTCCCCGAGACATTCGCGGACGATGAACCTTACCTGTTCATCTCTTTCCCGAACCGCCGTCTCGGACGGTGGATCGCATATCCGGGGGCTGACGTCTGTGCGGATAGAACTTCGAGAAGCGAAGTCACCTCGCCGAGAACTAACCGACGAAAACGATTTGAGCAGCTCCGAACTGCGCTGTCTGAAAATAAAACAAAACAACCGGAACGAAATCATTTCCCAAGTACTGACCACTACTTGTAACTCAGAGTCACAACCAATGAAGCACACCAGTAACACCTCCTGCAGACAACTGCTCAGTGGCCCGGTGAGGAACGAAGATCGAAATCACCTCTACTTCACCCGGAGTCGTAATAAATCGTTTCAGTCTGTCTCTACACCATTTGTCCAGAATTTGTTTGCTAGTTAGACAGCGCAGGTTTTTGCATGCAAAGAAACAGCTACAAAATAACGATTATCCCGCGCTTTGCCATAAACGTACTTGGATATCTCCTCGAACATCTGCAGCTTCTCTTTCATTGACAAGTATTCATAGCCATCCTGGTCACCAGCTGACACTGGCACGGGAACCTTGGTAGCTGATCCACCATTCTCTATCTTGAGAGGCGAAGAAGAGCTTTCTAGCGATGGATTTGATTCCAGATCTCCCATCGCTGGCTCCGCGTCAGCATTCGGCTGCCCAGACTCAACAGAAGGGCTCTTGCCAGACTCCGGTTCATCTGCATGACCTTCGTTTACGACTGATGCTTCTTGGTTCCCTATTTCGTCTATTTGTGCTCCCTTATCAAGCGACTGCAATTCGCTCGTCATCCCCGCGCCATCAGGAAGAAGTCCAAAACCCTGAGACGTGGGCTGTTGTACAACTGCTTCGGTTGCGTTTCCATCAACAAGAGTATTCTCGTTGCCAATACACATTAGACTGGAATTCGAGGGGCTTGATATATTCCTATCCTGGAGGAGGCATGGGCACAGCGCTGAGGTGGAGTGCATAACATCATCCGTCTCTGAACATTTTCCCTCGGGCGCAGCATTATCGACGTCGTTTAACAGCATTTCACCCCCCTTGTCGGAAGATCCACTAGAACCCTCAGAACTAACTCTGCTGGGTTCAGTCCTATCTCTTGCATGGGCCGATTCCTGGATCGGATCATCATCGGATGGCTGGAACTCCTCTGCCAGTCCAGTATACTTCCTCTGGGTCGGTGAAGACGACCCATTGTTCGAGGATAGAGGAGCGCAGCCAGACTGAGGCTGCACTGTGTTTTCGGTTGCAGCCAACGCATCTCCATCCCGGGGGGAACGCTGGTCCTCTAGTTGACTCGAACCCAATGTAGCGTCCGCCTCTGCACATTTTTCGTCAGTCGCAACATTTTCGATGTCGTTCAACAGCATTTCACCCACCTTGTTCGAAGAGCGACTAGAACACTCAGAACTACTTTTGCTGATTTCACTTCTGCCTGTGTCATGGGCCGAATCCGAGATCGGGTCAACATCAGACGACTGTAACGTCTCTGGTAGCGGTGTAGACATTCTTCGACTTGGGGAAGACGAACTGTTGTCCGGAGTTAACGCGGAGGTCAATGTTTGCAGTTGTGCCAGACTGCTGGTACCTGGTTGAGAGGTAGCCGGAGGCTCATTTTCATTGGGTAGATCTTCGGAGCTCATATGGTTGCTGGTTCCCGTCGGCCCTGACACATTGATTGATTCGTCCATGGCAAAGCAAGTTGTGTACAAGGGGATACAGAAACTATGTTCTCATTCCTACGAAGTGGTGCATTTGTTGCGCGGCGCAGGGTCAGTCTGCAGCTCTGCGGGTACCACACTGTAGCAAATCGCATGAAACGTAGACGTCACCGCGGCAGCAAAACGGGTGATGGCGCGATATTTCGGTGGGGAAAACTTTGATGTTACGTAAACTGAAAGGTTAGTCCGGCCTTTTCTTACACAAAAATGCGTCCAGTCTTCCTCAGAATTGCTGGCCGCGACACCATCCCCTTGAGGTCGCCGTTGCCGTGACAAGCAATCAATGTTTGACTTCGCTGTCAAAAAAATTGCCAAGCGAATATGAACATGCGCCAAATCGTTTAGCAGAGAAAAATGTCTTTAAGAGAAGGCTTGCTGCTTTATGTGTTCATGTCAGCTTACACTCTTTCAGGAAGCGCTCGGGGTTGAGCCGCCTTTTCAGGAGCTGCCGCCTAACGGGCACCACGGCGAGCCAAGACACGTGACCTTGATGTCGACACTCGAGTCCTTCGCGGCTTCCGCGCTGCCCTCCACTTTGACAGAATCTACGAAACAAAAGCATGTGCCGAGACAGAATCTTTTATGATTATGGTTACGAAATTTATCCAAGTAAACGGATCGCCTGGTCAAGTTGAATGATCCTTCCCGGCCACTCAGATTCAAAGTTTAGTTGCGCCCGAGAAGCACTGATTCTCGACGTGGCACGCCCCGCTTGCAGTTGCGTCCGCATGGTCGCATGTGAAACAGAAGAGGATCCTCTGTTCCGAATCAGTCATACGGCCTTAAAGAAATAGACTCACCACTATTTTTTGGATGAAGGAGGATTTTAAGCCGCCAACAACGGTCGCAGTGGCGGCCGCAATCCGTGCTTCGGTCTTCGGTAAGACGGGAAGGCATCTTCCGGGTGTGCATGCAAACCACTATACGCCGTCCAACAGGCACCAATTAGCTTCATCTTCAATACGGAAGAACATTGATACTCCTGCCAGGATCTTCTGGCCTTCTTTCGACCTGGGAATTCCGCGTCTAAGTAGTTCTTTGAAAAAAACTGGAAACAGTTCTATTAGGTACAGTCTGACGGCAACGACGGTGAGGGGCTGTACACCGTATCGGCACATTACTGACACGGATCTGTAAGAAAAACCAATACTAGAGGAACCATTGCGTTGGTATTGCTTTAGAAAAGAGGAAAGATAGGGGTACAAACACTGAAGATGCCAACGACCGCAGGCGCCATGGATCGGGCACCGGAGAGTCTCATTCAAGGTGTGGGGTGATGCGAACACTTTCAGTAACTTTGAAGTGTCACCCGAACAATGGCGGGTAGGTTAAGAAACCTTCAAGCAAAAATGAAAGGATCAAGCTACGTGAGGCAAGCCAGCCATTCCAGCTTTTAGTACTTGTTTCTACGTTAAACAGAAGGACGAGTGTGAGATGCTTGTAACTACTGTAGGTGCGCATAGTCAGAGGTCAACAATCTTCAGAACTGTCCCAGTGTCGACACATAGTACACCATCTTGCATAATGGATGCCAGAACCCATTTGGCTAAAGGTACCGGTTCCGGAGAGAATATCTGGAACCGCCGTCTATTGGATGTCCATAGCACGCCGGGAGACCAACCGTGGTTGCCATCGAGACACAGTTTTCTAACTGTCAAAAACCGCATGCCGACCAATAGGGCAGTTGTGATTCTGCTTGGGCGAAAGCGTAGGACTGGCAAGGAGGAACCTCCTGGTCTGCTAGGCAGCGGCTGCCATACGTGAATGCGGCAAACGACGAGACAGGGGATTCGTAAGCAACAAGCACGCCTTTAATGGCTGCCGCCGTTTTGCAACTTTCACTTCTTTGCGATTGAATAAATGAGGAGGCAATACGCCCTGGTAGACTATGTCAAATCTCCCCGCGAGAGCAAGTGCCGCTGCTGTCGCTTGCCAGGAATTTCGCCTTCACACCGTCTCCACACGCGACTGTGCGTTTCACGAGGTGAATTTGCCCCGGTTCAGCCAGTGCAGAATAATTCTCACTTGCAATACACTGGACCTCCCGTACCACGTTTGCTTACTCCAAGGAGAGCAGATAGTGAGGAGCTCATTCGCTAGCGCGGCCCCGCCATTTGTGGCTGCTGACAACTTGTGCAGCGAAACGGCATCCATGCTCGATCATGATACTGACTCCACGTCATAATGCCAGCCAGATGAGTCACCTAATAGCTCTGAGGCAATCAAGCGCAGACTGTGCTCTCGTCTCGGATATTAGCGTGTCCTACAACATCGAAGGTAGCGACACAGCACCATGCGCTTCCTGCTAGCCGGCAACGCTACTTAGCTGTCCTGTGGCCGCCGGAACGTTCAGAAGTGTTGCTGACGCTGGGCAACTCTTTTCGTACAGATTTCTAGGAGTTATTTGCGAGTCATCAAATACTCACTAGTTCTGTTGATTTCATCCTGGTTGCCACTAGTTTGTAGGGGTAACTGTGGCGATGTGTGTTTTCCCATATAACTTCCTTGACATTCCATCGGCCGCTGACGAACAACTTATCTCACATAAACACATAACACATAGTCACAGTTTTATTTACGTCCGTCAGATAGCCGATCAATGCCGCTTCATGGCTCTCATATAACTGAATGCGACAGAGAAATCCTTGTTTCTTTTCGGCATTTGTAGTCTCAGGAGAAGTAACGTATCGGCAGTATCGTTGCATTCTGCGTCATTATCCTTTGATAACCTCACCATTCCTAGAACATATGTGCAAGTGTTAATTCCATGAGCATCTTTCAAATTCCAATTTGTCAACCATGGCCGCAACGAAGATTTCATCTGATATGGTTCCGGTAATGAGATGCCTGATTGTGGTATCAATAGCTGGCCTGTTTCCTAACCTGCTTAAAGTTGATGCCACAGCAATTGCGTCCGAGCTTGTGTTTGATGGAGTGGAGTTGATGTCTGCCGCTGCAGATGCCGCTTTCCATCGAGAAAAAATACTGGATAGACACAATTACCTTCGTTCACGTGAAGCGGAGAACGGCTTTGGTTCTGGGGCCGTCTACATGAACAGACTGGTGTATGATGTCGGACTGGAGGCGTACGCCCGAAATTACGCAAGGCACATGTGTAGCACAGGAAAATGGGAACACTCCAAAAGAGCAGCGTAAGTTGCAGGAACATCAGATTAGCAACTGGACTCAAACGCGCGCGCGTCATCGCACTTGAATAACGGGCGACTTTTTTGCCTTTGGTATATGTTATGTGACTCTCTGAACACAGGCCGTTACGAGTCGCTCGCGGAGAGAACTTGTACACAAACAGCGTCGATTACTCAAGCACTCCTTCAAGAAACTTTGACTCCGCTCAGATCGTCCAAAAATGGTGGGACGAGCGGCAGTACTTCGACTGGCATGCAGAAAACCCGTCGCAGTCAGCTCAGCGACAAGGCAAAATGGTGGGGCATTGGACACAAGTCGTGAGAGCAGAAGCATCCACTGTCGGTTGCTGGATCGTCACAGGGTGCCAGTGTACTGCCGGAAGGTCATGTCAGAAGGCAAACGGCGGAAGATGGGCAACGTATGTGGCATGTCATTATGACTATGGCAATCTGGGAAGCTACCCATATTGGCCTCTCAATACAAATATTCAGTACCGCATTCCGACTACAGTCACTCAAAGTAAGTGTTGTCGACAAGAGCAGAATGACGCTGCATTGGCCTTCTCTTGTCTAAAGGTATCTCGATGCCAGAAAATAGTTCTGCCGACACGGCTTATGGACTTGTATGGTCTAAGACACTGTTTCTGTGTCTGAGCTTGTTTGTGCAGATCGTCGTCAACGGTGCGGCAGCTGTCCGAAAGGCTTCAACCAATGTGGAACGACCATAGGGGGGCAAGAGAAGAGAGACGCCTACTTGTGCGTCGGGTACTGGAATATTAACGAATCAATGCCACCAGCTGACTTGCTTCGCAAATCCATCATCATGCGACACAGCTCCAGTGGGATTCCGTCTTGGTACTTCATGGTCCGGAACTGCACTCGCGGGTACGCAAGAAAGCTATGATGCTTACGAAATCGTAGTAGCTTGCGCAAGTTTGTTGCTATATTCTGCATAGTGCCCTGTTACCACCGGCACTGCATGCCCCCGAGTGAAGTCGAACAGTAGCCAATCTTGAATATGTGTGACTGCTTATGCTACCCACAGGAACGGCTCCTGCCCATCTAACGCGTCGTGCTGGGCATACGGAAAAGGGAGGACGTTAGCTGCGGAGCCACCTGTCCTTGTAAATCAATGCCAGTGTCATGGATTCAGCACACAGTATGGTATCTACTTCGAGAGGGATATGTGCGGGCAGTACAGTGCCATCCAACCCTACTACGATGCAGATGCATTTTTGGGCTTCACGGAAATCGGGGGATTGAATACTTCATCCGCAACTCGCGCTGCTCACTCTCCGAGTTCGACAGGCGTATCAGACCAAATCTCGTGGAAAGGTCGTCTTAGTACAACCGCTGCATTTCTCGACTCTGGCAGCTCCCTTGCAGAACTCGGGATGCACGATGGTAGCGTCGAGCTTGACCAGACTTCGCCACTGACAGAAACAGCCGAAGAGGCGGCAGATCTCATTATTCAATCAGACGAAGGGTCACTGAAGGCGTCCGTCAAACCGAGGAACACTGCTGTAGATTCCATTTCCAAACAAAAGTTGCATTTCTTCTCGCCAACGGCCACAAATAGCTTGGACGAAAAACTAACATTCTTGTCCCTGCGAGCTGCTTCAGACGTAGTGCCTCCGCTGGATGACGTGATGTTCGAGTGGAAAAATGTGCGGGACCCTCAGCTAATAGCCAGGAGACCCGGGGTGGCAACAGACGCCATTGGAAATGCAGTACAAGTTGCTACCACACTTCGGGGCATACGTCAACATCGCTACGAATCAGTTTCTACCCCTCTCAGTACCGTCTTTGCCCAACAGTCTTTAGGTGTTGAAAGCGGCCATAATGAACTATCGATCGAGGGTGATACCCCAAAGGAGCCCGTTGAAACCCCCGGTCTGGAACAGGTAGAACGCAACGCAAGTACTACAACAGATTCACTTCCTCATGAAGAAACACAGGCTAGCGCATCACCCACATCACCTGAGGTAACTGCGGAGGAAGGGCCCCCCATTGCTGATATAGTGGATGAGGAAGAAAACGAAACCGCTTTACGGGGTGCTCCTGTAAACGTTATGGCTGTCCAGAAGGATGCCCGGGAGAAAAACAAATATCCGCTGCCATATGCAGACGAAGCGAGGAACGAAGGAACTCGAAAGCCCGAGCCTTCAGGTGGAGCAGATGCACCTTCAGAAAGGAAACTGAACCGGTAGATTTCTGTGAAATTCAACTGCAACTGCAACCGTCTGGCTAGGCCCCGGACTGTCAACGAACTCAAGCTGTCATGCCATTGCATAAACAGACAGTCTCGGTTCTGGCTGTGACAAGTCACAAATTTTGCATTCCTGAACCGTTTTGCCTGTTGTGGCAAATAGTTTTATCAACGCGCAGTGTGCACAAATCCATCTATGGACCCGCGGGTATGCGCAAAGCGCGTGGTTGTGTCAAGAGATTTGTGGTACTACGGAATTGTCAATCAACTTTGTTGCAAATTTGACGAAGCTTCTGCTTCACAGTCGAAGTGTGATTACGGACGGTTCTTTCTCTGTCGAAGCGTAAGCTGCAATTCTGCAGTGGCGCAAACTTTAGACATCTTCTGGAGTTACTGGAGGGCGTTAGTCTTGCTGTAACTCACATCATATTTTTCGCTTGACCAAAGCATTTAAAGCCCGATCTGCATACAAGAGTCGCAATCGGCGTACAAATCACGCCAGTACCTCAAGGAGACGTCATTAGTCAACCGACAATGTCTCACTTCTGGAAAGTGTAGGATTACGTTATTCTTTGCCGTGTCCTTTTTTCATGACCTCCGCCCTCTGTACTAGACCACTTTTTACTATTGTTACGAAATTAGGATTGAACAAAATTCTAGTTTGGATTTTGTGAAAACTCAGGGTAAAAACTGAGAGCAGTATCGGAATGAGGAAGAGAAAGTAGCCTCCGATATAATGGAAAGTCCTGAAGATACATGGCAGCAAACACAACGAGAAAAAAGTGAACTGAATGAGGACGGTCGACGTTCCGTGCGAAGGTGGACCTTTAAACGGAATCGAATCTTCAAGACGTACCGCGCTGCCTCCGCAAGGATGTCGTTCCTCACAGCCCATCGTCCGAGGAGAGCGAAGCTTATCTCAAGCAACCCGTACGAAAAAATCAGGAACGCAGCTGTCGATGCAAGGAGAGCAGACAGAGTTAATCGTTCCGTCGATATGGCCCAGCCAAGAAGGACAGTTGCTGTGCAACACAGCACCAATGAGAGAACCGTGTTCCAGTTGGGGCTCGCTAGTTTCAGGTCATCGAGGAAGATCACCAGGAACAACAAGCAGCCAGCTGTGCCAAAGAGGTAGATGACGCAGTCCAGATCAGAGGCTTTGATTGACCTGAGAGTTGATACACTCATACACACACAGGTAGATATTGAGCTCTAATGCTATGCATGTGGGACAGAATGCCGGGTCTCACCACAACGAAGGCAAGGCATCCTCTCTTCTCTCATGGGCGGTCAACTTACATCGCGACGCATGAAACCATGCCAATGGACAGGACCAAGAAGCGGCAAAGCCGGATGACCAAAAGCAGTTGGTGATGCCACGCAATGCCACATCGTCCTTCCATTTCGCTCCGCCACCACGCAAGCCACGAGGCTTTGTCCTGTCTCACATCCTGCAGGCACATATCAAGCCTAAACATATAAGAGAATCGTCAAGTTGCCGCGGAACCAACTGCGTTCCGGCAACTAATGTATTGTCGCTGTCAACAGACGAGCATCACCTGATTGCTTACCGCCGATGACATCCATTTTCTCCAGCTAGAAAAGTCTTCAAGTAAGCGCGGGTAGTACATTCCAAGGGGATTGAAGAGGAAGGGAACGAACAGCAGGGACAGCGCCATAAGCAAAAGGGGCCAAACATCCAAGAAATAAAGTCCAGCATCAAAGTCGCAGTACTGCATTCCGTACCGGAACAACGCACACACGCATACAGAAGACAAAGACAAGATTGCCATGCCTGGTCCAGGAGCCATTTTGCCCCCGAGATTGGCACAGCTGTTCCCTATGGAAGAACAAAAAGGAGCCTTGCACTTCTTGTTTGGCATCGTGGCGTGTATGACACTGCAACTGACTACCACGCCTACTTACGCCAGAATAAATAAAAAGAAGCATCATCATCTCCAAGCCAATGCTGAAGTGAGTGAAGTAGTAAAATTGCCAGAGGTCCTTCATTGTCGCGTGAGCGATGACGAATCCACGGCCTGTTTCTTGATATTTGGCACCGCCGTAGATGAGGACGTGGTCGATAACAGACGCCTTTGTGCCGACTAACACACACGCAGTTAACCACTCGGACTTCATTTGAGGAAGCAGACGGCCTGAAAGAGATATCTTCAAGCAATAGAGCAACGGCATTGCCTCGTACCAAGGAATGGTGCTTTTCACAGCACATTTCTAGATGTTACCATACCCGTCTTCTACACTGCGGGCTATAGAACAGTGCTGCTACACTTTTTCTTCCAGAATCACCAGCCGAGTTATCATAGCGGCGCCCTGAGCAATGGTTGTGCAATGACTGAACAGTGGAGATGCCGCTAGAAATACCCTGGATCCAAAGCAGCGTGAATTCCTCCAGCGTTATACGGAGGCAACAACCGACTACGGTATCTAATTCCAAACTCCCTAAGTAGACAAGTACCCTCCACAACGAGGAATTCATGTTAGCCGCTTCTGCTGCGTCTCCGTTCAACAGTTTATCTAACGCAAGTCTGGAAAGCACTCTTGACTGCCTCACCAGCCGTGTGCGGTCTTACCCATGAAGTTATAGTAGGCGACAGCAAGTTTAAGAATAATGTCGACGGACCTAGTCAAGGCGGCCCAGCACCCCTTCTCTACAAAGAGCCATACTACTAGCGGCACAACCAAAAGCAGGCCCAGCTGAAACTGCACGTAGGTTGTCGGCGCAATGACATATTGTAGAGCTGACTCTGTTACCCCTTTGTACTTGTGCTCTGAAAACAACAGATACGCAACTGTTCTCAACCTGTAGTTTTAACTGGATATCAGCATGCAAGCATTTCGGGGTGTAATTGCTGAGAACTGCCTCCTGTAATATTGTCTGGGTGTAGTCTTACAAAAACGGTCGAGTGCTGCCTCGGTGCCGCCACGACGGCTCCAACTGATCGTGCTTTATCATCTCTCCGAATAGTTACTGTGGTCTTGCCTCACTTGAGAAGGAGAAAATGCATTTAACGTACAACGTGACGTAGGCCGCGAGGAAAAGGACAAGCGAGTTGAGGAAGAATCCTGGTCCAGAGAAGTACATCGACAAGAGTCGGAAGAAGTCCATATTAGCTGCCATTCTGCAGACGTCGCGGCTAAGCATTTGTTCAGCATTTCCTCCTGCAATCTTCTTTTCGAACATAACAACCTGCTGAAGTCCAACGTCACGGCCTTTGCCACACTGCAAAGAGGACACAAAACCCCGATCGTCAGCCATGTGACACTTTCCGTCTTCTTGACTAAAGGAGCTGAGTTATCTCTTCGCTGTCGACACTATGTAGCCTCGCTATGATCAGTACGTGCATCCTCTCTCTGGTGATCGACAGCCGACATCATTCACCTCTCTTCGGAGTACTGACAGCATTCTAGGAGCAAAGCCCCCAACACGTTTTGTGCTCACTACAGCTTCACGTGAAATGCCTGCGAACTTGCCGCCATGGGGCTACCCATGCGTGTATTCTGGGTACTGCGTGTCTGTCTTCTCATCTTCAGGTGGATGGCGATTTCGCGCGCCGTCAGCTAACCTGAATATAATCGACGTGCCTGACCGAGTATCCCCTAGCAGTACAGTTGAAACCAGCAAACACGTCCTCAGACAGGTTGATTCCATTTGATGCTTTGGAGCAGGAACCGCAGGTTTGCACGAAGAATCTATCGAATACATCCGGGTGACCGTAGTGCATTCGCACCTGTACAAAACAATCACGGGCAAATGGGGAGCGCCCTTGAGTGTCGCGCTCGAATAACAAATCACTGAGTGCTGCGTAGAGCTGACAACAGAATAATATCCGATTTCTTGCCTTTATTTACATCCGAACCCGCTGAAGTAATGGTAGGGGCAAACGCAGCTGTTGGCATGTCTTAGAGAAATGTCTTCTACCTGGAGAGGCTCGTGATAAAATCTTTGATTCGTAGTGGTGAATATATTTTCTTGAAGCGCCATATAGCTCGCCAAGCTGGAGACATTTTCGGTGAAGATATGCTCTCTAAAGCCTGCACGACCAACAAACATGATCTTATGGTTTGCATGCGGTTTGTTCGGTTGCCCAGGTCCCGCACATTTCAATACGGGATTGGATACCTAGTACAGCTACCGTAGAAAGTGCTTCACGAACAGACTCCCTATACAACAGTCACGTGAAAGCCAGACCAACGTCTCTCTTTAGAACATCAACGACTTTCGAAGACTGCAGGGAGCGCAACATCGCTAGGCACGTCTGCGAACACGCCACTTGTGAAACCTCGCTCGGTTCATGGTGCGACATCTGGTGACGGAGAATGCAGTGGGAATAGCTACTACGCAGCTACAGCAGAACCCCTACCAAGGATTCTCATGCGCGGGTGGGCAACAAATTCTTGTAAGAGGTTTCGTAGCTTAAGCGTCTCTTCGAGGTATCCTTCCATATTCATGTCGACCACTTGCATTGTTTCCATTCTTGTGAAAATCATCGCATGGTTCTGGTTCTCCGGTTTTCCAGGGCCGATAATAGGGTACCGTGCCCACGGTTCTCCTTTCTCGTCTAAGACCAGGGGCAGCCGCACTGTATACACAGCCTCCAATCGCATTGGCCCTCGTCGTGAGAGCCAGATCATCTCTGGTCGCCGACCAGACTGCGACCCTTTTGCTTCGTTTCCTGCTTTACGAGACTCCGGAGTGGATAGAGTCCTTCGAGCTTTCTTGCCGAAAAGTTCCTCAAACATGGCGACCCTATCAGCGAAAGTGCGAGGCACGTCAGGACCCTCTTCCCCGCCGCTGTAGCTCGACCTTCTCTGGCGTGTTGCGCAGGTTTCACTGCTAACGATTTGCTGCTGGATCTGCCGTCCAGCATGATCGTGGGTGCCTGCTTGTTGCTCGTGCGGTGTCTTGTCGCCAGAACGTTGTTGTTCGCGTGTGAGAGGAGGTGCATTAGCATGGAAACCATCGTTGCGGAACTTCAGTATGTGACCCGTGGTACGCTCATCGTTATCACCGTTCATGGTAATAGAGACTCCGCGCTCGCCTCTAGGTGGAGCAGAGCACGCGGCACCTGATGAGCACGTTAGCATTGCGGCAGACTGTGAGGTGTCCCCCCTTTCACTGCTTTGGACAACTATCTCTTGCGCGCGTAGTGAATGCAGTGTGATAATACTATTTCGTCTGCCTCGTCGATTGATGTGTTGAAGTCCTCGTTGCACGTCTCCATCTTCTAGAGAACCTGTCTCCTCTGTTACCTCTTCCATGAAAAAGCTGGCAGCCCCCGACGAAAAAGCGTTGGACAGTTCGCTGAAAATATTTCGCCGAATGGTGTTCTGCGAACCGCGCATTTCGCTGCTGTCATCTGTTGGTGACAGCGAAGTGCGTGGCCGGCATGCCCTGGCAAAGAAATCCCGGTCGCGGGCGAGTTCTCGGGAATGTTGCCTCTCGAGTAGTGTGAGACACTGCTTCTCATCCTCCACATAAATACTTTTTGTTGAGTCACGAATAGTAGCTTCACGCCACGTAGACCAGCTAGGCTGCAAGTTGGCTTTAAACGAATGTGTTCCTGTCCATGCCGAAGGTTTCTGACCGAACATATGATTCGCCGAGAACCTCTCGTCAAGGGGGTGACAGGAAGGCAGAGAGGAACGAACGGAGGCACTAGATTTGTTGCAAGAAGTCGTTCCCACAGTGCTACCGCGAATCGCTAAGTGTTTCGCTTCACTGCGAACATGTAGAGAAGGTGTGAGTCCGACGATGTCGCTGTCGTTTCTTTCCGCCGTGGTTGTTGGCAGTCTTTGCGGAGGCAGTCCAGATTTGGCAGTCATCTTGCGAAGCAAAGTCTGAGCGTGCTGAGCTGCTTCCTGGTCCTGACTTTTTCTCTGTTGGATCCGCCTGATCATATTTGCAAGCTTACTGTCGAAGGCGCCAGGAGCAGCTCCATCCTGAAAGCTGGCTTCCTTTCTGTGAATCGGTTCCGCCTTGCCAAATTCCTTACGCATCTCACTCATCCTGTCTGAGCTGTAATATTCGTCTTCGGTGCACTCCTCGGGGTACACCGGCCATTCGCTGTCAACCGCTGCAGGGTTGCAGTCGGCCCTATCTAAGTGCCCAACGGTGTTCAGCAGTCGCTTTCGTTCCTCTTGAACCCAATTTGGTACTTTTGTTGTCTTATGTGCTACTTCCGCTCCCACAGGTGGACCCTCCCGGGCGTGAGGCTTCGCTACCACCGTGTATGAGTTGTTCCTGACTGAATCCCCAGCACACCCCCCAGAAGTAAAGCTGCCATGGCAGGAGTTTGTCGAGGCGCCAGACCGTTCACCTGCTTCAGAGTCCGTGTCTCCACTCTTTTTTCCAGCTCGAGTTTTGATGGAAAAAGGCTCTGAGGGAGCAGAGTCTTCCTCATTGCAGAACGGCATATGCGGAAGTGGCACAAAAGGCTTCGGCATGCGGGCAGCACGGACAGGCACCCCGACCATCTTACGTTCATATCGCGACCGGATCTCGCCCACGGCTTGCAAATGCGTGGCTGGAGTTGCAACACGCTCTCGCAGCAGATCCGGATTTGCTGTGAGACGATACAGCCTACTTAGCTTGTGTCCGGTCGGTACACCACGTCTGTCAACCTCTGCTTCGATGGTCGCGATGCGAAGGTTAGGATTGCGAACAAGAAGTTTGTACAGCCAGATCTTCCTTAGTAGAGACGATCTCGCGGCAGGAGCGAGCTCCTTACCTGCCGGAGCTGGCATTACCTTGTTGTCGTTGCCGAACTCCTGAGCGGCCACGATGTACTGATACTTCAGTCGCGCGGTAGACTGCATCCCACACAAATGAATACACACGACCTACGGGTCACAATAAAGTGTTTTGATTGTAAGACGAGCCAATATTCGCTCGCACAGTAGCTTACATATAAGGACGCTGATCTATTACAAAATCCTCTGAGGCTTATCACAGTTGCTACATGTATGCGGAGCAAGTGAACAGGACAGTGCCAAGTGGGTGCGTCGTTTTTTGCTGCCGAAAAAGCCGATATGATCGAATGTAATCGTGTGAGGCAAAATGTGACCTGAAATGATGCATAATGTAAGCAAAGTGAGTCCTCTAGGCGTTGCATTCGGAATTCGCTTACCGCAACCGTCGTAGAAAGTTCATACGCAGGAGGAATTTGCAATACTTCAAGCCACAGCTCGGCTTCTGGACTTCGTATCGACTCTAGTTGTCCAAAGTCAAGGCGATTAAGATCGTGGCACAAATGAAGCGATTCATAAGGCGTTTGCTCCAAGTAGGCCTGCACTCAGGCCACGCACGACCACATACCTGGTATCAGACCTTGCCTATAAAGTTGGCAGCGAACTACAGTGAACAAGGCCTGGCACAAAAGTGCATGCGCCGCAGTGTTGGATGATCCGCCGCTTTTCATTCAATGATGCCAGCATGAATGCTGCGTCTGCATTCGACTATCTTAGGATAAACGTGGTTGCCTCAATTGTTTGCTTTCATTCCCTCGCCGCCTGTCAACACTTGCCAGATACGCATGAGATTCCTGGGACTCTATAGCGTCAACCGCAAGAGACTTCACCTTGAAAACAAGACCTGGGGCCGGTGGCAGGCTGAAAAATCGACCGCTCTACAAGGAGCCGTTCTCTCCTCACCGACTTGCGAGGCGCTTACCTGCATCCTGATGGCTCTCTCATGATACATCATGCCGCGAACGGTACGTATAAGGACCTGACCTCGATAAGACGCCCACTCCTGCAGAGCCTCGCAAAACCTGTCGTAACTGTACACACACGGAACAGTCGCCACGAGAAAAACCAACACCTGCCTTGAGAAGCTTGGAAAAGAACCAGTCTCCCCAGAGGCGAATCCTGCAACATTCAGGACCTTTCCCTACGTAGGGCTTCGGGCTGTAGCAATCGGTGCAACAGATCCGATGGGTAAGACGTACACTTTCACTCTTACGCCTTACCATTGTATTGAGTATGATGTGGAAGAAATATAAATGAAGGCGGCATCATATGAGTGGCCAAAAGAAATCCAAGATTGCTTTGGGCACTCGGTTGCAGATTTTCCCGGAGGAGACGCCAAGTATGACGGTAGAACAAACGTCTGCAGCTGGGAATTTCCCAAGCTGAAACCTGGAGATATGATGGGACTCATAGGACCGGATAGACCAGAAACAGAATGCACCTTATATTTTCTCAATGAATAACGCTTACCGCTGAAGCAACCCGCTCTGGAGCATTTGAAACCGAACATCGGCGGCTGCCTGCCTTCGTTCCCTCGGGGAATCGGTAACGCGGTTTTCCAGCTCTTGGTGTATGGTGAACATTTCTTTTTCTCGGTCAACTCGCTCCAGGAAATGCTCGAACTCTGTCTGATGTAGACTCCTAAGCAACTCCATTTTGCTAACACCTTCCTCGGTTGGCTTTTCCAAGTCCTGCGTAAACAGTCACCCATGACACAGCTGAGGGAGGCAGAGAATTCCACTCAGTGAATAAACATGTCTTGGGCATGCAGAGGTACGTATGACTTTAACGGATGTTGAATATCACCTTTTACTAGTTAAGACAGAGCTGATAGTTGTCCGTCGCCAATGAAGCTTCCGGCCATCAGCAGCGTACCTGCAGGTCAAGTGCTGCCTCTTCGCGATAATAAGGCGTTAACGTCACCATAGAGATCATTTTGTGGATCTCCGGTGATTCTGGCATTTTCATTAGGAGAGAGTTTGCGAAATGCTTCAGTCTGCAACAACAATAAAGATAGCAAGCCAGTCACCAAAACGAGGACTGGGTTACGCAAGAAGAACGACGATGACCGAGCTCTAACTTTTGGGGCATGGTTCATCGCTTAGCCCACTTACGTTGCCTCTTTTCCTTAGACTGGTGACAGAGAAGCAGACGGGTAAAGCGGGTTTGTGTCACCACACGACGATATTTCTACAAGACCCTCGGCTCCAAGTGTTAACCGCAGTATAATGGAGGAAAGTAACGACACTATGGAGAAAACGGAGGTGCCACCAAAGCACCCGACCAAAGCAGCATGACAGTTTGCCTCCAGGATTGACTCTACCCGGTATGCGGAGAAGCAGGGTGCTAGTGGTACCTTCTATCAGCTTCAGTGGTTGTAAAGTAAGGGTTGCTGGCGCGCAATATGCGAGTCGCTCGACGGAAATACATTTTTACAGCGTGTTCGGTTTTTGCAAGAAGAAGTTTCGAAGCGTCGGATTCTTCAGTCTGTGGAAGCAGCGGCCGCTGAATGTTCTCATCAGGCTCCCCAGTAAAGACATCGGCGTCCGCCTCACAGAGAATTGCATGGAGACAACGATATTCCGCCATCTGCTCCGCGGTCATGGGCATTAGATCTGAATAAAACGAGAGCCGGGACCAAGAGGCATATAAAAGAGGTGGCACAGCGTTTCTAAAATACCGACCAGATGAGCTAGGTCAGAGGTAAAGTCATTGTTGGCGAGTTCGGAATTTGCCATTTTGCCCAGTTGCCAATCACATTTGATGACAAGGTGAAATAACAGTCAACACCGGTTAGGCAGAAAGGGGTCGATGAACTGAGCACTGACTGGTAGTTCTAGCAACCACATCTTAACCCCGATTAGAAAAAGTGCATTATGTTTGGCACAGACATATTTTTCACAACCCGTTTGATAATGTCGCTTCTGGGTTGCTCTGCTTACATGGATCATGGCTAATGCTTTCTTCCTGGGCAAGGTGAAGTTGCTGTGTATGACTCATGATAATCTGGAACTGGCGCACCATGCCATTAACCTCCTCGACCTCGACAGGTTGTGGGAACACTGAAGGCATTGTTTCTCTGCGTGGCGTGCCGAAGCAGATGTTAATGTTCGTAAGGTATTCTTTGACAGCGTCCGGGAGTTCGGCGGTTACCAGTTTTTCGGGGTCGCTGCTGGGAAGGAGGACCAGACAAGACAGGCCCTGCAACGAGGCCGAGGCACGGAAGAAAGAAGGAACGTTTCGCTGTGCAAGATTATATGAGCATTCTATTTTTCATTCAACTACAGGAAACAACGTCGGGAGAAGGCCTCTCCTGCGACAGCGTATGGGGACTGCAGAGTCACAACACCAGCATCCGTTGCACAGTTTGTCCTTCTATTCCAAAACAGCACGTCACCCACCACCCGGTAGCAACACACCTTTTCATCCAAGTGGGACTCCTACCTGTTTTAGCTTCTCGTTGCATTTGTGCAAATCAGAATCTGCATTCTTTCCCCATGTCCCTGTTCGTTGAAGAACCGTAAACAGGCGATCTAGGACGGGCACCAGATCCTTGAGGGAAATCAGATTGATCCACAGAAGCCTGCTTCCATCTTCTTTCAGCTATATTCAGGAGGCGAAAGCGGACATCAGGAGCAGAGAAAAGACGCATCAGACAGACTGGAAATGCCGGGAAGACCTCTTCTCTTGTATCTAGTTTGTGAACCGTAGAATTAATGTGTCCGGTTTCGCAAGCCGAGTCGCAGAGTGGGTCTGTGTCTTACCCAGTTCCACAGATCCATCATAGCGTCAACCAAGTCAGCGCCGTGCTCGAAATATCTCGCAACATACAGGCAAAGCGCCTCGGCGATTTCGGTACATGCCTCAATGTGAAGAAGATCTTCAAACCTAGCATGCGCATAATTGGAGAAGCAGCGGGAGTAGTTACATGTACCAACAGGAAAGAAAGGGCAGAACTCGTGCCTCCAGTGATGTGGGGGCAGACTGCAAGAACCTGGATAACTGCTGCCTCGCAAAATTCATGTGGAGAATAACTTCCTGTCTCAGGTGGAAGAAGTCGCAATGCATTGTCAACGCATCCACTGCTTGCCAGCTCGTTTCTGTCCCTGGTTTCTGTCAGAGCACAGAGTACTGACGACTGAATAGTGTCCACAATCAAGACCTCACTCAGGCGTGGCTGTTTACAGCTAGACGGATTCTCGCGCGCATTGGATAAACATAGACACTATAGTAAATGGGATACTGAATATGCCTGCAGTTATACAGTCCTGTAGTAATGTGACTTAAAATAAACAAGAATACGAAATAGGCTTATGCAGCGTGCAATATCACACATCCCCACCCTGATGCTAATTAGATGCTCAAGGCTAGCAAATGCGCAAGATGCTTCTGAAGTATATCTAAACGCTAGAGTAAGACATACAATTATATGCAGGACAACGTTAATTACAACTAAGAAAGGAAAAATATAGAATGAATTCACACTTGAAACACACCGATAAAAGGCAAAACTTGTCCGGAATAGACCCATAGATAAACAGAATACTTTTAAAACCATGTTAACACAATAGAACTTGGAACGGTAAACAAAGGCTTTTACGATCTCAACCAATAGTCAAACTCGTAGTAGATACCTCCCCCCAGAAACTAGTTTCTTTGAACCCAGGAATCACATTCCCTTATATGTAACAGGGAGACTAGCTTCTTTTCTTATCCGATTGGTATTGCATGCCCTGAGTAGGAAAGGTAAGGGAAAAATTATCCGCTTTTTAAACACAGAAGTTACCTTACCGGTAGGTGAATATTAATTCTAGAGTTTATCTCCTATGACACTGCATAACAAATAAATGGCCGTTCTGCCACTCGTTGACTGTGTTTACCACGGGGCATTAGAACAGAATCCTGTGTCCTTTGCCGAAAGGTTTGTTACGATACGTACATATGTTGGGGAAAATTATGGTAGAGACTTAGACTATCGTTGGAGCATATTGTTTCACTCGATAGTCCACGCTGAGTCTGACCATATAGATCACTTTTATTATCCCCGGCTGGTTCAATAAGTCAACATTTTAGCGGGGAAGTTCGCGGCCATATATAAGCTTAAATGCATATATGCACATAATTAGTTCTTGTACGGCATGTACTTACTTGATATCGCAGTTAAAGTTAAGCCGTCTTTTCTTTACAGCTTCTACCGTTACATTTAAAAGCATAAAGTTACATTCGACGATTGTATGTGGTCGCTATGGTATAACTCATCGAATAAGCAACGGCGTTGCTGCATCTAGGATACTCAATATTACTTCGTTTTTGAGATGGAGACAACCGAGTTCTTTAAAATTCCTGTATACCACCAGCTCACTACAGTGATTACGACATATAGAAGTGTTGGAGTTCAATATTCTACCGGCGTTCATGTTTTCTTGGAAGTTGTAGGCATAAGCAATGTTGGATTCGTGAAAACATAGAACCAATCCGGTAGTAAAATATAAGATGGTAGCTAATGCTCCATAAATGATGTATGTTGCTGGTGTGCAGCACTACCTATAATAATCAAGAAGATCAGATAATAAACCCACTTAATCACCCATCCACTGAATGCATTTCGAGTCACTAATTGTTGACGAATTAACATTCCGCACCAAAGCTCGAATCTCAGATATGAATCCCAGATTAATAAAGGACGACATATATACTAATCAACCACCGGTTTTGGATGGATTTACTTTTAACGATGCATAACGTACTAGAATATTCCTTGCAGATACGATGCAAATAGAGAGCTCTGATAATAAGGAACAGAGGAAATGCTACTCATCTTAAGTGGTGATAGACTCATAGATTTGTCGTACAAGCACTCAACTGGTTATTGAGAGACAGTCGCGAGCCCAACGCCGTAACTTCGTAATCTCAATGTTCTGCGATAGAACCATAACTCAATGATATTTACACAGTTCAACCCTGTATTGTCCAACTCAGTTAAATAGTATGAAGTTTTCAAGAACACATGTTGACGGCTGTATCAGTCGCCTTTGGAAATACGGGCCTGAAGGCTTGCCTGGGGTCCTGATGGTCTGGATCGTCAGATAGATGCTCGCGGAAGAATTGTCGAGCGATGTGAGCCTTGGAGCCAAAACGTGCCATGCTGTCGTTGATTTGGTGGTGAAAGATCTCGCACTTCTTAAGGAAGCCGAGTACTACATCACAGTAACAGTAGACTGGCAGCCGGAAAGTTGATCTGTTCCACTGAATAAAAGGTTCTCGCCGAGGTAGACGCTGAAAGGAACACATCATATCTCTCACACGAAATAGTTTTTCTTGTGTGTCCCGGCGGTATTTTAGAAATTGTTGTCAACTACCTGACAGGCAATTCGGGGATTTCGCTGTTATTCTGCCGAACGTTGGTTCCAGAGTCGGACTCCCGGAGTGCATCTATCGGGAGACCACCTCCAGATTCTCTGTGTTAATCACGGGCTTGCTTCCGGTTTCGTTGAAATGCACTCGAACTGGCCGTGATCGCATCGTGTTCTTGACGTCTTGATATCCCCAAGTGTAGTGTCTTCATTGCGAATGGAAAGCAAACTCCACTATGACAAACGCAGAGGGTGTAAAGTGAGAGGACTCACCGTCAGTGACCAATCCCCATTCCTGATCGCAAGGAGCGGGAGCTCATTGAAGCAAAGTTTTTCTGCCTCAGCATTCGAAATGATGTCTTCCAACCTCCAACTGCGAACTACCTCATTCCAGAGGAAGCCGAATCGTTTCCGCGCGATTGCACGATCATCGACGCATTCGCCGCGGACAGCACGGCTGCAGCAGCCGAACAGTCAAGAGAACCCAGAAGATATTTCGACAATGGGGGCTCGCAATCGGCGGTGTACGAATGACAGCGAAAACCCATTTCACTGTAGGAAGAGCATGTTTTGCCCGGATGGGCTGCATACGTTGCTTGGCTGCCGCTCTCAGGAAGTGTAAGATCTAATGCTGAGTGAGAACGTATTTCCCACACAATCTCGTGGATATCACTCCTCTCAGCGGCACTGTGTCCACTAGCAGCTCCGTGCATATTTCTGCGAATTCGTCACCATCCGCCTGTGTCTGGCTGACTTCCTCTCCTCCCTGCACGACATGGGATGAATTTCTTACTTTGCTAGTGAGGCAGTCCGCAGTAGAGGAACCTATTCGGTAGGCAAGTAAGATATGAAAAAACAATCTTCTTTTAGGGAGGCACTGGCACGAAAAAAATGTGGCAGGATGTGGGTGCGAAAAACAACACGAAACAAAATCGTGAAGCTGAAGGGACGTTGTCGCCTCTCTGTCATGGTTTCATCTGCATCCATGCCAGCGAGAACTGTTCGCCTGCGAAGCGGTGGCAGTTACCGTTTCCTAGTATCGTCACAACAGCAGTACGAAATAAACAGAAGTATCACAAGCGCCTTCATGAAAACAGCGCTACAATCTATCCCAAACCCCCCATTCAACGGGCCCCCATCTCGCGCTGCCTCAAGGCCTCTCTCTTTGATTAAAGCTACCACCTGTCCCGCCGTTTGACTCACGAGTATCACGACGTGGAATGTCACCCACACGTTGGTGCGGACCTCATCATGGGAGTACTTTGAGACCACATAGAATGAGCACAAAGATCCGAAAGGATTGTTCGGGAAGGGGGGTCCGAGTGCATCCCCACATCGAGTGTCACCGGACAGGACGCCTTGATCAACGAAGTGGCAACATATTTTCCGGTCCGGCAAAAACATGACGTAGAATAATACAGAAACAGGTATGCTCTGCTCCGATGCAACGCATCGTATACACCGTCACACATCCGGGTTACACGGAAAAGGCAGAAGCACACGCCTACCATGTTCCGATAGGGGTCCTTGCAATTCTGATACTGCACCTTCGTTGAGCTTCGCTGCGGAGACCCAGCACGGCTGTCTACGGTAGTGATAGGGCCTTCAGCTTTCACTGAGTCCACTCGGGAAAAGGCTCGACGCATGCTTTCCCTTCTATCAAGTTTGGGTCGTTGGCTGATGGCACGATCTTCCTCTGCGCGCAAAAGACTGCTGACAAGTTTTGCAGTGCAAATACATTGGCGAGGCAGCTTCGCAGTACTGCACCTCAAAGTGTTGACATCTGCGCCCAGGTGCAAACGAACTCCTACAACAGTAGTCCACGGTGCTGTAGTGACAAACACCCCCCTCATCATTTGCTTCAAGCTGCCCACCGGTGGTCAGTGTTTGTCTGCCAAACACTATTACCTACTTTCTCCGGGGCGTAAGGTTTGCTTGAGCAGCGAAGCGACATCAAAAGCAGGCGCAGAAGATAGAACTGGTAACAGTCGCTTTTGAATTTTCCGGGAGCTCTTGAAGAATCCCACCCTTCTCCAGCATCCATCCAGGCTTCCGTATATCGCGCCAGCTAAGAGAAAGAAGATCTGACATCCACATGGCACAGGGTACGTCCGTCAACAACGTTTCAACTCGACAGTGGAGTCGCCCTGGAAGGTACGAAACAGATTGACACTTTCACACAAGAGAAGCATTACACCAGATGATGTAGTTCTCAAGGGCGCATGCACGTGGCGAGTCCCGGGGACGGCGTTCTTCCTCCCAGACGCCTGCTAACAGAAAGCTGAAGGCAAATTCGAGGCAGAGGAAAAAGTTGCTGACCATCGAAAGAGGCAGGGTAATTCCCTCACCTGTAAATCGAAAAGCCATATGAGGAAGGCGGGAGTCCAAAGCACCGTTTTCAGCATTGTCGGCGACCTTTCAATGAAGCCAGTCATAGAACCCATAATGTAAGGCCTTGCAATTGCCAGCTCAATGTGTTTTGTTGCCTCAACCAAGGATGGAAGAGCACAAAAGAGCCAGTAGCTCGTTTTCAGGGCTATGACAGGAATCCAGAAAAGAATGTATCGAGCCTGCCGAAGTCGCACAGAGGCAGAGACACTTTACGAAGCCTCATCGTGCACAGAATGGGCATGGTCGGATGCTTGTCAGTGCACTACCAGCAACTGCAGCGCATGGGAAGCCAACAGAAACGGAGATTGAAGCCATTATCGCTGAGGAGTGGATTTTGCAGTACGTCGCCAATTCCGTTTCCTTTGAGCGACACTTGTGCATACACAGCGGGTCAGCACGATTCGAAAATAACATCACTAGGACGGTACCGCGTCTCACCACGTGGCCGATGTCTTCAGCAAGCAATGGCGTATTGCCCGTGAATGTCGACGGCTTGACAATGTAGCTCACGAATGGCAGTCTCCAAAGTAGGTGAAATACAGGCATTTGTCCTTTGACCCGGACGAAAAGATAATAATGCAGACCATGAGCAAAGTAGAAAAACAAGTACGCCGCCCCAACTGTGCCTGAATCAATCACAGCAAAAACACCCTACTGTCAGAAATGCAAGAACAGCGAGAGGTTGCTGTGCACGCGGGCCCACTAAAGAAATCGGTTGAGAACTCCCTGTTGTCAAACCAGAATAACTGCTCTGAACCTTTGTCACTGCTACGACTGCCACTCTAGACTGTCTTGGAGAGGGAAACCCACCACGAGTATCTCCTACCGTTCCAGTGGAGGAGTGGAGACTGCATGCCCTCGATTTCGACGACGGCGCAGACAACAGCAAAGAATATGATGCGCGTCAGACTGACAACATTGTCTTGGAAGAAAAACTGCCAAAAGTGCTGCTTTCTAAGAGCTCGCCAGTTGAGGAGGATCAGATCGAAGAGAGGTCCCAGAGCGTGCAGGACAACAGAAGTCACCACGGTTCGGTTCCACGTGAACGCCAGCTCTGCTGTAGATTCTGCATCAAACCACAGAGATGCACGAAACGTATGAGTGTTTGGTTACCAGCTGATGAATTTGTTGCCCATCGCCACATGCAGTGGAATCCACTGTAGTGATATGGTGAAAGCACTGAAAAAAATTCTCCAACTCGTTTGTGCTGGTCCCCGTGACAAGGCCATGCAGATGTGCGTACATCACGTAGGTCAAATAGTGCTTGCATACAGGATGGTATGTCGACATAACCTATAACACAGTTGAAAAGGGTTCACAGACCGGCATACATAGAAGCGCTCGTGACTGTTGGAGAAGGACTTAGTAGTGCCTCTTAGATCGGGACGACAGATGAGCTCTCCGAACTGCTGCCACGACTTCGGGGTCGCGTCATGCTCGATCCTATGTCACTGGAAACATGCAGGGACCTGAAGAACATATTTCTTCAAATCCAAGGTTCACGGAAGCATTGAAATAACTGGAATAGTGTGGCGAGCGCAGACATACCATCATCGACGACTGCCTTGAGGAAAAACAGAAGAGAGAAGGTGACGCCGTGCCAGGCAATAACTCGCCAGAAGCTCCTAAGAACCTGAAGATACACCGGCACATGCTGCACACATGAGCACACACGAGAATAGCTTCTTCAATAAGAGTCCGCCGCTTCATTTTGTGATGTCATGTGCAGCCCTCGCCTGTCCAGCTCATTGATGTGGCTGGTATTTGCTTGACATATCCGATGGGCTTCTTTTTGGTGCAACACCCTTTCCCACTACACAGGGCCGGCGCTTCTACCAGGACAGTCCCCTGAATATTTTTGCATGTTGCTACAACGTTAATACGCGAGTCACTATGCGAGAGACAAAATGGAGAAAACCGACCTGCAGCAAAATCATCAACTTCCACACGGGACAACGGAGCATAGCACACGCAAGGTAAGCGACACCGGCATACAGAGGAAGTTGAACTTTCTTGAGTGATGTGTATGAACAAAGAGCGAATCTCGCCGCCACAGGGAGTTTTTCCCAACGCCATATAAGGATATCTATGTTATCTGTGTACCTGTAAGTAGGTCCGCCGCTCCATAAACGTCTTTATTCCTTCACTTGGTTTCGTTCCGTTTAAGAGCTTGTGAACAAACATGTTTAGATTCTCCCGGGTGAATGAGAGTCGGGGGCCTCCAGAGGTTCCAGGACGGTCCTCCGCTATAGAAGCATCCATGTGCCATGACTGTGAACGAGTCGCTGCCTCCCGCCTTTCGTTCAGAGCAGCAGCTCTTTCCTTCCGCAGGAGCGAAACCGCTGCTCGCTCCCAGAAAACCTCGTTGATGTCGTCGTACAGGAGCCTCCCACCATGATCAGGCGACCGCAGTGTACTAGCAAGATACCTGAAAAAGCCAGTTTCAGGGAGTGTTTGGTGACAACCCCCGTGGATGCTGTAGGATACCATAAGCATCGTATCATGGTGGGGCTAGGACTGTTACCACAGGGGGACAACAAACTCATCATCCTGCACTTTTGTCTGAAGAGCACCCGTGACCCACCCCAATGATGTGGCGGTAGCTCAGGATAGGTACGTTTACCCCTGTAGTATCCGAAAGGTGCACGTGAGGCTTACCATTGTTCGTCACGTATTCTTTGCAGAACATCTCTGATGAGGTCGACGAACTCTTCCTCTGCTTTAAACTCGGGGTCCCAGGCCATACACATCCAGTGGAAAAGCCAGCAAAGTAGCTCCGGTGTATGCCGAAGGTTAGCCGCCTCTCCCCACAAGAGCTTGAATAACGCTACCTCGTACATCATCTGCTGTGCTTCCTGGCGCAGTGCCGCTGAGAACAGCACTGTTTTAGCTCCCCCTGCATCACGCAGAAGATAGTGAATTTTTCCGCTACCGTTTCCCGGTTCAAAGAGCCTGCATCTGAATCAGAAAAATCTTTACCATCATAGCTTTCTTAACGTGGCAGCGGTAAATGCCAGCTGGGAACTTTAACGACGTACACAAGAAAGCATGAAGCGTACAAGTATGTTAAAATTTACTGATAGCGTGATGTCTCGTCTACAACGACTGTTATGCATTCAAGAAAGTGAGGGACGCACGGGCCAGATGGTAGTCATGACCGTGAAAGGTAACTCTCCACGAAACTGCCACTGATAGCGCTTGCTCTGCTACTTGGTCCTCGTTTTTATCCTGAACTAATATTCTCCTTCACTCAGGAAAACGGAGGTGTCAACGAGTGAGGCCCTCGAACAGGATGACTCCATTTGATCTTACGCGTTGACTGCTGGTGAACGCTCCACGATTTGCAGGGCTGAAAACACCTTTAAATCTACATCGACTTATGGAAAAGACTCGATAGTTGCAGGTGGTATCCTTGTTATATCTTCAATTTCGTGTCATGGGTATACTTGTGCTTACCAGGTGGAGTTTCTTTGCATCCCATGACCGTCACGTCTGTGAGCGGTGTATCGTTAGGTCCTCCAGAACAGTAGCCCTCACTCATCCATGGTGGTTTCTGCCATGGGAACGGTTCTTCGCCTAAATAATCGCACCACTTGTAATAATTTGAAAACAGTCTGTTGTGATATTCGGTAAGAGCAAGCAAAAGGATATCCGGACCGACGATTTGGCTTTTTGGAGGGGTTTCTCGTAGGCATAAATTGAGCAGCTGGACGGCGACATCTTCTAACTGGTTATACAAGTTGTCCGTTTGAAATCGGTATTGCCTTTTTACAACAAACCAAATGGTTTGTTCGATCACGTAAGCTCCAATAGGCCGCTTGAGCAATGCCTGAGGACTCTGAACAGAAACATACGCGTACTTGACCATCTTGACCATGACACTTTCTGTCTCGAATGCCCGGTGAACTGAACCATGTGGCAGGTTACATCGTGCATCCGACCACGCACATCGAGTTTTACGCGAACAGCGGAAGAGAAAAACTCTACCATATCCGAAACCTACACACGACGAACCAGTAAACTACTACTAGTTGATTTCCCAGCGAGGGATCCGCTTAACAAAAAGCCGGTCTGTTACCTCATACAAACGTAATTGTCGGCGGTAGTCCTCAGCTGTCACACCGTACTTTTCGGCGTAAAGTCGTGAGTCTGATCGGAAAAGGAAATTCAGGATCTCGCGAAGGCACGTAGAGTTCTTCTCTGCCCATGTGTCATCCACGCCTCCTGACGAACCCCTCGTGTAAGCATCATCATCCTCGTCTCCGCGGTCAACACGTGGAGGGGGGTGGTGGTCCAAAACTTTGCTGTTGTAAAGGTTGTGTCCGTCAATCACTACAATGTTTGTTTTGGTCTGACGTTCTGGGACTCGTGCAGGTACTGACGAGTAGCCATATGCCGGGGAAGAGTTCACCATCGTGCCTCTTGGACCAGGTGTTATTTTACCGTGGAGCGTTTTTATTTCTTTCAGTGAACTGCTCCCCCGATGCTATTGTGGTAAATCTGGATCTGCATGCTCAGAACCTAACACACGGTTAGACTTTGAGAAATGTGTGCCCGCCTCACGGTTATTCGCAGCACATCCGGTCAAGGCTCTTGTGGGAAAGGCTAGAAGATGTTAGTTTCATGTAAGAACGGTACATCACTGGAGGGGCAGAGACAGCAGCCGCGGTATGCTGGGAGTCATTCCGGAGACTGTCCGCGCTCCCTCGGAGCTGCGTCCAGTGCGGGGGAGACCGTACTTTTGAGGATAGCGTAAAACCGATTGGAAAACAGAGCTCAGCCGTCTCTGGTGGGATATTGCATCGTAGTGAAACATAAAAAAGCCAACATACCATACCAAAAATTATCTACATTCATTCTAAGTAAAAATCAAAGCCTCGAACAACTGTGTCCCCCTGACCGGAGATAGATCAGGCAGGTCAAAAGGGTGGAGCGCCCCCCTCTTCCAGCTTGTCCGCCGAACATCGACATGCGTCCCATTCACCGCTTTTGCTGCAGTACACTCAGGAAAAAAAACAATCTGAGAGAACTGCCACTCGCTATGTTGGAGTTCGCTCGCACACTCGGCTTCTCAACGGCTTGATCCTCCGTGTCACACGGACATAGTACATCTCAGTCCCCTTACGGATACCGAGTTTGGGGCATCAAAAGCCAAACGTCCGGTTTACATCGCCGCAGTATATCGTCAGGTTGCGAATATAGCAACACAACGAAATGCAAAATGCCGGCGAATTGATCTCTGCAACCCAGTGCGAAGAACTAAGATTAACGTGTCGATTTCTTTCCGTTTTCCGTGGTCAACAGGTGAATAATCCCATTTATACGAATAAACTGAACAGCATCCAACTAGCGGGAGCTGATGAGATAGGTCAAACAGACAACGAAGACAGAGCATGTTGTTTTAGAGTCAGCAACATCAAGAGTATCCCTCCTTCGGTGTATCACACTCGTTGTGCACCCTGGGACATGGTGGAAGAATGGCCTGTCACATTATTGATTCCATCGTCGTACATTCAAATGGTGCGATAGCCAGGATGTTCTCTTTGAAACGTAGGGTGTTTAAACACCGCTACCGCCGATACGCCTGCCAACAAAGAGATTTCAGTCGCTGCGACACACGGCGTAGAGGTCACCTGGCCTTTCGACTCGTTTCGGTCAACAAAGCACTCGACAACCATGGCAAGATTGTGACTGACTACATATAAATCGAGTAGTTTCGCAGCCTCGTGTAGAGAAACCCTTCGTCTCGGGGCAACAACAGCAACCGACGATATCATACTGGCACGTGTGTGGAACCGACCCGCCGAAAACGTGCCGGCTTCATTGTTAAAGAGTCAGTCTACCTCGGGCACAAACATAGCTACCGCATGTGCCAGAAAATATGTTTGTTTTGTCAGGGAGATGCACTGACTGCCTACTGCAGCCAACGATTGACTCCCAGAGACTCCACCGAAATCCATGAAGACATGCAACCGTGTCGCCATCAGCGGCGGCGAACAGGACTTGGCGTGGTCGTGTGTAGCGGGGCTTGCACCGCCAACTCCCGCCTACTCAACAAACCCTCATAGTGTGTAAGGAGGGCAAAAATATTTGTCTAGTCTTTGACCACTTTCGGTGTTTGTTCAAAAATGAAGATTTGTGTGTTCTCCTGAGATATCCACATTTCTCCTTCTTCAGATCCAAGCCACTCAGTCTCTTCTCCCCGAGTCCGCGAAACCGACGCACGTGTCCCGTGGCCGACATTTCAAGACTATCATTAGGGCCCTATTTCAGGCCGCTGGATAATGGGCTCGGTAACTTGTGCCAGGGACAGACCAAGAAACCAACTCGAGGGATCCCTCCGTCGCCAGATACTATTCCTCAACACATCGAACGCTGCGTTGCCAGTATGGAATCCGTTGTGCTCCGAGCCATCTGGCTCACCGTCCTCATAGGCGGAATGCTGCCTTGCATCGCATCCGAGATAACTGAACCAACGATGACCACAAATCCGGATTTCACGGTCACAATCCCCAAAGGCGGACTTCCTCAGGATGTCGAGGAAGTTTTTTTTCTCCAGCCGTCTCAGATCCTCCGTGTCATCGACGAGACAGGGAAAGCCGTCTACATGCCCCAGGCGATCACTGACTCGGTTGATGCTTCTCAGGGATCCCGCACTGACGCTGACGTTGCTTCTTCTGAGTCGTATTCCGCCGCGTACGCATTCGTGAATGGAAAATGCGACTTTACGACGGAGATCCAGTACAAAGAAGCATTTCCTGACTACACGGCGCCATTATGGGTTCGTACTGTCTATACTGTCCCGAAGACAGAAGCAGCCCCTTCGGAGACGGCTGCGAACTTCACGTTGACGAATCCTCCTGCAGAGTATTTGAACGAGTCTGTGAGTTTCTGCGTGAGATTCAAGACATTGTTGGCGTCTGGATCAACCTCGTCAACGACTACAACGACAGGGGCGACACCGACGTCGGAAACTGGAGTTGGGACCCCAAGTTCAAAGCCATCCAAGCCTACTGTCCCCCCTGAAGGCTCGTCACACTCTGGTGGATCAAGCGATCCCCAGGTGGAATTCCCGAATGATAATCCGAATGTAGGAGGGGATGACAACCACTCGGATGACCAAGGAGAAGGACATGTGACCGAGCCCGTCACACCATCTCCAGGAAATAAACCAAGTACGGGACAGGAGCAAGGAATAGACGTGGTGGCGCCTCCTGAAGGGCAAAACCACGCAGAAGATAACATATCTGAAAATGGAAACAGCAAGGGGGATGCTGAGGTAACAGATCAAGACACACTCAATAAAGACGGTGTGGAAGGTGACAAAACTGTCAAAGAAAATAGGAACCCACAGGCGAGGAGGCTTTCTGGAACGGGCAGCCCGAAAGAGGCATATGTGACAATCGTTCTGCATTCTGCTGCGTGGGGCCTGGCAGGCGGAGTGGAAATAATCTCAGTTTATATGGTTTCCATTACAGCTGCACTGTCGTTCATTTTCTAGTTGTGTGTTCAACAATGCACTGGCACTGGTTGTGAGGCGACAGCGGCCCGACGAATACATGGAAGCCGATTTGCGAGTTGTTTCATTGGCACTTCTGATGTAATTCTTGGTTGCTGTACATGAAGCGTGCGAATCCAGAAATTTGTGTGGAGGCTGCAGGAGTGTTTCTACCGTTGCCGCCATGGGAAAAAACACCCAGTCCGCGGGGGATGTCAGTTTCCGACACAGGTGGACAATGTTTTGTCACAGATTTATATGCTGATTTGAATGAATGCATATAAATCAATTTCTTCTATGGAAAGCGTTCTGCACAGCAATCCTCCCTTCTACGCCAGTTACACCAGCACATTCGCCCCGTGAGGGTGAAATCATGCAGATAGTGTGTGCGTACAGGCCAGGTTAAATGCTCATATGCTCCTACGAGCGATGGAGCACATCGTTTCGGTCGTAATTTACAGAGTTACTTCCATGACTCCAGGCAGGTGTATTAGGTGCTGGTTTGGTGTGTGTCTCAACGGCCCGCGGAAAACGCAGCGGTTTCGTTAGTCGGAGATATTTTTACAGGGACCGCAGACACGCCTGGCACCCTTTGTGGCAGAAGTATTGCTTTGTATGTGGAACGATGGAAGCACTGTCTACTGCAACGAGCCACATTTAGTTTTTCGAAATGCCGCAAAACCAAAATAACCCTCGCCGCTTCGTGGTTGCAACGCGGGCGAAGCCGCATTTATCGGGGTTCCGTGGGAGCGGTGACGTGCGCCAGCTCAAGTGACCCTCATTTGCAACGACGAGGTAAGAGCGTGAACTGTCACTTGGTTAATCTCCACCCGCTTGATTTTTTTGCAGAAGCCAAGTTGGCTTATTTTTGATTCGGTCGCGTTTGTCCGTAGTTGTCCCATTCATTAAGACATAAAGCACTCGCCCATTCGGTGCCCTCCTGTTCCGCCAAACTGACCCCGGAAGTCTCGGCTGACCGGCACGTTCGGGGTAGCGAAGCTGCCTGCAGTCACGTGTTCGCCCTGCGACATTCTGACGCAGTTACGGTCGTATTTCAAGTAATTAGCCCCTGAATTGGGCCACTTGTTCAAATCTCCAGAAACTTCCACGACGAATATCCTGGTACCAGACCAGGAAATCAACTCGAGGGCTCCTTCCCTCGCCAGATACTATTCCTCAACACATCGAACGCTGCGTTGCCAGTATGGAATCCGTTGTGCTCCGAGCCATCTGGCTCACCGTCCTCATAGGCGGAATGCTGCCTTGCATCGCATCCGAGATAACTGAACCAACGATGACCACAAATCCGGATTTCACGGTCACGATCCCCAAAGGCGGACTTCCTCAGGATGTCGAGGAAGTCTTTTTTCTCCAGCCGTCTCAGATCCTTCGTGTCATTGACGAAACGACCAAAGCCGTCTACATGCCCCAGAAGAACACTGAGTCTGAAAGGTCTTCTCAGGAAACCCGCGCTACCCCGGAAGCTCCTTCGACAGAAATCTACAGCACCGCGTACGCATTCGTCAATGGGGAGTGCGACTTCAAAAAGGAGATCGAGTACAAGGAAGCGTTTCTCGGGTACGCGACGCCATTGTGGGTTCGTACTGCTTCGGGTGCACCGGAGGCGAGAGGATCCTCGTCGGCGGCGGTTGTGACTTACACATTGACGAACCCTCCTGCAGCGTATTTGAGCCAGTCTGTGAGTTTCTGCGTGAGATTCAAGACATCCCTAGCTTCAGGAACAAGCTCGCCTACCACTACATCAACCACTGCGACGACGTCATTAGAAGACGTGTCAAAACCTCCCGCGTCAACACCAGTGAATCCTGATTCCCCTCCGACTCCCCCACAATCATCCGATGATCAAGACACTGGTGATGAGGCTCCAGAAGAAAACCCTGATGAAGGAGAAGAGCCCCAATCACACAGCGGAACAAGCGGAACAGTTACTGTGCCCACCACCCCGAGTTCGGGGTTGACGTCACCTGGGGCGTCAGGGCAGTCCACAGACTCGTCAGGGACTGGTAAAGCAGATGGCACCACGACACCTCCCACAATACAAAACGAAGAGAGCATGGGAGGTTCGGTTACATCACCCGAAAACACAATCAGAGGTGAACCTACAGTGTCAGAGCCTACAAACACAGAACCTTCCCAGAATAGCGTGACACCGTCTAGCAAGCCAGGCCATCTCCAGGATGGTGTCCACGATAACAAGGTTACTGAATTCGAAGACTCCAAGCCACAAAATGAGAAAGCAAATGAACATGAGAGTGAGCTCGCCGGACGTGGGTCTGGGGGATCTTTTACTGCAGAGCAAGACGAACACGGACACGAAGACGTCGTCAGTGGGCCGAAAGACACAGCTGCTACTGAGGCACTCGGAAAAGTGGAGAACGTAGAAAGTGCTGAGCAGCAGGAGGGAAAACAGAGCAACAAAGGTGCTCTTGCTTCTGGGACCCCTACAGCAGATGAAAAGGCGCCCGTGAGGCGGCTGTCTGGAACAAGCACTACGAAAGAGGCATACTTGACTATCGTCGTACATTCTTCTGCGTGGGGCTTGGTAGGCAGAGTGGGAGCAATCTCGGTTTATGTGCTGTTCATTACAGCTGCCCTGTCGTTCACAGTCTAGTAATGTGTGCCGCACACAGTGATGCCGGTTTTGGAGCGCCAACGAAGAATGCTATACAATGAAAAAGGCTATAATGTTGCATCGTTGGCAGGTGCCGCGGAATGAATGGCTTGTAGTTACAACTGGTGACTGATAAGGTACCTGTTTTTGTAGCTTCATGTCAGCTTCAAGGCAAAACTTATCACGAACGGACGACTGTTGCCAACACGGTAGACCCATTCTTTGTGAAGGCACTGAAACGCATCTGCCTTCTTCACGCTCCTGTTCGGGGTCGAAAAGATGCTTTTCGTATGGATATCAGTTACTTCTGGCTCATACGCTCGTGTTGATGAGACATCAGTAGTTGCCGATTCTGTGCTGACAGACTTATTGCGAAGATACGTGGAAAGGAATGTCGCCTTCGCTAGAAAGGAGCTCCTTTACCCAAAGCACAAACAACGGTATCCCTGCATGTGACATCAAATCGACTGCCTTCTGGCACGTAGGCCGCCCACTAGGGGGAACCAGTGACCACAAGAGAATCTGTCGAAATCTACGTAGACACGCAGCCATGTTGCTCTCCCGTGCGGCGACGGGACGTGCGTATTCGTGTGCAGCTGGTCTGGTGGGGCAGCGCCAGCTTCCGTCTACTTAAGTGACGTTCAGGTTGGGTGAGAAAGACAAAAAAGTAAGGTTGAACTTCAGCCGCTTTGACTTTTCGGTCAAAAGTAGAGATCAGTGTGTCCTCCATGCGATCATCTGCGATATCAACACTTGTACTTTTTCGGATCAAAGGAACTCATTGTCCCCTCTCTCTCTGTCATCGAAATCGACTCAGCAAACTTCTGCTGAGTGCACGTCGGTGGGAGCGAAGGCGCGGTCATCTGTACTCTCTGCGATATTTCGACCCACCTGCGACCCTTTTTCTGGAGAGCAATTGTTTAATGACATGAAAACGCTCCACTAGTCATTCTCCGGGAGCAGACGCTGAAACCAGATCGGGTGCTCCTGCCTTCTGCAAATGCCGTTGTTCTCGTCGTCCCCGGAGTTGTCAGCATGAAGGCTGTTGCACTCAGAGGCTTTTGGCTCACCATCCTCCTGGGAGTCTTCATACCGCGCACCGCATCTAAATCAAGTGGGCTGACCTCCGCTGCTCCGGATTTCACCGTCACAATTCCCAAAGAAGGACTTCCAGCCGATCGTCAGGAAGTCTTCTCCCTCCGGCCGTCTGGGATTCTTCGTGTCATCGACGAGACAGGTGAAGCCGTCTATATGCCCCAGGCGACCGCTGACTCTGACTCTTCTTCTGTGGATCCCTCTAAAGAGACGCTCAAAGCCTCTGACGCGGTTTCAACACAAACCTATGGTGACGCGTACGCATTCGTGAACGGAAAATGCGACTTCAGGGAGACAATCAAGTACAAAGACACATTTGCCGGGTACACAGCGCCATTGTGGGTTCGTGTTACCTCTGATGCGTCGATGACACCAGAAACGTCGTCGAGCGCGGTTGTCAACTACACATTCACGAATCCTCCTAAAGAGTATTTGAGTGAGGTGGTGAGTTTCTGCGTGATTTTCAAGACACGCTTGGCTTCTGGATCAACATCGTCATCGCCTGCAGTGACAAAGCCGACGGAGCCATCAGGCGCGGCGCCACAGTCCACCAGCGCCACGCTATCAGTGCCTGCAGCAGAACAGAATACATCGCAACATTATGGTGATTCAGGAACTGGTCATGAATCAGTTCCCGAAGGGAAACCTGATCTTGGAAAAGATGACAAAGTGAATAAGGAGATACATGGACCGAAGGGTGGACCCGGTCCGACGGGTCCAGTGGTTCCCCTACAAAAGGAACCGGGGCAATCCCCAGACACGCCGGGCCCTCTTACCCCACACGACGGCACGGCATCTCCCAAGAGAAAAACAGAGGAGGACAACGGAAAGTCTGGAGTAGCACCAAAACAACCAGTCCCCGTAAAACCTGCTGCTACAAAGCCATCAACCACAAGACATCCCTATGCTAGCGAATCACCCTCTGACAGAGCAGCCCACCCTGCGGACGACGATCGCGGCTATAGCATTAGTGGAAGCAAATACCATAAGCAAGGTGGTGACGAAAAAAGTGTACGCGACAGTGAAGTCGCCGCGACAGGTCCTGGGGAGCATTTGCATGTGGAGCAGGACAGACGCAAGGGCGACGACGTCGCACATAACGCTGAAGAGGAAGCAGCCTCTGAGGCAGCCAGTAAGGGAGGGAGCATGGTAAACGATGAGGTACAAGGGGGAAAGCTGGGCAACGACGACCACCCTGAATCTGCAGAGACGAGTTTGCAGGGGGGACACAGAAACATACTCCAGGAAGAACACGTTGATTCTAAGGATCCGGCTGAAATCGAGAAGGCACACACGAGGAGGCTTTCTGACACAGTCACTCCGGAAAGTGCACACCTGACCATCGTCATACACTCTGCTGCGTGGGGTCTTGCAGGTGGGCGGGCAGCAATCCCGGCTTTCGTTCTTTCCTGTGCAGCTGCACTGTTCTCCACATTGTAGATGTGTGGCGCAGCAGCACATTGATGGCAGACCAGAAGTGACCTCAGGCAGCCCAGAAAGCAAAAACAACGAGATTATGCGCCGTTGAGAGTTACGAGGGAATGAATGAGTGTTCAGAGTATAATGCTTTGGCGTTTGATCGTGTTACTCAACTTTGTTTCTGCCAATGTCAACTTTGAGGAAACAGTGTCATCCCGAAGCGACGTGTCTAGCGCAGGAGAATTACGGGTTGTAATGACGTTTTTCCAATGACGATTCATATGAATGCACAACGCTCGAGTACTGCCGTGTCCAAGGTCGCGAGAGAAGCCGTTTATTACGGATGAATGCGGCGGCACATGAACAGCTGATGATTTCGTGCTGAGAGGTGTGTAGAAGCGGTCCTCTGAGAAAGAACCCCCCACCATTCGAGACTGGCATTGAAAAGCACCCCTCTCCACTCGATAGTGGGATGATCACCAGGAGCCCAACACAGCTACGACCCCATGTCACGACCAGTAGAGGTTTTAGGATTAATGACTGCAGCAAACGTTTAGCTGCTTGGGATTCTATCGAACCCCTGCAAAGCATGCCATCATGCCGCGCTCTCCTATGCGGCAGTACATGCGCAGCTGTGTGCAGCCGGACTGAGGAGGCGCGACATCTGCCACCGAATGAAGTAACTATCTTCGGGGGTGAGAAAGGCATTAAGAAGCAAATGCACTTCAACCACATTGAGCATTCAACATGTAGACCTGAATGTTTGCATGTTGGTCTGTCATCTCTTTAGAAACTCCACTCTCTAGAGTGCAACGCGCTCATTGTTCTCGATACCATTACGCGAATCCCACTCAGCAGGCGCCGAAGGTGTCATTCCCCGTAGCTGTGAGATTCCGACACAGTTGGCGACTGTGTGTGTTATATTCCTTTCGTGTTAAATGCTTGTGTGTTAAGCACCCTTTCTATTAAAGACCTTGCGTCTGCCCTTCGTTGTATGATCTTTTCAACGGGTCAAAAACGTGACAGGAATTTTCCTCGGGATACATACTCCAAAACCCGTTTGCACAATCCAGCCCTCTGCATGTGCCTAGTTCTTTCCTTACGCCGCTGCGTTGTAAACAGGGAATCGGTGACAATCAGAGCTCTTCGACTCACAATCCTCTCCAGTGGACTCCTGCCTTACATCTCGTCTGACACAAGTGGAATAGTGACAGGTGATGCGAACATCACGGTCACGATCTCCAAAGGCGGACTTCCTCAGGATGTCGAGGAAGTTTTTTTTCTCCAGCCGTCTCAGATCCTCCGTGTCATCGACGAGACAGGGAAAGCCGTCTACATGCCCCAGGCGATCACTGACTCGGTTGATGCTTCTCAGGGATCCCGCACTGACGCTGACGTTGCTTCTTCTGAGTCGTATTCCGCCGCGTACGCATTCGTGAATGGAAAATGCGACTTTACGACGGAGATCCAGTACAAAGAAGCATTTCCTGACTACACGGCGCCATTATGGGTTCGTACTGTCTATACTGTCCCGAAGACAGAAGCAGCCCCTTCGGAGACGGCTGCGAACTTCACGTTGACGAATCCTCCTGCAGAGTATTTGAACGAGTCTGTGAGTTTCTGAGTGAGACTCAAGCCATTGTTGGCTTCTGGATCGAATGCAGCCATCGCTACAACAACAAGATCGACACAAACCTCAAAGGATGAGTCGAAACCTTCCAGTGGAGATGCACCAGAGGTTCAGTCACCCGGCGCTCCCCAGACTCCGTCCGACAGTTCAAACATTAATCAGGTAAATGGCTCCCACAAAAATCCCGAAGAAAAGGACGACGGAACAAGTCAGCCAACAGAAAATCAACTGAATGGGCAAGCCGCGCCAGGTGCTAGGAGTCCCCAACACCTGCAGTTGCAGTCAAACCACGGAGACCCTCTGCCCCCTCATGATACGCCTGGCAACACCGTTTCCGGCCCAGACGGCAATCAGGAAAACAATGACAATTCTGGGATAACAGGAGGCACGCCCAACGACGGTAGCCTGGAATCTGAGGTCACGGCAAAAGAAGACGCACAGGCGAGGAGGCTTTCTGAAACAGACACAAAGAACGCGACATACTTGACCATCGTCGCGCACTCTGCTGCATGGGTTTTCGCTGGGGGAATTGGATCAATCTCAGTTTCCGTGCTCTTCGTAAGAGCAACGCTATTGTCCACATTCTAGTTGTGTGTGGGAAGGGTGCACTGGCGCCTGTTGTGAAATGTGGGCAGGCACCCCTCGGTACATGAAAATAATTTAAATGACTGTTCGTTGGCAGTTGCCATCGAATTGGTGAATTTTGAAAATCTGATATACAACCCGTGACTGATGATGTGACTTGAGTTTTGTTCTATGTCACCTTTGCGAAGGCGCAGACATCCCTAGACACATGCGTCTACAGAGGACTAGGATTTGTGATGACGTTTTTATAAAGGTGAGTTGGTAAGCTGAATGGAACTTCTTCAATCCCCGCTTCAAGAGCGCACAAAAAATATCGCTGTCTCGATACAACTTCGTATCGATACAAGAGTACCCTGCTGAGTAAAACACATCGAAACGCCCTTGGCAGCAGGAACCCTGAGTTGACGCTCGTTTCATAGCAGGGCTTACCACAGGACCCAGATTTGCCGATACCAATGGGGTTCGACATCGCGGCAAGCACGGAGCTTGTACCAGTGTGGTTGGTCTTTCCACGCTAAAAGCGCAAGGCGTGTTCAAGGCAAATCTTGAACGCGGCGAAAAACGCCCGGAGAATGGCCTTCCACCTGTTACAGTAACTGGATATCCGCTTTTCGCGAAAGAAAACGCCTGCTCAGATCCTAGTTCGATTAGGACTATAGTCCTAGAAGTCAGCATCTCTTAGGCAGGAAGATTTATCAGCTGTTTGTGGAGACGACAGCGAAAATTTTCCTAGGGGCGTGGATCTTCGACTGTGCGATTCGCAGTCTGCCAGCAAGTTCGTGCACGAAGTCCCCCTCGTGAAGTGCCACCCCAAAAGTGAATGTCAGCATCAAGGGTCCGTGAGGCATTCACCTCCTGACACGTTCGTTCGCCCAATTTTATTAATATTTCTTCTTGATCGAATGGTATCGTGAGATATTTTTTAGTGTCCTTTCCTCCATCGGCTCTTTCAGAAAGTGTGCCTGAGAGTGAGCACCAGAATAGCACGTGGAGCAACACCGACCTTGCAGACAGCGTTACAAAATCTCGAGAAGAAAGCGCATTCACAACGCCTTGCTGTTGCCGTATGCTGCTATCGACAGAACTCTTTGCTTTCCTGAATCCTGTGAAATTAGTGTCTCGACTTCTATAGATCCGTGCACGGTCTATCGCCCATAGGCTTCAGAAGTACCATATGAAAAGGTAATGACAAATCGGCTCAGCACAGTCTCTATAAAAATCGATTGACACAATTTGTGACCACTGAAAAAAGCAATGTGCGACAACTGTGGCCCGTGCAACACTCTGTAAAGCTCCAAAAGACCGGAAAAAGACGCAGGGAAGCTCCTTAGCGTCGCCGAGACCACGAGGAAGAAATGCAGTCCGCGCCTCTACGGAACGCCGAGTCCTGAAACAAAGAAAACAAAAACACACACCGCGCAGCAACGCATGCAGAGAACAAAAAAACATTGGCTCGTTTCTTTTAGAGGTTCCACACGGTCGCTCAGGGCCTGTGGTGATGTACGCTTCTGGACGCGGACGAGAAGTGTGCAACTAGAGAAGCGTTTACGATTCGATCGTGTGATGTCGACACAGCAGAACGAGTCTAACAAGAGACCTGTCGAACCTGAGAAAGAAAAACAAGCGAACTAAACGGACTAAAGCTTGCTACCACCAAACACTAAGGAAAGATTCACACAGAACATCGAGAGAAATGCGCGATTTGTGCTCGTACTTGCGAGTACAACAGCGGAAGTAAACCCCCACGAGCCCTGACACCCCCGGAGTTGCCTCAGCCTTCTTTCTCTTGATCTCGCCTGCCGTTCCTCCTTCCTTGTCCCCTTCTTTTCTTCATTTTCCTTTCCTCCTATAATGTGCAATCTTTCCTCCATTTGCCGGCACTTCGTTCTTCCTTACCGCGGCTCTGCCGAGAGATGAAAGAATGACATCGTCTTCCTCTTCATCATCCATCATGCTTTCTTCCTCCTTTCGTCGGCACTCTTCCTCAGACACAACGCTGCTTCGCCTCTTGCGTGTGAATTCTTGAGTCCCCACAGAGTAGCCTCCAGCCATCGCAGTTCGATTTCCGTCACCGCGTTTCATTTCTCGTCCTTCTCTTTCCGGAAACACGCTTGTCAGCTCTCTACACGCACCCACTCCATGAGACAGAGCAGTTTCTGCTCCAGGACGAGAGGAAACAACCCGGGGATTCGGAGTCTCTTCCTCGTTTCCCCCCCCCTCAGAAGCCGTTGCATGCACGCGGGAGAGCGAGGTGCCACCCCCGGAGTTTGCATGCGGGCCACGGGGTTGAGCAGAAGCTGGAGAAGAAACCTAAATAAGAAGAAAAATGGACAAAGCCCGTACATACAGATCTTCAAGATCTGAACAAGCAGTCCGACTTGGAGAATACACTCCGTCGGTTTTGTCTCCCCGTGAGGCTTTTCACACGACTCTAGGGAATCGACGGAGCTTCATGTTGCCGACATCACCTCCGAGGCGTCACCACGGAAGTCTTGATAAAAAACAAGACATACGACTTTTCTTGCGACGCTGACGCATCCAGACGCTTTCAGGGTTGATTCATGATGCACAGTTTCGTCCCAGTAAAACCTCTGCTTCGTTTGCTGCATGCCCCTGTCTCCTCACGCTTTGAGAGCTTGAGGGCGACGAGTACGCACGCCCTGCTTCACGATCGTCCTCCGTACGGAGGACATGGTCGCTTCTTTATTCCAATCTGTATATATCGGCGTTGTGAACAGGAAGGTCAGAGCTGGATCATCCTTTGCAACTGCCACCCTACAAGGCGGCAGACAGTGTCTCAGCACAATGACCCACGATCCAGAAGCAGAATGATCTTTGAGGAGAATCAAAGTGGCCAGCGGTACATCTCGAGCACCTTTACATCCCTTAAGTCCCCAGCGGCGTCAACTGGGGGAAACTCTGAAGTCGTGGGTTCCCCAAAATGGATGTGAGGCCCTCTACACGCAGTGGAGACTACTGTCTGAGTGCAGAGAAAACAGCACCGGAACTCTCGCACTCCCAAAGAAGACACCTACGACTTGGGAATGTCGGAAAAACGCCCGGAGATCTGCTTGTTGTCGTTTCGGCTCTGAAGACAGGCCACCAAAGGCTCCTTTCCTCTTCACAGACAGCTGACTCATCGGCTTCTCACGGTCGCTGCTACCGCGCAGGCTTGACCTCGAACTCCTTGCGAGACTCTGGCAAAGACAAACAAGCGAAAAACATTGCAGAAAAGATAGACATGCATGGGAAAAAACGTGCACTGGAGAGCAGCGTGTGGAGAGGCGGACCCGGTTACACTACCCTTTGCGTGAAAGGAAGGTCCAGATTTCCGATCCTCAGGACTCTGTTTTCCCTCGGCTTTGTCCTTCGAGCGTCCATTAAGGCAGACGTCCTGGACGCTCGGTCGCTGTTGACGAGACGAAACATACAGGCACTTATGTTATCTCCACTCTTCCTCTACCTGGTTTCCGTCTGCCTCTCCGTTTCTGTCTTCTTGTTCTTCGCGAAAGCCCGAGCCTGAAACTCGTCCCTTTCTCCTCACTCCAGGGGCGCCTCTGTCGTCTTCGCTGTCACCTCGACTTTGTGCCTTTCCAGCGCGCACTCGTCTTGGATTTTCGGCGTTGTGGCCTCGGCCGCGGCCTCGCCGCCCGCGCTGAGGGCATGAAGCTTCTACAGAAGTCTCCTCCCTGGGATGACTCGCTGCGAGAGACAAGCCTTTCCCGCCGCGCGTCTGCTCCCCACGAGTTGAGAGGCCTCTTCTCGTCCACTGCGATCCACTTCCTCTTCCGCCGCGAGAGGCAATCCCAGCCTCGTCTGAGAAGTCAGAATCCGTCTCTCTCGCCTGCCACTCGTGGTCGTCAGAGAAACCGGTCTCGCCTAAGAAAAGAGCGAAAAACAAAACCAAAGAGAGACACCACGCTTACTTAATGAAACACCGAAGTGGAAACAAAGGAGATAAACGAAACAGATGAGAGAGAGACGAAACAGAGGAGAGAGGAGTGGAGAAGGATGCAGAGGGCCTGCGGGCAGGAAACCGACCCAGTATGGTGAAGGACGACCGACGGAAAGAGACCTTGGAAATGCATAACCAGGCCTCTGTGTGTATTTACCTACACTTCCCTCTACTTCGACCGATCTCTATCTTTCCAAGTACATCTCTACCTGTGTACAGTTATCTCTGGAGATACACATTCAGTGTCCATTCCCGCCTAGAGAGGAACGTACCGTCATGGCGCCTTGCGTTTCGTTCAGGGAGATGTCTGGTGTCGAGAGTGTCTGCAGCAAAGTCGTCTTCCTCTTCTCGTGCAGCTTCTCCCGCCTGACGGGTGCTCTGAGGAAAAACGCAGTTCAGTTCTAGGCAGCTCGTTCACAGGAGCCGAGACACGCGAGAACTGTCAGGTACGCAGAAGAGACGGGGCGCGAGAGAACGGTGGAAGGAGAGGAGACACGAGCGCAGAAAGCGACTTGTGTTGACCGAACCGGTTTCCTCCTTGAAAATTCAGCAGAAACCATCTATCAACGAAGGCTGTCTTGTTCTCTTCTCCTTCAAACGCAAGCAAGAACAGACACTTCTTTCTCGCAGGATACTTCCTCCTGTCTCGTCAGAGCCGGGGAGCACGTACGCGTTGGCGAGGCTCTTGATTCTGCGCACTGCTCTCCCTCTCAAGAAGTTCTTCGTCGTCCGGAAAACCATGGAGAATCCGCTTCTCCCGGATGCTTCGAGTCCGTTCCTGAAATGTCAGCAATGAAAAACAGTTCCACTTCGTGGAGACGAATCCCCACAAAGGAGACACCATATCGAGCAGTTGCCGCCGCCCCGCTACAGCCCGTCGTGGGTCCGCGGATCCTGCGCCTCAGCGTTTTTACGAAACCGCGCACCCGGGGTTCGGCATATATTCGGAGACTTTTCGAAGCAGATCGCCGTGACTCTTGTGGGGGATACTCGTTACTTTTTCTGAAGTCTGTGGCACGAAGGCCGCCGAGGCAAGAGGGCGAAACACTTGGGTGTGTGAGTCCAGGGAAAACTCGGTGAGACACGAGAACGGCGAGAAGTAGCAAATTTCGTACCACAATGAGTGCATGCACATCTGCAGGTTCCACGTCTTTTGAGGCGTCTGGCGCAACGTCTCGCAGTTTCATCTTCGCTTCTCGCCTCGCGGCCTGCACGTTGCGATCGATGAAAGCCGCAATGGCATTGGTATCCTGAATGACACACATGGTTTACAGGGAAGTCAACAAAAAAGGGCAGGGGAGAGGAGGCAGGAAATGACGAAGAGAAACAGAACACAGATCGAAGAAGATAGGAGACAGAAGCCAGACAGACGAGAGATCGAACAAGGAACAGAGATCGAAGAAGAACAAGATGGTGCCGAGGAACGGAGAAAAAGACGTTGGAGACTAGAGGGAGAGAGACAGACGAAGAGACAAGCGTCGAACGTAGCCCCAAAAGTCCATTTCGAGAATGAGGCAGCTGAGATGACGAGGGTGGTTAGAGAAGACGCGCAGTCGACCAGGACAGAAGCGACGGCAACTGAACAAAGAAGCAAAGAAGCCGACCCTCCAAAGAGAAGAGAAACCACGACAGGGAAGGCCGACGAACTGCTGGATGCAGACAAGCAGAGACGACGAGGAGGAAGAAAGCTAAACACGAGCAGAAAGAGAAGGGAGGACACCCACAGAGAAGAAGAAAAGTCGAGAAGCAAGAGGAAACGGAAACGAGATCCGGAATAGACCAGATGGGGGAGAAAGGCGAGACGCCTGCGAAGACGAAACCGCAGAGAACGAGGGCGAGACGGCGTGAACCTAAACCAAGGAGTTGAAGCGGTGGAGACAGAGAAACGGATCTTTCTCAGCCTACCATTTTCACAACGAAATCCTGGACAGCCACATTGAAATCCGGTTCGGGTAGCAAGTCAAGGGTGTTTGTTTCCTCGAGGAAGTGGAAGATCTACGAAAAACGAAATGTCGAAAAACGAGAGGAAGACAGATCTGGCATTGCCTCCTTCACAGGCCGGGCTGACGAAGGTCCTGTGAAAAACGACGGTGGCAGTCGTCAGTCTCTCTCTACTTCTTCGCCCTGCTGCCGTCGGCATCCGCCTCTCTGCAACACTCCCCACAGGAACTTCCACCCCAGAGACACGGACAAGGAACGGGAGAGACAACAAGACCCAAGGCAGGCGAAAAAACAGCGAGACACGGATCAAACGAGAGAAGAAGCGAGAAGAGAAGACAAGAGCGGAGCACAACCGGCCAAAGGCCTTAGGAGAGAAGCTTCTCGCGACGCGTCAGGGGTTGACGACACGCAGAAGAACCTGGGGAGGCCAGACTCGCTCTGAAAATTTGGGGAAGAGCCAAGAAGACAGGAGACACCGCCAGAAGAATGCGGCAACAAATCCCAGCGAAAAGGACGTCTGCAGAAGAGCTGAGGCTCAGAGAGAAGAACAGCGACTTTTGCGTTGTTTTGAGAAGAGAGAGCCGTGGAACGTTAAGAAAAGCTCACAATGTCTCGAATCTCCGACGTTTCGTTGCCAGCAATTTCTTCGATTTCTAAATCGGGTAGTCTCTGGCTCGGCTTCTCTCCTGGACTGAAGAACAGAGAGAGAAAGGCACGTCGACAAGGGGGGGGAAAAACGGTCCAACGGAAGGCACAGAAAGGAGAGGGAAACGCAGAGAGGCTCACGGAGAGGCACACGCGATAGTACACCGAAGGCGCGAGTAAAAAAGAGATGCCGGAGAGAGAAACGCAGTGACAGAGACGATTCAAAAAAGCCAAGCACGAAAGCCCAGCTACTGAAATGCGCCCTTTCGTCTCGGCTACTCCAAGAATCGAAAAAAAGTCTTCTGGGGCTTCGGCTTTTTCTCCAGACTTTTTTTGACAAAGACACGGGAACCAGGCAAACACACGAAGACGAAAACAAGGCAAGAACTTGCCCGCGAGAGAGGAACGAGGAAAGGGAGGTCTCGTAACTGACTGTTCACGGAAAACGCGAAACGTGGACGCTAGGAGTCGTAAAAGGGGGCGACGACAAACGAGACACCTGAGGTCGACCGCAAGCGTTTGCGCGGCCAACACGAAGCAACGTGAGGAAGGTTGAAAGTGAAGAGGTGAGAGAGGGATGTGGAGCGCCAAAAAAAGGACTGGGTCAAAGGAAGAGGGAGATCCGTGGGGAGGCTAGAAGTCGCAAGCAGAAAGAGACAGGAAGGTCGAACAGGCGACCGGGGAGGAGTGGAAAACAAAGGAGTCGGAACGGGGAGAAGGTAAACTGAGAACGAGAGCAGATGGCGAGGAAAGAACGTCAAGAAAAGCGCGGATGAACGAGCGAACACTGGAGAAGAATAGGGAGGAACACAACGCAAGGAAAGAAGCGCCTAGAAGGATAAAAACGCAACTGAAAAGTTCGCGACTCACGCGTGATTCGCGGATGCCCGTTTCCGGTAAAAATGGAGGAGGTCGCCCGGGTTGGCGACTCGGCCGACAAACTGGGCGCCGAAGCGCGAGGTGCTGATGGTGGAAAATCCGGAATGTTCAACTCGGAGACGAACCAAGGGAAGTTTCTTCTTCTCCTTCGTGGAGTAATTACAAAAGAGTTCGAACGCTTCTTCTTCTTCTTCGGCCTTCGTCTCCCTGCTCCCTCCACCGTTCGATCGACCTCCCTTCCGCTGTCGTGCTCCACCTCCAACACTTGCTTCTCCTTGTTCTCCGTCTTGCTCACTCTCTGGGTTTTCACGAGCGAAGCGAGAAAGAAGTTCCTCAACCGCATCGGTGAGAAGCTGCCAAACGTCTCGATCTTCTGCAGGCTGAGCCGTTTGCAGGTTCCGCCCCGCTCCGCTGTTCGACACTCGCGACTGGGGAGTCCGTACGCCCGAGAGCGCAGGCGCGAGCGGCGGCCGCGAGTGGAGCAAGTCTGAGAGGGCTACGTCCTCGAAAAGGAGTGGACGAACTGTCCGGAGTCGCTGCGGAGTCACTCGGTAATTCTCGCCTCTGCTTGGACACCCGCGCGCAGGAGAAAGAAACGCGGAGAACGCAGAGAAAAAAGGCCCAGTCAGAATGAAGCGCAAGTCTCTCCGCGATTGTGTATGGACACCGGAGGCAGAAAGAGAGAAGGCGAAAACAGATTCTGAGAAGGCAAGTGACGAGCCGGGTGACTAGAGGACGGCAGTATCGAGTTGGATAGATCGAACAAAGAGCTGCTTCTAAGACGAAAGTCCCACATACACGGATGTCAGACGTCCTGAGCATCCGTCTGTAACATCGAAAACAGAACGCAGAAGAGTGGAAGCGGCAAGGAAGGAGGAGAAGCCGTCGACAGAAAAGGAAGCTAAGACACCAAAACGGCCACAAAAGTGTGAGAGGACTGCACGTTGTTCTGCAGTTCTTTTGATCGAGAAAAGATCCTGAGTCTGGCGATGCGAACATGAGAGAGAGAGACGAAACGCGGAACTTCCGACACGAATGCATGCGTCTTCGTAGCAGAAGAAAACGTCGAGTGCTTGCGCGTCGAAAGAAGAAGGACTCGCCACTGCTTCTCGTGAAGACTGTGCTCCCCCCCCCTCCCCGACAACAGCGCGAAGCGAACTCCCCATCAGCGTGGACGCGTCTCTGGTGAAGACGTCTACGCAGACCCAAATGGCTAAATGATGAACACAGGTAGAGACGAACGCACATGGGTAGCTGCTGCGGGTTTGAAGGTCGATGTGCATGTGGGGAGGTTGAGCTGGTTTCCGACCGACTGTCTATACATTTGTTTCCTCGCGTACCGAATTTCCAAGAGAAATACGTGCTTGGGCAACGCTTCGCCGGCAACGAGAGAAGTCGCGATCGACGACCCCGGCTGGAGAACTCGAAAGGTGCCTTGCGGCGCGTCACGCAAGTCGAGGTGGCAGTCGTGTTCGTGACCCTTGGAGGAACGCGAGAAAAAAAAAGCAGAAAAAACCGTAAAAAAAGGACGCCTTCGAAAGAAGCGAGGACACAACCCAGACATCTGCGAAAAGCGACCGAGACGGTGCCGCGCCCCGGCGAAACAGAGGCTGACCAGAGGTCCGAGAGACTCCTTTTCGTCTCCCAAAAGCCTTGACAGATGTCTCGGGAGGACGAAACGAGGAGCAAAGACAGAGGGCGCTCCTCGTGCACCCGCTTTCTAAACGCATGCGACGCAGTGCGTGGACAGCCCAAACGAACGGCGGAAGATACGCGTTTCTCCAAACACGAACGTGAAGGCTTTCCCCTGGACTTGGTACAAAAACTGCGGACGCAGTGCACGAGTGAGAGAGTCACAAACTCGGAGTGACTCTCTTGTAGGTGTACAGACGCTCCAAACGAAGGGACAGCCGAGCCACGGGTGGATCGCATGTGCATGCGAAGGAATCCGGAAGCGACAGAAGCGTCGGCCTCGGACTTTCAAGAAACAACGGTAGAGCAAAAACTCGCGAGTCACAGCAAAAAAAAACGCGGGGACGACTTGAAGAGACGGCATGCGTGTTAAAGGAACTTCAAGATCGACGCTCGAAACGAGGCGCCCAGTCGTAGCTGAATTTGCTCTCTCTCTGGAAAGCGGGGCGCGCGAGCAGACCGAAAGCTGGGAACTGGAGGAAGAATACGAGCTCGTTTGAGAAACCTCTGAAAGAAGACTTTGTTCTCAGAATGCCTTACCCAAATGGCGAGGTCCAGAAAATCTGGAAGCATTTGTTCGTGGATGCAGTTCTTCGCAGGCTGGCCTCCAAAGGCTCCCTTGTACCTGAGAGACGAAGAGCGCAAGAGAAGAGAGAACGGTAAAAGAACGAAAAACAAACCAAAAAGAGAAGAGAACGGCAGGACGCGCGAGAGAAGCGATGTCCGGGGAGTAAGAACAAATGCGCGAAAAGATGAAGGAGAAGCCTCGAAGGGGGTCTCCGAGGAATCAGAGGTAAGCTTCCGGCAACCCGTGGAAACAGAAAGAAGACGCGACACGACGTAACGCTTCTCGTCTTCCCCTCGGCGTCTCGTTCGACTCAGAAAGAGTACTGTGCATTCGTCGCGATCTCGTCTAAAGCTTCCTCTGCACTGTCTTCCAGCTGGCCATCCACGGCTGCGTCACCCTTTCGACATGCGATGTCTCCACGTCGCGGAAGGCTCTAGCGACTGCTTGCTTCCTCTCACATGTTTTGGTGCACCACCATGATGTTAAACCAGTCGTCGACCGAGTCCTCGCCGGCGGATGCAGAAGGCACCAGAAAGCGAACCTGGAGAGGCGGACGGAAACGACGGAACGCGAAGTGAACACGAGCCCGGAGCTTCTGGGGGAAAGGCTACATAGGAGCGACGGGAGAGAGGACTCCGAGAGAAAGGGGAGAGAGAGAAGAGACAGAGAGGAAACGAGAGACGAGAGATACGGCAACTCCTGCCTGAGGGAGCAGAGAAGAGAATCGACAGATCCCAGGTGCAGAGAGCTTGACAAAGGAATCGTTCGGTGAGAAAACACCGAAACTGGGGTTATCAAAACTCGACAGGAAACTTCTGCTTTTCGACATGTGAAGACGAAACGGAACAACAGCACAGCGAGAGGCGACAGAATGTGTTCCTTTACATCGGCAAAACTTTCGCTACCATTTCTTTTCACTCCTCTTTCTCTGCTCTTCTCGTTTCCGCTACTCGTTTCTCTCCTACTCCTCCGTTCCTGTGTTCTTCACTGTTCCTCTCTTTCGATCCTCTTGCGTCGACGATGCTTTCTCTCTTCCCCGGCCTTCCCTCCTCGCTTCTTGCTGGTCTCTTCTATTTCTTCTGTTCCCCATGCATCTCTTCCTTCCCCAGTTTCTTCTTTCCTGACCTTTCCGTTGTTGAAGGCTCGATGCAGTCTGGCGTCTCGAATCCACCCCACACCGTAAATTGCAACCTGCGCAGATTCGCGAAGACTTCGAGCCTCAGGAGATGTGTTGAAACTTCGGGGACAGAAACGCAAATGCCACTATGCTTCTCAGAACGGAGTTTCACGTGAGCGCTTTGCTGAGACTGGCAGAATCTCGGCATGCACTTGATAGTCAATATTCCACTGCATGCGCGAAAAGAAAACACATCTCTCCAGGTGTACGTACACTGCTCGTCGTGCGGAGTCGAAGCGTCCGCAGCTGCCACCACTGCGGCCGACAGGCTAAAAACGCTGTCGCCGTTGCACCTCCGTACAGGTAACGTAATGCTTTGACTTGAACGAAGAGCAGGCGACTCGCAAGGAAGAAGACAGCGAGAGAGAGACGAGAAGAGAGAGACAGGCGAAGTTGAGAGCCAGAGGAAAGAGGCAAATCGGGCTCGAGGGAAAGGCGCACAGAGCACGCCGTCGCACCAGTATATTAGAGGCGAAAAGAAAAGAAGGAAGAAGGTGAGAGGAACGCGCGACTGTGCACTCGAAACTCAGGCGACAGTCCGGCCGGCCGGCACAGAGAAAAACTTCATTTTCCATTAGAGAAGCCAGCGTGACGAAACTCAAGCACATATGTCCCCGCAGCGACGGAAGTCTGAGAAGCCGTAGAAATACTCGGAAAGTGAAAGCGAGGACAGATACCTTGGTTTGGCCTTTTTTGATGAGAATCGGTTTAATGGTCACTTCGTCTGTAGCGTCACACCGCCCGAAGTAGTTGATCTGCGAAAACGCAGCGACAAGTTGACCACTGACTGACAGCGAAACGGTCGCACCACCAGTGGATTGGGAACGCTAAACGGGGAAAATCGAGAAGAAATGCGAACGAGGCAAACAACCTTCTGCGCCTCGTGCGACCTTGTCTTATCCGAGGTTGTCCTGGATATAAACTCGACACTTCAAGAATACACAAACGGCTTGAAAGCCCAGCCGGTGAGACACCGAGAACTCTGGGCTGTACGTACGCCTGGCAGTTCAGAACTCCGCGTGCGAGGATTTCTCCGAGGTCCAGAGAAAGAACCGAAGAGCCATAGGCAGAGCGATTTCCCCAGGCTTCTGCCTCCAAATGAAATGGATGAAAACCGACAGTTTGCGCCGTCGATCTACGCTGAGCCGCTAGAAATGCAAAGCAAGAGTACATCCCTCCTAGGCACAGTCACCTCTCGCAGATAACGTGACCTGTCACGAAACACACCCCGTGAGTGGGCGACGCAGACGCCAGGGAGAAACGCGTGCATGCATGAAAGGAAACGCGTTGGTGGGAAGACGACGGCACCCGGAAAGCAAAGGTGACAGGCTCGCAGATGGAGGAGGCGACGCCAGAAATGATGACCGCGCGTTTCGAACACACCTGAGGCCGCGTCCGAGGCGTTCCACCCGGAGCAGTGGAGCGTCCGGGGAGGACAGGTCAGTTTTTAGACTTGAGCGAGGGCGCAGCAGGTGCATCTACGAGTCTTGCAGGTCCGGTCAGAGGAGACAGAGGTAGTGCAGACTTAGGCTCGCAGGCGCGAATCCCCGAAGACATTGCAGAGAGCAGTGCGGGATATGTCACGAAGACTTCGGATGGAAACTTTAGAAGGGAAAGGGAGTGTATTTCTCGAAACGGAACGCCGAAGCAACAGAAAACGGGTGCTTACCAGATGCGCCGCTTCCAGCAAATCGAGAGGCGACAGGTGGGATTGTTCCCCCGGGTCGTCTGTGTGCAACGAGAGACGAAAACGAAAACAACAGAGACGCAGCACCGGGAAGCGGTTGAGGAACTCTGAGGGCGAGGAAAGAAGAGACTACGGCTCGAGCACGTGAGCGCCAGACGAAGCGCGAGAGCAGAGAAGCAGGGAAACCGACCGATTGGAAACTGAGATATCCTTTTGTCGCTTCAATGAATCTAGTAAATCTAGTAATGCTTGTCCAGCAAACATCAGAGTGCGGAGAGGAAGTGACAGAAACCGCAGAAAACAGGGAAGGGAATCTGGAACAAAGAGAGAAAGGAGACTGTCCGCGATACCGCAGAAACGCGAAGGGTGAAAACCACAGAGCGCGGGAGAAACGCGGCGCCGCCGCGCTGTTCTGAGTCGTTTTCACAGGAGAAAAATGACAGAAAAGAGTTGGAACCTTTATAACTCGCGAAAGGCCTTCGGCGTGACCGGCACACATCCCTCGTCAACGAAGAAGCGTGGAAACCTTCGACTCGTCCACTGGCACAAGTGCTCGCCAAAGGCAAAAAGAGAGGCATGTTTCTCGGGGGTACGTCCAGGCGAGCGCGAGAGAGCGAAGCGCCCTTTTCTCACCATGGTTTCCGTGCATGGCGAAGATCGGCATGCAGACATTGATGTTTTCATCCAGGTAGTTGAGTCCGAATCGGAAGCCGTCGACTTTCTTGCCGCGTTTCTCCCCGAGCTCTCTCTCGCTGTCTCGTGGACTCTGTTCTCCACGCCCTCTGCTCTCGGCGGCACCTTCCAGCACCTCGAAACTGACTGCGCCGTCGCCGAAACAGAACTTCCTCAGCAGGCAAAATGTACGGTATCTGAGAGAAACACCGACACTGAGAGAGAAGATGGAAAAAACGGAGAGAGAGACAAGAGGGGGAGGAGGTGACAGAGATACACAGGATGCAGGGGAGAAGCAACAGAGGAGACAGAAGAGACAGAGGAGACAGAACAGGTAGACGGCGTGGAGGAGGTAGACTAGGCAGAGAAAAAGTGGAGGAGAGAAGGCGACATAAAGCAGATTGGGCAGATAAACGAGGAACATTTGACACATGAGGAGGTAGACGGCGCGACGGAGAAAGAGAGGATGGAAGTGAGAGAAGAGGAAAAGGAGATAGAGCAGAGACAGGAGACAAACGTGGTGGAAGAGCTTGACGAGATACAGGACATCTGATAACCGAGATCGGGGCGACCAAGGAGACAAAGAAGAGAACGAGGAAAAAAAAGCTTCGCGCTGTTCTCGCAGTTTGTCCGGATTCCTACGGGGACTTCCAGGCTCCCAAATGCAGCGGCGAGAGAGGTATTGTCTAGTGAAGAGAACAGCATTGCCAGTTGACAAGACAGACAGAGAGACAGAAAGAGAAGACGACACAGAGAAGTCGCGAGACAGAAACAAGACTTCCCGCTGTGACGGTGGAGTCTCGAGAGGGACGAGGCGCATGGAAAACCACGAAGGAAAACACAAAGTCAAGCACACAGCGTGGAGCGAAAGGTAGAAAACTAAGCGACGCAGAAACAGCAGAGAAAAGGGCCGTGGAACAGGATGTCCACCTAACAAGTTACTGACGAACGCTTCTCTACTGAAAGAAGGACAAGGAACAGACAGTGACGGGACTGACAACGTCGCTCGAGACGGCCGATTCTCATCGAACAAGTCGCCGCCATGGAGAAGGAAGTCGACTTTCAGATTTCTTCCAATTTCCAGAATCTCTTGAAACGTTTCAAAACTGTCTCCTCCGCGCTCGCTGTCGTCTGCCTTGTAGCCGAGGTGCGTGTCGGTCGCGACAAGAATCCGCAGAACATCGTCCTGGCCCCTGTCTCCTTCCTCTTCGTTTTCTCTGTCATCCCCGCTGCCTGTCCTCTGCGTCGCTTCTCCCCATTCTCTTTGAGAGGAATGCCGCCTTCCTCTGAGGAACGCGCCCCGGTCGGCAGGCGAAGAGACTCCGATGGAGGACGGCCTCCCTTCGGTTGCTCGACCCTCAGCTTTCTCGAGAGGCCGTCTGCGTTGTTCGCCTCGAGGCGCTCTTCCTCCGTCCACGTCCTCTTCGAATTCGTCTCTCGAGGAAGAAGCCGACATCTCGTGGAGTCTCTCGCGCTTCCTGGAAGCGGCGCCGCGCGCTTCATTTGCTTCCGCGTTGGGTGTACGCACACCCGAAGCCCCAAGCGTGTCGCGGCAAGGCGCTTGCGCGGGAGGAAACGGCGAGGCAGGCTGGAGGCGTCGCGGACTTCTTTGTCTTCCTCTGTCGCGAACTTCATCTGTCCACCCAGCGCCCTCGTCTTCTGCAAAAAGACGAGGACTGCAGGTGTCTTCCTGGACAGCCAAGGACCCTCCGTTGCAAACTTCGCCTCTCTGAGGAACAAGCGAACGCCGCGCGGTCTCCTGAGGTGTATCCTCGAAGGCGAACTCCCCCTGAGAAAGCAGCTCGTCAAACGCGCTGCGCAAAGCAGAAGCCATCTGGAAAGTCAGAGAAAGATAGAGAAAAATGCACCGAGAAAGAAAGGAGCGAAGGAGAAAACCGACACACACAGTCAAGGCAATGTGACATTTGTAAGGAGAAGGAAGCGAAAAGAAATCAAAGACTTCACGGTCGGGGAGACAGGGGAACGAAGGGAGGGGAGTGAAGGCGCAGCGGGCCTCTGAGGAGACGCAAGCAGAAGACGGGGAAGACGGAAGAGGAGGGCGAAAGCAGTTTTCGAAGGTGAAAAAGAAGAGAGAGACAACGAACTGGCAAAGGATGAGGGAGAAAAACGGAGAGCGAAATTCAGTTGAACTCACAGTTTTCTTCCACTTCAGAGGAAGTCCGTGGACCGCCAGCGAGCTATGTTTCAGCAACAGACAGAAAACCGGAGGAAAAGAGGAGCCCAAAGCGAATAGGGAGAGGCAAAGAAAACACGCGTCTCACGAGGAAAAAGCAGACACTGTCAATTGGGCAGAAAGGCATCAGGAAAATGCAATGTCACGAGTTTTCTCGGGAGACGACCGGTGAGCTCCCCTCCTCGCGTCAAGACAAAGGAGAAACTGCTGTCTCTCTCCTGCCCGCCTTTACCGAAAAATCCTCCTCTTCTTCGCTCTCGGAGGCATGCGGAAATGCGACTGCAGATTTTTTGCTTTGCTCTCCACAAAGACGAAGTCGCGTTTCTCACGTCCGCCAGATAGAACCAAGGAAGTCCTGCTTTTCTCACGATGCGACTGCGTTGCGAAGCGGCTCGTGTGTGTAGAGACACTGCAGACGACGCGGCGCCTCCCACCGCGTCTCCTCGCGCACAGAAGGAGCATCCTCGTCGCGAGAGAAGCCCTTTGATCAAAAAGATAGTTCGCTCTTGCTGCGTGTTTTTTCAATCGGGAGTCAGAGAGACAAGTGCCTTTTCTCCGTGGCGTTCTGCATGCACACCGCTGGCCGGTTAGGGTGTGCGATCTGTCTTCGCGCGGTTGACATCAACCGACAGCTCCGGCTCTCAGAAAACAGAAATGGCATCAATCGACTTGAACGGAACTTGTGGTTCCTGCAAGAGCCCAAGCGCTGCAACAAAAGTGTGTAATGCTCAGCTTCTGAGAGAAGAAAGCCAAGTTTGACAGCTGTACGTACACCGCCGCCTCGCAAACACTTCCGAACGCGCCGGTGAAGCCTTTTGGATTCCCTTCAGGACGCGCCGTCATGAGGCATCGACCGAGACCTCCACGCTTTCTGCGGACGATCTTCAGACACTGTTTAGAAGCCACCAGAGTGATCAATCAGGAGAAGTCGAGAGTTGGAAGACTTCCGTCCCCTTCGAGTTCCGAACGAAAGTCTAGCTACGTAGATAGGTGCACGACGACTGCGGAAACGGAGAGTCAGCCAGAGAAACGCTGAGGGCGACTATGTGCGAGCGTTGCAAATGGAATTGCAAGCAACGACACCAAACAAAATGCTTCATGACCGCCGGTGCCACTCGTCTGTGTGCGGAACCAGCGACGCGACCAGCGTCTTGAGCAGTCCCAAAATCATCTCAGAAACATTGCCAAGAAGAATCCACTCAGCTGTTCGTGAAGAACAAAGCCTTTCGGCTGTGCTCAACAGTCTAGTGAAATCAGGGAGATTGTCGCCGTCGACCAGCTGCGTAGTTTTCTCTTTTTCCTGAGAGTCTTTCTGTGGTTCACTGGACAGTTCCTCACTAATTTCTCCCCTTCAAGTATAGACACCTAAGTGAGATGTGCATGTGTGTTTCTCGGGAGGGCGGCTATTTGCGAAACTTCGAGGCGAGGCCTTCTTTCTTCCTTGGAGGACTTTGCGTTTCTCTTTGTCGTCACAAGCTAGGAGCTACGGACGGTGTCGAGACACCCGGACGACTTCAGATGGAGGAGGGTGTGAAGGGATCTTAATGCTCCTGGACAAAGGTTGGTGCTTCGCGAGCCTTCTGTTTGCGTCGCGTCTATATTTCACCCGCGCCCCAGTTCAGCGCGCGTATTCTTTTAAGGTGCAACACTGCACTTGTGTTCTGATACGCCAGCCTGAGACTCTGGAAACAGATGTCGGCCTTCATTCTCATCACGCGAAACGTCCAAAACAGAAACCAAAAGACGCCACCCACGAACGGTGAGAGACTCGCTTCACGACTTTCGATTCGGAAGGACGGGCGACGCAAAGGACCCTGCTGCAATGAGAGATTTTTTCAAACGGATTGGTCTTCAGCTTTCTCGATTTTGGAGTCTCCTTCAGTCCACTAGCCCACGCGTTCTCCTTCTCCACAGCCTCACATCTGGACGTCTTCACCAGCGGACTCCGCCTGAAAAGCCAGAGGCAAATTCGCAAACTCAACTTTGCCTACTGGACAGAACATACACGGTCAGACGTCTTAAAGACCATGCACACACATACAGTGTATCCCCGCGATCATGCATGCATCCAACTGTCAAGTGAATAAGTAAATATATGCATATACACAAGTATATATATATATATAGATATATATGTATGCATATGCGAGAAAGTCTGTGGCGTGTTTAGAACGGCGCGGTCTGCATGTGCAAGTCCGCAGTTCAAGTGCGAAGCATATTTGGAAGAGGCGAACGCCGCAGAGCGAAACCTTCCAACAGCGAGGAATTGTGCATCGTGAGATGAAAGCGCCGGAACGAGCGAAGCTGCATAGAGAGACGTCGGTTGAGAGAAACAGCAAAGGAAACAGCAGACTCGGCAAAAGAGTGAAGGGAAAAATGCCACTAGGTACAGTAAAAGCGCCTAACTCGAGGCTTACATTCAGCTTGTCCAGGAGACTCTGGACTTCATCGGTAGACAGTTCTGAGGGAGAGGAAAGCAGACAGGCACAGAGTGCGATCTTTGCGGTGAAACAGGAGCACAGCCGCAGCCGACCATATCAAGAGGACGATAAAGGGACAGATGGACAAGGCAAGGACTGTGCATCGGAGGGCATGACAGTTCGCGAACCCCCAAAGTAACGACAACGCGAGCCTAAGGCACTGAGAAGGAACTTTTCCTACACAAAGAACCGTGGGTCCCATGCACGGAAACACATACACGCACATGTATATGCATACACAATTATATATGCATAGATATACACATATATAGATTCAACGATAGGTAATAGAGTGCATGCACAGCAGCATGCATATCTGTAGAACGAGGAGCACGGAGGATTCGAGAGGCAAGGAAAGCGACAGACTGACGCGGACGCATATCTGGGGAAGGCACAAAGAGGAGAAGTCCTTGGCAAAGGCGAGAGCAACACATTGAGTGGAACGCCACTCAGACGCAAACGCAGAATCCAGTGGCGACGAAGACGAAAGTTAACAGGGAAGAAAATGGGGAAAAAATCTTTGGCGTACCCTTCCACGGTTGATTCTTGCCCACGATGGCCATGGAGACCGTGTCTGCTGTCAGCCTGTGAAAAACGCGAGGACAGTCCGAGGATCCATGGAGGAAGGAGAATCACAAATGCAGAAACAGGTTCTCTCGATCTCTTTCTGCCTCGTCGATTCAGAAGACAAACCTTGCTCGCCAAAAGCGTCGCCCCTCCAGGCACGAGTCTCTCTGAGGGAGGAGAGACACACACGTCGACACGACTGCATGCGCGAAGAACTGCGGAACATCTACGCGACATCGAGTTAAGAACCGAAGCCCGTCCAGACTGCATGCGTGTACCGAGTTTTACCGCCTGCGGGGGACCCAAACGTCGAGATGTTTTCCATTCCATTTCCTTCCGTCTCGACTCACTCAGCGTCGGCAGCGAGGGAGGCCTGGAGAGCCTTCATTGCATGCAGTTCGAGTTCCTCGGGAGAGACTGAAGAAACGCAAAGAAGCAGCGACTCGCAGTCGAGAGAGGTGCGAAGAGACGCCGGCCATGGCAGGACAGGGGACAGGCAGCCTTCCCGGCCTGCTTCCTTGTCGTGAGAAGCACAAGCGAGGACACAAGCCATACAACACGGAAGGGAGAAACGGGCGAAGGGCAGCTGCCGAGAACGCAGATCGAAACAGGAGAACAATACTGCAAGTATGAGAGACAGTCAAGAAAGTTGTTTTCTTCGTGACTGCTACACACAAACCACCCCACTGGACTGCTTAAGAAAGCGGAATAGGGGAGGGCGAGAGACTGCTACTCGGGAAAGCAGGAAGGGGAAGCACACAGCAGAGAAGAGCCGACACGCACGCGCTCGGCGCGATGAGATGGAGGAGGAGAAGAGACGCAGGAGAGAATGGAAAAAAAATCAGAATGAACGCGACCCCAATAACGGAGGGACGAAAGACAAGAAAAGCAAAGAAACAAGAAAACAAGAAACTCACGACCAGGGAAGTTTTCAAAGTTTCGCTCCAAGTAGGTTTTCGAAGACTGCGACCGTGCACCGAAGGCCATTGCCTGAGCAAGAGGAAAACACAGAGAACGCGCCTCTCGGAGTCATACGGGGTGTACATACACCTCGGGAAACGTGCCGTGCACAGAGTCAGGCAGGTGTACATACACTTGAAGATCGCGGCAGCGATGCGCTGAGTGGACTGCGCCAAGGGAAACGATTCTGCGTAACTCTGTTTCTTGAAACATCGCTTACATAGGACTCGAAGTAGTTTCCAGAGGGGCAAGTTTCAAAGAGGTGCGGACCAGCGTCGTCGTAACCGGCAGCGAGGAGGCCGACTCCGAATGGGCGCTTTCCACTTCTCTGCGTGTTCGCTTGCGACTCTGAAAAGGGCAGACACACATACAGAGAAAAGAGCGACGAAGACGACCTTCACAGCCGAATCCGGCAGAAGCAGGAGACGGCGAGGACACCGTAGCAGAGAAATACGCAGGGAGAAGAGAATAGGAGAGAGAGAGCCGCGATGAAGAGGGCAGAGAGGCGAATGGCAAAGAGATTCTAGAAGCAAAAGAAAAGATGAGAATCGAAGAGAGAAAAAGAATGGAGAGAGGAGAAACGGACGATAGAAACAGACACGGAGAGAAAGACCAAAGAAAGGAGAGAACAGAAATTAGCACAGCGGAGACTGCATGTTTTTGCCTGTGTGTGGCATTTAATTTCCGTTGATATAGTTTTACTTCTTCCTAGCATTTTTTCAGCCTCGTCGCTTACTGTCTGCCACCATGAGGACGAGACGGCCCACGGGGATCGGAGCATCGTAGACGTATTTGTGGTGGAAGCACTCGTTGCGCATGAAGTTACTGATCACCTCTAAAAAAATAAAATTTCAAAGTCGACAATTTTCTCTCAAGAAACATCTACACTGCAGTGCCTGACGCACTCCTCTCTCTAGTGCCTCACATGTATATATATATATATATATATATATATATATATATATATATTATATAGTGTATGAGCGTGTACGCATACAAAGTACATGGATGCATACGAATTTCATGAAAAGATATATAGATGTGATGTGTTTTATGTACGCACGTATACGCCCGGGAGAGGAGCATGCACACGGATGACTGCAGGGGTAAACGACTGACGTGAGCAGCTTTCGAAGGAAACATCGTCTGATGCAGAGATGTTCTGCGGGTGACGCGACCGTCTCTCCATCTATCCCTCTCTGAATCTATCTTTACATCCATCTGCTTTGAATATAACTCCAGACGATATGTTCTCCTCCACACTATGTGTGTCTGTGAATAGTTACTCATTCACGACTTCACACAAACGCATGCAACTGTAAGTATATCCGTGTACAAACAGTTATGTACATATATATATATATAATATATATATATATATATATATATATATATTTATATATATTGGTCGAGATTTGTATATATTTGTGGGTGGCATCGAGCCTGCAGAGTTTTGGAGAGGGTTTGGCGGGGCCGTTGAAGGAAAAAGGTTTGGCTTCGTTGACTCTCACTCGCATCTGCTGTGATGCCCGACATGGCGACGCCGACGTGATCGTCGATTTTGAAGAGTTTTTGGTGATGGCCCGCGAACTTCGAGACCGCGCGCTTGAGCGAGCAAAGGACCTGCATGCAGAGAAAACAAGGAACAGGACAGACAGCCTGTGGACAAGGCGGCGGAGAAGGCAACGAGAACATGAGAGGCCATGCCGGACTTTCAGAGACAACACACATAAAGACAACAGCGGCGGACAGAACAGGAGAAAAGGGGGGAGCGAGGGAGAGGATGCGAAAGAGGGGAAGAGAAAGGCAGGCGACAGAGGAGAACCAGAGAAAAGAGAGAAGACGAAGAAGTCAGAGACACGAGAGAGATAAACACAGAGTACAAGAACGAGAGAAGAGGGAACGCGAACGGGACTGGAAAGACAACAGCGGCGAGATCAAGACGGGGAAAAGTAGAGAAACGTAGAGACCGATAGAGGGAATGAGGAACCGAGGGGGTACGAAGAAATGGGGACTCGCGAAAGAAGACATGTATGTAAAAAGAGGTCTTCACATGCAAAGCTGAATGTCAGGACAGGCGACTGAACATGCACAAAAAAGAGTCCGACGAGACATCCAGTGAAGCGAAGAGGCAAGGCGAAGCTGAAGCAGAGAAACAGACTGAAGAACGTTTTCCAGGCAAAAAGCGAGAGAGTGTCGAGCAGAGAAAGACGAACAGAATATGTGAGGCTGCAACACACGAAGGGGAGACGGAAAATGCAAGGAAACGACGCGAAAGGGAGGAATGAGAAATGCGTTGCTGGGGACATCAGATCCACCCGAAGCGGCCAAACCACCGAAGAAGCGAAAACCACTTGAGAGAGTGAGAAAAAGAGAGCGAGAGAAGAGCGAAGCGCAAAGTGTGACAGATTTGCGAGAGAGAAAGGGCGACGGCACAAGAAGAGAAAAATGGTTTCTGGTCTTTTCACGAATCTTGGAGCCCGGTTAGACAAGAACAGCAGGAGAACGATAACTCAAAATCCAAGAAAGAACAAGAAAGAAGAAAAAAGAAGAAGAGAGAAGAAGAGAGAAGAAGAAGGAGTTCTGGACAGGAGGGTCGAAGTAGAAATCTTTTCGGCACACGATGCCTCTCCCAACGCGTCTGTCGTTTCTCGCGTCTGTCGTTTCTCGCGTCTCTCTCTCGTTCTCGCTTTGCTTCCTTTGTGTTGTTTTTTTTCCCTCTCTTGCTTTGTCTCGAAAAAGAAGACTTCAAACTAAGACGCGTTTCGAATAAAGATGCTGCACCTTCTTGTCGCGAAGGAGACCTCGCAAAGGAGAAAGACGCGTCCGCAGCAGTCTATGGATGCGTCGCCTCACAGACATCAACGAGGAGACAGAGAAAATGCAGAGGCGTCTTGGAATTCAAGAAAAGAGACGGCCTACCACATGTGTATTGGAGCGCAGTCCAACGCAGCAGGTGCCTTGCTTCACCGCTTCCATCGCATATTCCACTTGGAAAATCCGCCCCTGAGGGCTCCAAGTGATGCAGTCCGTGTCGTACAGATTGCGGTACATGCTGGCGAAAAGAAAAAGGAAAAAAGACAGGAAACGGGGGGAAAAGCAGGGGAAACGGACGGAAAAAAGGGGTGAAAACAGAGGAGGAGGAAGACACGGTACACCCTTGGCGAAGCTCGCAGCACTGGCGGTGCAGCGACGAAGAGAAGTCCGAGGAAGGCAGGAGTTCTGCCGATGGAGGAGAAGGAATCCGACGCACAAGAAAGAAGCAGAAAGGGGAGAAATGGAGCGCGATGGAATAAAAAGAGACACAGAGAGACGAAACCGAGAAGTTGCGGCGAACCTTGGACGGAGGAGGTGCAGCGAGAGAAAAAAAGAGGATTTTGACACAAAGGTACGAGAAAGCGAGCGCTTTCTTTCACTTCAGAGAGAGGAGACAAAGACAATAAAACGCAACAAGAGACAAGGAAAACACAGCTCCGAAATGGGTTGGTTCTTTGTCGTCGCTGCCTGCCTCTTTAAATTGTGTGTGTGTTTTTCGTGTGTATATCTACAACCTTGGCATCGTATTCGTTCCTCGGAAATTGCCCGCGTCTCTCTGAAAATCGAGAAACAAAACGGACAAGCTCTCTCTGAAGAAGACAGAAGCTGAGAAGTCACGACGAACTCTACGCTCCTTTGCGTTACACACTAGTCTCTGAGCAGTCTTCTCCCCCCTCTTCTCTCTTCTCTTTCTGTCAGCTGTCGCGCCGGTCCGGCCTTGGCCCTCTTCTCTCCCTGCGCTTTGCCGGCCTCTCCCTACATGCAGCGAAAAAGAAAAAGTGAGGAAGGGGAGAAAGAGGCGGGAGATTACACAGGGACGTTGGGTCTTTTCTGCTCGTTCTGCGATCGAATCTCGCGTTCTCTCTCCTCGCTTTTCTCGACGAAATCTGTCAATGTGGGGAGACGGTTTTGACCTCTCTCGCTGAACAAAGATAACATTGCATGCATGTTCTTAGCTCTCGATTTTCTGGTCGCGAAACGTCATTTTTGAATTTTTTCCTCAAAGTCCACCTTCTCTCTCCTCTTCTCTCTCTCACCGGCCTGACTCAGGTTGCGGCCACGGCGCGTTCGGCGAGAGTTATCCCCACTCTCGCCGTCTTGTTTGTTCCTTCCTCTCTGGCTGCTTCTCTTCTGAAAGTTACATGTCACCAGCAGCTGTTATTTCTTCTCGTTTGAGTCGGACTCGCAGTTCACTTCGAGCTTGTCGCCTGACTCACCAGGTCTCCTCGTCCTCCTTCCCGCGCGCTTCCCCGCTTGTCGTCGTTGTATGTTCATCTGCGGAGTCGCGCCTTCGGCCTTTCCTCGAGTCTCTTCGACTCTCTTCTTGAGCACCCGTGAAGAACGTTTCGGTGGCTCTGCAGTCTGGAGGCACTTACACTCCTGCGTCTTCTTTCCGAATTTCTCTTCTTCGCGCCTCGCCGTCTCCCCGAGTTTTTCCTTCGTCTCCTTTCGGGAGTTCGCAGTCGCCTCTCGGCCGTCTCCTTGCCCAGACTTTGCACTGCACAGTGCGTAGAAGAACGAAAAATGTCGAAGAAATTCTACGATCGCCTCCTCAAGGGCAGCGGTGTACAGTCTCGCCCGTTCCACTCTTCCTTCGGAGCCTCCATTCTGAAGAAATTTGGGTGGGAAGAGTAAGGTTCAGACTTTCCTTTTTTTCTTTACGCGTTCGAGTTTCGGCGCGTCAACTGCGCAGATGACCTCTCCCGTCTTTTGCTTCCCTACGTACTGCTCTCCTTCCTTCTGGCGTCACTCCTTCTCTCTCCGTCCGGCTCTCCTGCCGGCGAGGAGAGGGAGGCGAAGCCCTGGCGACAGTGGCGTGTACATCCGATACCTCTCGGCGCCTCGAGGAACTTTGCGCCTCCCGGCGAAAGGAGAAGAAACTTGTTTTTTCTCCCCTGCAGTTGGGGGAACTTCCCTCGGGATCGAGAGGGAAGGGTGGTCGAGCTCAAATCAGTGTCGGCATCAGCAGATGTGTGAAACTCCTGTCTACCTCGACACACGCATATACGCGAACTTTTAAAAACAGATAATGCGATGGACTTTGAAATGCTTGTTGATTGTCCACGAGGTCGTTTGTGCCTGTGCCTCAGCAGCGTCCTGTCGTGTATCTGCATTCGGATTTCTCCAAGTTGTCTGTCTTCCTCTCTCTTCCGTCGACAGCACCACGTTCGTCGGCTTTCTTCTCTCTCAGCGACGCGGGTCTCATTTGCTTGAAGACTTCTCCGACTTTCTCTTTCTCTTCTTGCAGAGGCCAGGGCTTGGGGCGCGAGAACACCGGCCGCACCGACTGTCTGCAGATCCGTCGACGCGAGGAGAATGTTGGAGTAAGCTGGCGGAGAGACTCCCAACGGAAACGAGTTCAAGAGAGAAGGAGACTTCCCTCTATGCATGTGCTGGTCGCTCGTGTGTGTGTCTGTCTGCCGAAAGCCGTCGTCAGCATTCGGCTCTGAAGGAGACAGCTATGGCTCCGGTGTCTCTTGGCCGCGGGTTCATTCCAGAAACGATTCGTTCTGCTTGTTCTGCAGCTCGGACATTCGGACGCGAGCGAGACGAAGGGAGAAGACCAGTGGAAGAATTGGTGGGACGCGATGTACAATTCGATGGCTGCGAAACTCAAAGACGGCAAAGGCGTGAGCGAGAATCTGACCTTTCTAACGCACTGATCGCGCCACTGTGCCTCTCGTCCCTCCTCCCCGCCAACGATTTCAGTTCCCAGGCACACCAAACAGAGCGACAAAAACTGGCTCTGTGCAAAGATATTCTGTCGTATATACATATAAGTATGTGTTCATATATATATATATATATATATATATATGTACATACATGGCAGGCATCCATACATATGTGTATGTGCGTTTATATCTGTGTTCAGACTCGTGGGTGTATCTCTATGTACATCTAACTCTTTCAGTTGAGTGACCCTTGTTGACAATTGTCGCTATGTACAACTCGGTTCTTTTAGATCCTTTCCTCTCTATTTCCCTGAGTGTTCGTACTCAGTAGAGTCGCATGCATCTGCGTGTAACTTACAAGGCTTCGAGGTTGTTTCTTGACGCACTGTCTCCCGGGCTGGCGTCGTCTTCTCTCCACATTTAGGTCGCTTTTCGCAGCTTCCCCTCGGAATGTTCTCTGGCACTTGTGTCTATGTTTCGTCCTTATCCTTCTTCTTCTCCGGTTTTTCCTCGTTTTCTGATTTTTAGGCTTTTCACGCGGCGACCGAGAGCGACTCAGATTCGGATTCGAGCGCTGAGGAGGACGGAGGCACAGACAGATTTCGGAGGAGGTCGTTAGTGCGTGTCTCACAGAAGCTCTCCCGACAGAAGGCCCCTGCGGAGACAGTCGGAGACAGTGTGTGCTCCGACGGGCGCGCGGAAGAGAGCGAAGGATCCGAGCAGGAGTCAACATCTGCAGAGACGCCCTCAACTTTGTCAGAGACTTCTCCAGTGGCTTTGACCGCTTCGAAAAGGACCGAGACCGCTTCTATGTCTGCTGAAAAGGTGAAGCAAGAGGGAGAAGCGGAGGCGCATCCGGCACCTCGAAAGAAAGAAAAGAAGAAGAAGGCGAAGACACCTGCAAGCGACGCAGCGGAGGAGGCCGCTGGAGGATCAGAGGCTAGTGCTGTCGCCGAGGAAGGTGACAAGGATGCGTCGGAGAAGAAGAAGAGAAAGAAGAGCCGCGAGTCAGAGCGCGAAAGCGAAGGGTGTGATGCGGAGCGTGTCTCGGTCGAGAAGAAGAAGAGACGGAAGGAGAAGAGGCAGCGAGAACAAACGGGAGACGGTGAAGAGGAAGTCGGGAGAGACGAAGGACAGGACGAACCGAGAGAAAAGGAGAAGAAGAAAAAGAAGAAGCACAGGGACAGCCGATGAGAAGGAAGGGCGAGGCATGTCGATGGGCGCGATGCTGCAGAGAAGTCGTATCTGCATGGCGGTGGCAACTTCTTGGCATTTCACGATGATGACTCGAAGGCTGCGGTGATTCGCATGTCGCCTGCCGTCTTCAAGCTCCCCAGGAGCCGCGTCGTCTCGCTGTGCCTCCCCTTCTTGTCCTGTTGTGTCCCGTCTGTTTCTTGTCTCTCTTCGCTTCTGTTCCTGCTTCGCTGGTCTGCCTGTCACATGCCTCTGTGTATACCCTCTTTTGTGCATGCACACTGTCAATGAAGAGCAACATGAACTGTCAAGAAGGTACACGCACCTTTTCGGTTCGTTTCTGAATGTGTTCTTTCCCTTGAGGAAACCCGCGTCTGGTTCTCGTTGAGCGTTTATGGTTTACCCTCGTCCTCTCTCTACATTTTGAGGTGGTACAGAGGGTCACCGCGATGCGCTTTCGATCGCAGCACGTACACTCCAGTACATCTGCCTGCGTATCTATGCGGGGCATTTGCTTATAGAGTGCATGTCTGCGCTTATATGAATTTGACAACACATCAGTTGCCCGATTAGCGAGCTATGGAAGACACGCCAGAGTAGGCGATGCCTGTTTCAAGAGCTGCAAACGTAAGTACGGGACGACTTGTGGAGACTTTAAACGCGGCTCTGATCGCCACCCAAGGCAGTCAAAACGTGGATCTCCTTAGGTGTTGCATGTATGCGGGGAGTCTTCGTGGACGTAACCCTTGACAGAATGTCTACACGGTAGAAAGTGTAGACGAGGCATTTAGCGCATCCGTGTGGGATAGCTCTCTTTTATGTGGTCCATGGTACATCCTGTCTCAAGGCAATTCCGTAGACTTACAGCGCTCCGAATCAGTAGCAGTCCTCCTGTGTGTCGAGGGTTTTTCACTCTACCTTGCAGGTCTCTCTGTCAGTAAACTGTGACAATTAGCGGGATGCTTATGCTGCCTGTGTAACCGTGTCGATGAACGGAAGCGCTCCGTTGGAGCTCTGGCACAACTTTTCTCCTGAAGGTGTGTGTTTCAGTTGTGGGGAGACTTCCACGGTCAAACACCTGACAGGATCCTCCGTCGCCCGAAAGCATCTCAGGCGTTCTCACGACAATGACGTGTGCCTTAAAAATATCTTCTGGCCACCCACGGAATTTTGCCGCTTCGGTGACTAAAGTCAGGAATCGGTGGAAATCGCTTTTCTGTAGCTGTCGTCTCTGTGTCCTCCGTGGAGCGTCGCGGTTCACAGGGAAGTGGGCCTTCTGCTGGGTCACACGAAGAAGATACCGAAAAGGCGAGAGCGCTACAGAGCAACTGAGACGCGAAACAATTCATACGGCCAAAGACACTCCGTGGCCATCAAACCTGAGGAACAAGAAGCGACTTTGTCTCACGATCCGTATAATGCATTAACAACTGCACACACCACAAGGCGCACCGCCATACACTGTCTCCCGCGGCTCGTTCGTTCGTTGCTTCTACATCATTTTGTCGGTTCCCTCGGATGTACGACCTAGCAGCGTTGTCATAGAACAGAAGCAATACAGATTCAGTTGCTTGCGCACTTGATGTGGTAGCCTGTCTTCCTGTTGAACTTGAGATCAGAGGACGTGTGCCGGATCTCCATCTAGAAAGACGCAAGGAGGCTTTGCAGAGAAAGTAAACTGCGACAGGGAGGAAGCAGTGCCTTGTGAGACGTCAGCGACAAGACTGAATGTCGTGTCCAGAATCGAATCCTTGCTTCTTCTTGATCGTGTCTGCATGCGTTGCACTAGTCTCGAAGTGACACAAGAGACGGTGTGCGAAGACCGCGACATAACAAGAGCGAGACATACAAACCACCGCGGCTTGGTGAATCTGCACCGTCTCTCGGCTCGCTTGCCCTGCTGCTGCTTCAACGCATCCCCAGTGTTGTTCCACTCGTCTGTCTCTATCCGGCTAGCGCACACTAAGTCTCTTCACTACCTTTGCTGCTTTGACCGAATTCCCTAGCCTAATAGACTTCAGACGAAACACGGCAAGCCACCCTACACAGAATGTGATCTGGAGACGCGACTCTGGCGAGAAGTGAGGCGGCCTAAAATCCGAAGGTGTTTCGTTTGCTGGCCTCGTCGAGTCTTTACCCGTTCTCCGGTTTGCAAATTTATAACTCGTTTAGAGGCTGCGATTTTCCTTCTGTGAAATCCCCGTACTCTCTCTCTCGTCGTGCCACCACCCCCCCTCGCGGTCTTCTCTCCGCGTTTTCGGTAAGGCCCTCTCCGTCTCACTCGCTGCGCTGGCATTGCTGGCACGGCGGCGCGCCAATCAGCCTCGTAGAAAAGCCGCGTAGTTGCGGAGCTCTCACTCCTTCAAATGGTTCCACCAAGAGCGACGGGGAGAGCCGTGGCATTCTGTTGAGAGCTCGTTTTTTCGCCTGTCGCGCCAGTGTTCGTTTCCGTCTGGAGTGTGTCATTTCGAGAGCCGGCGGCAGCCGATCCGCAGATCTTCTTCCCCCGTTGACGCGTCCGTGCCGGTCTGCGCTCGCGGTCTCCTTCTGCGTTGTTTTGCTTGTTTGCTTGAGGGGACGGACGGCGCCCAGAATCGACAGTCGAGAGCAAATCGCGCGAAACGGATTAGCGTGGAACTCGGAGTGATGCTGGGGTTTTAGCCTCAGAAACTCAGCCGGGACAAAGCTCGACAGGATTTATGCCATGCGTGCCCTTTTCCGCGACGAGAGAGGGGTGGGGTTTTCCATGCAAGGAACGTGCACAACGGGCGCTCGACGAACGTACGGTTTCACACTCGTTTCGGGAAACCCTGCTTTTCCCACTTTCTCGATTTTCGTTGGCCACCCGGAAAAACGGACATCGCGTGCGAGAGTCTCGCCTCGGTAGCCCGCTTTTTTTCATAGCGGTTCGCGTGTCGAGCTGCGGGCGTCAACTCAACTGACTCGGTCGATATTAACCTGCAACTGCGCGCGTACCGTCGATTTTCTTCCGGTAGACACTGGGGAATTCCAATTCGCCTTCGTTTCGAGCCGCACACCCAATCAGCACAGCCGTTCTCTGGTGTGCTTTTTCCCGTGTGCCGCGGCGGATTTCGAATCCTGGCGCCTTATGATATCAGATGGGCGTCGCGATTTTCTCCGAGAAAAATGGCGTGTCTACTCACCGTTCGACGCGGTGATCTCGTCGACTTCTCCGGTATATGTTTGAGCAGCGGCAAGTCCCTTCCACGTCCTATTCCACGCCTGACAGAGTGTAACGGTGTGTGTGCCAGCTAAGTCCCGCTCACAGGGTGCCAAAGAGTTCGCACGTGTCTGTACACCGCGAAACCCGACGGCAGTCGAGGACGTTCCCCGTGTGCCAACCTCAGTTCTGTTCCAGCTGCGCGCGCTCTTGCGCCTGGTGGAGCAACATTCTTTTTTTGTTGACTTTTCCTTCAACTGCCCTCACCGTTCGCGCCTCGACTGCGGAGCCGCAGTACCTGACAGGCGCGAGTGCACGCTGACGCAAACGACGAAATCTGTTGGTGCCAGTCGGCGGGAATCGTGCACACGCCGATGCAGGCTCAAACCCACTGTCCGGCGTCTTCGCCGCAAAATCGAGCGGCGGGAAACGATGGGGTTTCGCGCCGGTCGCGCGTCGCGCTGCCACTGCTGCAGGCGCCTAATTTCCAGTTTTCTTCGTCGTCGCCGCCAGCCCCTCAAGTCACCGCCACCTCCGTTGGCTCCTCGAAGTCCCGCAGGACGAAAATCACCTCGCCGCGTCCGCCCACTTTGCTGTCTCACCACCGGGGGCATCGCGGCGGGCTCAAGTCGCGGAGCTGCCGCGAGGAAATTGCTCGGTGGGAGAAGCGCACCGGCGACGGCGTGCGACGGTTTCTGAACCTCCGAGACCGAGGCAGAGGAGACGAGGGAGGTGTCCTCCATGGCGGCGATCGCGGACCAGGCGATCTGCGGGCGCTCCACAGTTCTGGGCGGCGTGGTGGCTCGGCCCAGCGAAGAAACGCAAGTTGTCCGTGTCTGGTTCCGTCTCTCTGGGCGCTCGACTCCCGCCGGCCCTCGCCTCTGACGCTTCCGCAACCACCGCCACCAGCGTTGGTGCCGGCTCCGAAACTGACCAGCTCGCGGTTCTTCCCCGACACCGCGGGCCGGTTCTCTCCTGCGCTGCGGAGTCCGAGTCGGACGCGGCTGAACAGGCACAAGTACCGGGAAAAGACGCCTGCAGTCGAGAGCGCTATCTGCTACACGCTGTCGGACTACCTCTCGCGTTTCTTCTCCGTGGCAAGGAAGCCAAACTTCTCGCTGCTCTCGATTCTTCTGGAGCCGCTGTCAGACGTCCTGCTCAAGTGGACAATGACTCCAGCCGGAGATATGCAGCGGTGTCGGTTCCCCGAGGTGCTGCGGGTGTATCGGCACCGCGCGCTTCTCTTCGTGCTTCTCGCCCTGGTCGCGGGATTCTTCCATGCCTCCTGGAAAGCTGCTGCCGTCTGTCTCACCTTCAGCCTCTTTTGGGTCTTCGGTGTCGGCGCGGCGATGTGCTGCTCGAAGAGCCTCAAGTGGATCTCAAATTTGCTAACTGGCTTCTTCGGCGTTCTCCTGGTGTCTACGCACCCGCTCCTGGTGCCGATCCGGGAGTCGCTTCCTTTCCCCGAGTCCGTGCACATCTTTGTTTCCTCCGGGCTTCTTCTCGTTCTGCCGCAAACTGATCAGTGGGTGCTGCCGACGCACACGCGTCTCCTCTGTCACCTCGCCTCGACTCTTGTGTACGTCTTCTTCTCCGTCGCTTCCTCACCGTCTCCCGCCTCTCCGCCTTCAGTCTTCCCGTCGTTCCTCGCGCCCTTGGTCGACTCGACCGTCTTCCCCTTCTCCCTGTTTGCGACCTCCGCCTCCCTGTTCTCTCCGGTCGTCCTCGGCGCGGTGTTCTGGTGGAGCTTCCACCTGCTTTTCTTTTGCGCCGACGTGTTTCTCTCCGAGCTCTTCGCCCTGGCATGCATGCAGGAAGCCGAGGAGGCGTCGAATTTCATGCTGGAGCAACTGTTCAAGTGCTGGTCCCCTGGAGGCATCAACGTCGTCGCCTTGACCGACAGACACAGACAGTGCACGTGGATTTCTCGTGACGCGAGTCGTGTCTTTCAGCGAACGTTTCTCACCAAAGACACGTTGACTCAGCAGGGCGAGGACCCTCATCGCCCGATAGAGAGCAGGTTGGAGAATGGGGGCGGCGACGCCTCCATGGTCTCGCGTGACTGCTCGCCCTTCCCTTCCTACTCGTCTGTAGAGAGCACTCCACACGCAAGTGTCTTCTCCGATGTCTCGCCTTCCTTCAGGATGACGACGACGATCGCCGGCGCGCCTCGCCAAGGCACAGGGTCGCCGAGAAGCGTCGAGGAGTCAGAAGCCCCGACCGTGGGAGACACCGCGAGTGCTAAGCGAGACAGTCCTTCGTCGGTCGGGGAAGGCAAGGCGTCGTGGACGGGGCTTTCGCCTTCCTCGCTCTTTTCATTCGGTGCGTGCACCGAGGCCCTGCGAGGCGCGCGGAGGCTTTTGTTTCGTTCGCAGGAGGCCTTGATGTCCCGTGGCTTCTTCAAGCCGCTCTCTCGGGGGGTTGCGCGGCAAGAGAAACGCGAAAAGTCGCTCTCGGCTCTCGCCCGCCCTGAGGAGAAGGAAGACGCGGCGTTAATCGGCCTGCCTCTCGACTCATGGGTCCACCCGGAGGATCGCGCGGTGTTTGCGCGAGCGTTCCAGAGAGCAGACAAGCTCTTTGAGGAGGAGAACGAGGCGCCGTCTGCGGAGGCGTCGCCTGCGGGGTCTCGTCGACGCCTGACGTTCGAGTGTTCGAATAGGATGGCACGAGGACGCGACGACTTCGGGGACGCCCAAGATGACGACGGTCGATGCATCGTTCGAGTCCTCTGTCCTCAGGCTCGAGAAGCAGCACATCTGCCAGAAAGGCCTGTGCGTGAAGCCTCCGGGGGACACGGTTGCGCGTTTGATGAGGCGTCTGCCTTCTCTCCGTGCTTTGTCTCGGACGCGGTGTCACCCTCTTCTTCGTCTCCTTCTTCCTCATCCAGAGCGTCACAAGTCGTCTCGTCGCTCTGCAAAGACGAAGAGCTCCGCTGTTTGTCAGACTCCGATTACACCTACTACGAGGTCCTTGTCACGCCTTGTCGTTACCCTTGGTCCTCTAGCCGCATTCGCCTCACCAGATACAACGTGTCTTTCTACAACATCGACGAACGAGTGCGGCTGCAGAAGCAACTCGAATCTCTCGTCCTCGCCATGTCGGAGACCCTGGGGATCGCGGCCTGGGCGTTCGACACCCACGCTATACATACAGCTGAGAAACGCACGCAGCAGCGCGAACGCGCGATTTCGAAACGTACTGGCGGAGAACTGGGCTGTTACGGGGACTTCGCAGGCGAGAGAGAAGGCGTCGACAGGTTTGGGGTGTCTCTTCGATCTGCGAAGAACGCGACAAGTTCCCAAGGAAAGGGCGTCGCAGGAACTCCCGGTGCGTCGCCGCCTAACATCCAGGGCGCGTCTTTCGAGGAACGAAGCGGGCAGCGTTCGAGGACTGGGGTGACTGGCACTCGCGGGAAAACCGCCGAAGGCCGAGGATTGTTTTTGGCTGCTCCTTCGTTCCTGCATTCAAAGCCCGAGTCTTCTTGTCCCGAGACGCCGTGTCAGTTGCCGTCGGTGAGTCGCCCATCCGGAGGAATCACCCCTTACCTCTCCTCGTCTTCGTCGTTCTGCTCTGCCGCCTCTCCGTCGCGAGCAGGCGCGCCATGTATCCCCGGATACGGATCGCCCAGCCGCTACTCGTACATCTTCACGGAACAGGCTTACAAAAAGATGACGGGACGCGAGATCCGATCTGGGGAGCAGACGCGACTCTTCCACGCAGACTCTGCGCTTTGGGCGCGACACCGATCCCGGCAGCAGCGTGAAATGGAGACAACTGGGCGCCTCAGTCGAAACGGTCTGTCGCCACTCTTCGAGGGTTCCACGGTCGAGGAGGAACGGACGAGTGACCAGGCGCAGAGAGCACGCGGCGACTCCAGAGGAGACCGACAGCCGAGAGACGAAGAACGCCGGACGCTGGGCGTTGGATGGACCGAAGCCACAGGACGAAAACGAAGCGGAGACGAGTCAGAGAGAGAGGCAGAAGAAGAGAGAGTGGACGAAGAGCAGCGAGCGGATGAAGAGGAAATAAAGGAAGAAGATGAAGCAGATGAGGAGAGGGAGAGAAGAAGGAGAGAGGAAGAGGACGGGGTGGGAGAGAAAGAAGAGAGACTCCACGATGACGACTATGAAGCCGCGCTTCGAGGCACTTGGCTCCAGTACTTCATGGAACCTGGACGGGATCAGCTGGTGGAGGCGCTCAGGGTGAGAAAAACGCGAGTGTGGTGGAGACGCGCAGGCGAGAAAGCAGTGAACAAGGTGAAAAATGAGGGAAGAAGCGGAAGGCGAATAGAGTTTGAGAGACGCACGTGACGCAGATGTATTGCGGTGCAAGCAGCTTCGGTTTTAGCGGGAGGCGGTGTGCGTCTGCGTTTGAACGAAGCACAGCGAGGTGGGGAGCAACTGGAAAAGATGCGGGAAGGAGAGCGGCGAGGCAGGGAAGGAAGAGGAAGAGTGCATCCGTGAGGATGGAGGACGGAAGAGTTAAAAAGAGGAGATGGAAGTGAAGATACGGAAATGTGGAGATGTGGAGGGTGGCGGGCAGGAGGGAAGGAGCAGTCCCGAGGCAGAAAAAGACGAGTGGGAAGGTGAAGCAAAACACGAGGGAAGAGAGTGTAGAAACGAGCCATGAGAATAGAGATGCTGCCGAGAGACAGACGCAGTACATATGTCCATGCATTAGATCAGTATGCTGACTTCCGTCTCGATAAGCTGCAGCTTTGCTCAGACACAGAAATAAGAGAGACAGGACGAGAAGATGTAGGTGCCTAAGCCGATAATGATGTGGAGGATAGGTAGAGAGAGAAAAGCGAGGAGAAGGACGAGGGAGATCAGCGAGGAAGATCAGAGAGCGATTCATCACAGTTTCAATACTGAGGCGAAGAGAGGGGGAAGGTAAACTGCAAAGACTGGGAGGGGGAGTGCCAGCGGTGTTTATTATTTTGGGGAAATGACAGCCTTCATGAAAGTGGATGACATTCGTTTCTGGATTCGGTTTTCAGAAACTCTTCGACGAGAGAAGACCCTTCAAGTTGGAGCTTCCCTATGAACGTGCAGACGGACAGGTTCGGTACGTATTTTCCTCTTCTTCACGTCGTCTTTTTCATCGCTTTTTCTCTTTCCCACCCTGGTCTTCCCCGTGCTGATCCTCTGAGTTTTGCGTCGCCCTACCTGCTTCTCTTCTGCTCTTGTCCTCTATGCCATATGCTCTCGTCTTCGTTTTTGTCTGCTTCTGTTCTTCTCTCATTTGCTCTTTTCTCCCCCTGTCATCTTCGCTTCTTGTCTTCTCCTCTGCTCTTCGTCTGCTGCTTTTTTCGTCTGGTCAATCTTCTTTCTTCTTCTCTTCTTCTCGTCGTACCTTCTTCTTTCATGGTGTACGGATGCTCCATCACTTTCTGTCATGTGTGTCGGGATTGTTCGGCCAGATGCTCTGGGCGTCTGCAGTTTCTTTTCGTGTGAATCCGTGACTTATTTGCCTGTCTGACTTGTCCACTCGCCTTTCTTGTCACCCTTCAGATGGTTCAAGGTTGCAGGCTACGCGTCTTCGAGCGATTCTTCCCTCTTCTGGGGTTTGATTCAAGACGCAACAACGTAAGAGAGAAAGTCAAGGTGCCTCCCGTTTCAGTCGGTGTTTGTGGTCGCTTCGGTCTACTTTAGAGTGAATAACCAGACACAAGAATCCATGAGGAACGGTTTACGACCATACCGTTTTACTCGATGGCCGACTGTTGTGGTGCAAGTACACTCGAACAAGCAAGAGAGGCTGGAGCCAGCAGATGCAGCCCCGACGTGCTTTCGCCATTTGTTTTGAGACAGCAGCAGCCATTGAAAAGGTCTCCAGTTTGCTACTTCACTCAGGCCCTAGGCTGTATGTACACTGTGTGTACACGAGACGCTGGAATCAGTTGTTGGAAGGTGGCTATCTGCGTCCGAAGGCTTCGAGGCGCGTTTTCGACGGTGTTTTGCCTGTGTCTCATTTTTGATCAGTTTCGCTTCTGAAACAGTTAAACGTGCATTATATACCTTTCTGCGAACTGTTCTGTATGTCCCCGCATAGTTTGGTTAGTGTCTGCGGTTCCTCACCGATTCTCAGGTTTGTGTGTTTCTACTTCCCTCTCTCCTACTATCTCTTTGTTCTTTCCCCTTTCCCTTTGAGTCCGCTGCACCCCCGTCTTGTCCTTTTTCTTGTTATCCCTCATCTCTAGAAGGTATGTTTTTGCATGCACCGTCCCTGAGCTCGTGTCCTTCATGTCTCGTCTTTTATACGTTTCTTCTCGACGCGTGGATCACGTCTTTCTCGAGCCTTTTCCCCACTGTCTCTTTTTTTGCGTACCGGACTGCGTTCCCCGCCTCTCAGAGACCGAACTCAACTCAATGAGCAGGAGCGGAGACGCGCGCTGCTCACGCTTCTGACGGAGTGCCAGTTCGATGGATGGGGGGTCGTTGACATCCGTGAACTTGGGCAAATCGTGGAGGCGTCGCCGTCTCTGAATTCTCTCCTCAATCGCGAGGTGAAAGGACTGCACTACTCCATCGTCATTCCTCCTGCTGTAGTGCCTCAACTCGAGGCTGACGGCTTCTGCATCGACCACGCCGTGGTGCTCTTTGGCGGCGCATGCATCCACGAAAAAGCGTCGAGAGACAGCCAGGCGAGAGACCCCACAGACCGACAGCCCAGCGGAAACCCAGCAGGCCCCCGGGACAACGGAGACAGAGAGAGACACGCCTGTCAAGGAGCTTGTCCGTGTGTCCAGCAGGTCTGAAAACACGCGAAAGGAAGAGAAGAAAGAGATGGAGGAAGGAGGAAAGGATGCGGGGAAGAAAACGAGAAAACGAGGTCGAGAAAGGAACGAGAGAACGAAAGGAACGAACTGAGGGAGAGCGAGAGAGATGGGGTTTGGATCAAGTGATGCAGACTCTGGAGAAAAAAAGAAAACAGGAGGGAGGAAGAGTCCAGAGACACGCAGTTCGGTAAAGAGGACGAAGTATCCAATTGCGTTTCGCCTTTTCAACCTGGTTTCGCCGAGACTCTCAGGTCTTCGCCGTTCCCATATTATGCAGCCGTCTGTGTATATATAGATACTCATATATTCTTCCGTGTCTTTGAACAGATACTGGTCGTTCTGTTTGCCTCCATACGGTAGAAGCAGACAAAAAATCATCTGTCTAGACTTTCACTTCCCAGATCCCAAATTTTTATGCATGCCTCGCAATCAGACCACTTATGTAACCATATATATATATATATATATATATATATATATATATATAGATAGATAGATAGATAGATAGATAGATATAGATATAGATAAAGATATAGATATGAATAGATTAGCATACATATATCTACGTGTAGATGCGCACAGACGTATGGATATCTGTATCATGTGTTGAATGTATGATTTGTGTGTGTTTTCTGTCAGCTGAACAAGAGCAAAGTGATGGCGTTGACGGCAGTGGCAGATCCGTCGGATCCGAGCATCGCGGTGTTCGGTCTGCGGGATTTGCATGTGACTTTTCAGGAGGCAGTGGCGAACCGAGCAGTGCAGCCTCCTGTCGTGTGGCCGCCCTCAAGTTCGCAGCTGCCCCCTGGCGCGTCTCTCCCCTCCTCGCCTCCCGAGTCCGTCTGGCGTCACTCGTCGCCTGAGTCGCTCTATCCTGCCCTCACTCTCGACGCTCGAGAGCGAGACAGCGAACAAGGAGCGGAAGCGCGGGAAGCGCGAAGAGCAAAAAACGAGAACAGAGAAGACCGAGAACAGGACGCGCAACGAGCGAGAGAAGGCGGGAGGCGGGAGGACCGTGATCAAGTGCAGACTGAACAAGGAAAAGGCAGGGACAGGGAGAACCTTGGTCACGCGAAGAAAGAAGCGACAAACCGAGTGGGTCTGGGTCGAGAAGAAATCAGTGAAGAGAAGACAGGTCTCATGACAAGCGAGATACTTGAGTTGACGAAGAAGTTGGAGCAGGAACGCGACACTCGTCGAGCTGAGAGCGCGTCTGCTCGGGAGCGGGTCGAGGCTCGAACATGTTCTTTTTCGTCGGCAGACGAAGGGGAAGACGCGCAAATAGTCGAGCGAGGAACCGATGAGAAGGAACCAGAGAACTGCCTCCAAATCGACGCAAAGATGCGCCCAAAGGATGTCTCCCTTTCAGCTGTATGTCCAGGCTCCGAGGGCCGTGGTACAGCCGAAGAAGGTGACCATGCCGAGGCATTGTTCACCCGGCGCGACAAGGCGCCAGTCCCCGATCCGACGCAAGGAAAGAAAGAGTTCTCTTTCCACGACAACGACGCGAGTGTGCCCTCGTCCTATACGCGCTCGTCGCCGTCGAGCGCAACCAAGAAGAATGCAGAACCGGATGAGCTGCGCGAACTGAATCGTCGCTCGTCTTCTCCCTCTTCTTCTCTCCAGTACCTCGCCTCGCTGTCGTCGGCTGCGGAGGTCGTATCCTCTCCGATGTTGACGCGCACCGCGGCTCTGCGGCGAATCTCCTCTCTCTCGTTCTCTGCCAGCTCCTCCTTCTCCTCCTGCTCTCCGGAGAAGCAGAGCGCGCGAACACTGAGAAGCCGGGGAGGCGCGTTGTCCTGCGTGGAGGCGTCGCGACGCGTCTGCCTCTCTGCGTCCGTCGATGGAAGACGAGAAGACGGTGGAGCGAAACCAGGCCCAGAGTCGCAGAGAGGCGCGTCTCGCACGCGCGACAGAGACAGCCTCTCCGTCTTCTCTCTCCCGCCTCTCGCCTTTTGCCGCAGAGACGCCGCGTCGCTCTTGCTGGGTGTCCATGTCTCCAGATGTTCCACTCCTGCAGAGGCCGAGCCGCGAGCCACAAAGGAGAGGGGAGACTTGACGGAGACAGGCCGCCTTCGTGGAGACGCAGAAAGCTCGCGAGGTGGGGACGCTTGCGGGAATTCGCGAGGAGGGAGGCAGCAGCAGAGGTCGTCGGGAGAAGAGAAGACGAGCTCGATTAAGGACGAGACGGGGGGGAGAGAAAATGTTCAGGAGAGGAGACGCATCGGAGGCGGAGACCCAGTAGAAACCGAAACGCTTGAGGGACTTCACGCGCTCGCGGCTGCTCTGGAAGAGGATTCGGCTTTCCAGTCTCAACGGGTCAGGTGCACAGGCGCCCTGGAAGTGGGGAGCGAAGACATGGGACGAATGTCTCGGGTGTATGGACAGCGCTGTGCCGATCCCAGTGACAGGAGGAAAGCACAAGACTGTTTTTTTCCACAGGAAACAGTACGCATGCAGGAGCCACGCTGTTCTTCTGGGAAGCCGACTGTTTCACGGGGAGGTGCCGACGCATGTGAGGCGCTTGTTGCGACTTTCGCCAGTCCGAAGGAGAAGCAGAATCCGTTTCTCTCCCCTTCAGACGCGGCGGGAGGCGACAGCCGTTTCGATCTGCGACCCACTCTCTCTGCTGGTTGCAATTCAGAGAAGCCTGCGCCCCGACCTCGGGGTACTCCCCAGGTGTACAGCCACCGAAAACGCACGTCGGGAGGAGGCGACGCTGAGCTGTCGCGCGAGAAAAGCCAAGGCCTCGAGGCGGCTGTGCCTGAGAATGCAGGAGAAACAAACGAAGAGTCGCGAGGCTTCTCACCACCTGTCAAGCGACTTTTGGTCGAGAGGAGGCAGTACCACAAACTTGTACATCCTGCTGCATGCGGGAGCGCGGACGGTATGGACACAGGCTCCTCGCCTCCAGAGAGTCTTTTGTAGAAAAGACAAATGGCTTTTCAAGGTGTTTGCACAACGCGGCTCTTCCGGACGCAAAGCCGTTCCACACAGTCGACTTCTGCCCCGGACAGAAACCGATTTTCATCGCACAAAGGGCAACAGAACGTTTGCAAGGATGTCGGCTGCCACTGTGAACACACTGAAAACGTCGCAATGGTGCACATATGTATATCTGGACATATGTTTATATGTGAGTCTGTGTAAATGCATATCCATATATATATATATATATATATATATATATATATATATCTGAATATGATATCAGTGTGTTTGTATAGCTCCACTCCATATATGTATATATATATATATATATATATACATGTATATTTATATGTATATTTATCTGTATATATGCCTATATTTGTATATGCATGTATATGTGTGTACATGCGTTGGTGTGTGTAAGTGGTTTCGTGGGAAAGTGTGTGTGATTTGTATGTGGCTTTCTGGAAAGACGTGGGGGATTTGCTTGTGTGTGTCCAGCATGCGCGGACTGTAGCTTGAGGCGTTTTTAAAAAAGTTTTCGCGGATTTTTTTGCCTCAGAAAAAGGCTTTCTCTGCCTTATTGCTCTCTCTGTCGCAGGAGAAGCGTCTGTCCTTTCTCCCTTCGTATTGCCGGTTCCATTCGTGTCTCTTTCGCTGTCGGCGTCTTTTCGGGGGGTTTCTGTCCTCTCATCTTTTCTCTCCTCGTCTTTCTTGGGTCCTCCTGTTTCCTCTGCTTTCTTTCCCCTGCATATTCTGTCTCCTGTCCTCTTCCTTCGTGTTTTCTTTGGAAGAGGCAAACGCTGTTTTCAGTCGTGCGATGCCGCCGACAGAGCAAAGGGAACGGGGAAAAATGCGACTTTTTCTCGACTTCTCTTGTGGCGTCCCAGAGATCTGTCCTACGGAGAGCGAGCGTTTTGTCATGGAAAGGTCTTTACATTTTTGAGACTAAAGGGAGAGGTTTTGTCGCTCCTGTCTGGGAGTAATCTCTCATTCGATCAATTCTGTATACTGTTTTTTCAGGAAACTGTCTCGCTTCGTTCGTTTGGAAACAGTCTCGGTTCTGCATTTTCTTCTGTGTCATGGGGTAGGCGAGTGCTGCTCTTGCAGGAAAGCCTTCTCGTGTGTATTGCCTCCATGCAGCAAATCGTTTTTCAAGACCAAGAAAAACATCAATTTCCTCTTTCAATTGTGTCCAGTGCCCGAACGGTGGCTCTGCGCACGACTACATGTTTGTCGACGGTGTCTTTAGAAATCCACGTCTGCCTCCCCACAGAAACTTCGAGAATCACCGGACTTTCTTCAGACTCACGGAGGAGCCTTGTTTCTGTCTCCACAGAAGAAACGAGAGAAAGGAGAAGAAACGAGAGAAAGGAGAAGAAACGAGAGAAAGAAGAGACAAAAGCCTCATTTTAAAAAACCTTTCAAAAAGCGGGAGCTGCTCGTCGCCAGCGAAAGTCCTCTCGTCGACTTGGTCTGGGTGACTGGGATTTTCGAGCTTTCAGAGAAGCAAACGAATCGCGTAAACGCAAACGGAGAATACCTACGGAAGCGAAAGGAATGGCTACTGAAAGGGTCTCCCGAACGTAGAGTAGGCCAGTTTCACGAATTGTGTTTTCGACAAAAGTCGAGACAGAAAGGACAACGAGAAGAGAACAGAAGCACACTAAGATCGAATCTGTTTCTCGGGAGAGGCAGCAGTGCAGTCTTATGAAATCGGTTTTCTTATTTTTAGCAGCGCATGCGATATGAAGTTGTTTTTTATATTTTGAGAACGGACTGGATACTTTCACTACTTTTTTTCCTTTTTTCTGCCGAGCCGCAAATTTGTTAGGATTCGTTTTCCGCTCTTCGAAAATAGGTGGTTTTTTTTCATTTCACGCACTGCCGGGGCATCAATCGGTATTTTCTGTGCCCTTTCCCCGACAATATCTCTGCGGTGTTCGTTCTTTCTCTTCGCTGTCTCTGTTGACGTCCACGATCAGTTGCGTCCTTGACCTTTCGGTAAAAACATGCAGCAGATGTCTTTCGGAGCACACTCACATTTTCCTGAAGTCTCCGTCAAAATTGGCATCGCAGTTGTTTTCTCGAAGTTTCCAGTGTTTCGGAGGGCACCGCCGCAAGGCTGATACCGACTCTCCCCGCGCGCTGCGCCTGGCTTTTGTGGGGTTCCACGCAGTCGAAAACTGCTCTGTGTGGCGAGGAAAAGAGGAATCACTGCAGAGAAACAGTGAAAGCCAGTCGTACCAGACCCCCTTTCCCCAGCAAGGAGGCCGTCCTTTGTCTTTAGGCTATACGCGGTTCTCCGCGTCCGATGTAAGATCGAACGAGGCTCTGCGTCGGACGTTACTTCCCTTCTGCAGGCAAGGCACCTATCCGTCAGCGACGCGCGATGTCAAAGGGACTGCTGTGTGTCGGTGCGGCGAGTCGAGTCGCAACTGGAGTCTCTCGGCAGGCGTCCAAAAACGCCGAGGAATCGAAAACTTTGCCGGTGCCCTGCAAACGGGAGAAGTCGCTGAAAAGTTGGAGGTCTAAAGGAAAACCTCATGACTGAAATATAAATTGTCAACAAGATCGTGCAGCGTCGAAAGGCGACACTGCCCCCCGAGTATCTGGAGCGATAGGTCGCAGTTTTTCGCGTTTCTTCCAGGAGGAAAAACTATCTGGCGAAAGGCGACAAGCAGAAACCGCTGAAGGCCGGAAAGCGACAAGATGCCAAGATACACGCAAAAGAGAGAGAGAAAACAGCTCTATCGGAAACCCCCCTCGAGACATATGACCGCAAAAAAATCTAATCAGCTTCACAGAAAAAACTCAACTCTCTCCTCCACACCATCCGGCATCATATATATATATATATATATATTTATATATTTATATATATCACGTGCATCATATTTATGCAGATATATACACATATACATATACGTATATATAGACTTCAGATGGATAAATAGAGTTCTACATGTGCCAAGGAAGGGTGGTGAGCTAAAGTACGAGAGGACACCCTTGTCCGGACATGGTCGGCTGCAGTGTGAGAGTCGCGACAGGCTCGACCTCATTTCTGTTTGCAATTCATCAGTTTTTTCACACAGTGAACTGAGAGCGTTCAGTGCTCTTTGAAACGCGCGTCGTGCTGCACTCGCTCTCGAGCTGTCTCAGAAGACCCGTCATTTGCTTCACAGTTTCTGCAGCTTGCGCCTTCTTCGTTTCCTCGAGTTCCAGCAGCACCCGCATCTCCATGTCTCTCTCCTTCTTCTTCTTCTTGGTTTCCAGCAACTTTTCTCGCATCTTCTCGCCTTCTCTCTCGCGCTCGCGAACTTCTTCTCTCAAGCGCTGCATGCACGCCTGCGTGGTCTCCAGTTTCGCGAACAGACTCCGCTTCTCTTCCTCATGTTCCCTCTCCAACACTCGCCGCAACTCTTCTCTCTCGCGCTCCTGCTGCTCTCCCACAGTGACGGCGAGAGCACGCAGCTCCTCTTGCGCGTATTCGAGCGCCTTTTGCTGAGACAGAAACTTCTTCTGCAACTCCTTGTGCGCCTCCATCAGATCCTCGTTCTCCTTCGCTCTCTCCGCCAACGCCTCGCGAACCGGACCGACCTCCGCCTCGTACTTCGACCTCCACTCGTTCGCTCTAAAGGCCGCCACACATTCGCGAAAGCAGAGAAGGCGAAAGATGTTTTCGAACGTAACACCGGCTACCGGGACAGAAGAACACAGACGTGAGACAGGACGAATGGTTCTAAAAAAGTCCTACCTGCAGAAGCAACAGAAAGAGACACGCGCGCTTACGGGGAGACGCAGAGACGCGTCACAAGGACATCTGAAAAAGATGTGATAGGTAGACAATCTAAAACAAGGTTTGCATTCATGGTAGCTTCCCAATGCTAGAAACGCCTAAAAAAAGAGAAAAAGAGGCTTATCTAGAGAAAGAAAAGGAAACAAAAACTCGACCTGTGCGTTCCATGAAAAAGCAACCAGAGCCGAAGCTAGGACTGCCGCGTTGAATTTGAATTTCTTTATCGGATTTCAGAATCCCGAACGCCAACAACTGCATTCAGTCCACCAGTGTACAATCGAGCGTCCGCTTTCTTTCTCCGCAGCAAGCGTTCTACTAAAAGACACAGAACCCGAATGTAGACGCGTCGGCCAGTCTCCTTCAACAGGGCAGCGATTCATAGATGTAGTATGAATGGTCTGAATGCCATTCG